>NW_022195461.1:0-407924 GCF_008641045.1 Pistacia vera | reverse complement strand
TCTTTACGGTGATTTATGCAATTTCAATAGAATAATCGAAATCAAGTCCACGTTAAGTTGTTTGCGAAGCAAAGAGCTTCGACTGCTTCCTACGGCCCAAAGCCTCCACAAATATTCATTAAAAAAAAAATTTAAGAGATTTAATTAATTAATTTTTAATATAGAATTGATTTATAATTCAAAATAATATATATGGGTATATTTGTCATTCTACGTCTACAAAATTAATTTGAGAAATAATATGATTTCTAAAGATAACCTGGGGAGCTTTTGAAGATCCCTTATAAAACTGATTAAACTCACCTTTGCTTAAGGGAATGAAATTACCATAAGACCTAACTTATATTAATTCTTTAACGTATGAAAAGAAATGATTACGAAAAGAGAGAGAAATTAATATTAAAAGAAGAAGCATGCAAGAAGCAAGTAAACTAAACTAAACTAAACCAGAAGGCAAGTGGACAAGTAGAGTAATAAAATAAAGTTGATGAAAAAAGTGTTTGAGCACTTTGGCATGGAAATGGATAATGACCACTATTAAATTAATAACTAGATGCTATAATAAATATGGTTATTTATACCCAAATTTCGGGAATCAATTGTTTTCAAACAAGAAATGATTGGAACATATGCGATATTAATGTCTAATTCGAAGTTGTGTTCTGTAATATAAATTGCACATCAGGATTGCCTATGAAGATTAGAAAACTGGTTTCTTTTATTTGGATTAGCAGGAAGAGAATACTTAACAATTGGGCTACAGGAGAAGAATGGGCCTACAAATCTGAGCCCTATGAGCTATCTATGTAGAGCCCAAGACATATCATGATGAGCACTATGCCGGGTTGGCGTTTTATACAATTTTATTATGTTTAGACTTTAGATAGGTTATATATTTCATGAGCAATGTTATGTTTACAATTGAGTCATATAACTGAATCATACAAATAGATAAAAAAAAAAGATAAAGTAATCATTTTACATAAATTTTATGTAATTTTTGTCTTGTAATATGACTTAGTTATAAGCAAAACATTATTAATGTTTTATATACGTTTATTTTTAGTAAACCTCCCGTGTATATGGTTTTTTTGTAGTATACATTTGTTGGTTTCGGAAATACAATTTTAACTCATACTTTTATGGACCCTTATGTTATTCTATTTAAGTTTGAAGGAAATGACATTTGTACTAAAACTTGTCAACAATGTTTAGAGGTTAATATATGTTTTGAAGGTTAAATTAATGAAATTGTTGATAAATTTGAATGTTGAATTGATGACGTTTTCAAAAACAGTCAGTGTTTACTTAAAAAAAAAATACAAAGGCCAAACACATAAGGGTTAGGGTTGCATTTTCGAAACTAGCAGAAGTTAGGGTCACATTTTTTGAACTAGAAATGACCCCTTACAAAAAGGCCAAACATACGGGATTTACTTTTTATATACAATTTTGATATTTACGTTAAATAATGTTGTATTTCCTTTTTGAGTTATTAATAAAATAATTATTTTTTTATCAGGGTGTTTAGGCCAGTTTGTGCATATCTCAACTAATCATCAATGCACATTGAACTCTTAACAAGCCTAGTGTTCCAATATAAATCACAAGTATGTGATAGGTAACCCTAAAGTGGTTTGAACCAATGAAGTCAATGAAATGAGCAAACATTCTTAACCAGGGCAACCCTTGTGATAATAAATTTTATTTTGAGATAGTAGTGTGTATTACAATATTTAGTATTATATTTATATTTAGTTATGTGTAATGTACATGTGCATGTTTAACATTCTTTTAAGTGTATCTAATAAGGTAAAATGGATTCATTAGGGCCACTGTTTTAAAACCCAACTTGGGGTGAAACCCAACAAAGTGATCGGGTCCTAGGTTGATTGATTTAACCAGTTTGACCAGCGGGTCAAACCAATGTCCAAAGGTTTAAAATCTAACAAAAATGCCTCTAAAAATTACATAAGTCCCTATAGGTTTGAAATCTTGCAAAAACACCACAAACACCACCGTCAGCATGGGCAAATAGGGCATCTTCAGGCTACGACAACACTTCCCTCAGCCTCTTGACCAAAACCCATCTCACAGCTCCCCCGTTCGCCTTCCCAATCGCCGAAAACAGCAGACTTTTTCCAATGACACAATTTTGTGATTTTTGGTTGATTCACTCAACAGAAATCACCCCCGTCGCTATTATTGCACTCATCGGACATTTCTCTTCAAAAACTCTAACATTCTAGCATTTAATTGCTCATAGATTGATGTCCTAAGTTTGAGGTTTTCAATGAACAGGAAAATTTATAGCCCGACCCGGTGAAGACTTCGGGTCCCAATTGAATCGACTGGGCTAGGTCTGGTTTTAAAACACTGGTTAGAGCAACATCACACTTGTTACCAACAATGTTAAATGTCGTTTGTTGCTGCGTCCAAATTTAAACTTGTTAATAAGAATAATTATATTATTATAAATCAATGACCACAAACGCTAATATGCACACCTATCGCAAGTTCATCAATATAATCATAAACAAACTTAACGATATATATATATTATAATTGGGGCTTTGTCATCTAGCCCTGAGAGATTAGAAATGTTTAAACGCCTCTAGGGTTTTATGAAAGTATTATGCATCTCTCTAGATTATCATTTACTTCTTTAGACTATGTTTTACCCCTGAAAAAGAAAAAGAAAAAAACTGTCAGAGAGATATATAATACTTTTTAGAAAGCATGACAGAGTTTAAAACTGCTAGATCTCTTATGGGGATGGACAATAAAACCCATTATAATTGGGATTTATCATTTAATTAATCCACGTTCTGACGCACCTCTGTTCAATTTTTAAGAGCTTGTACCTCTAGCGACCACGAACCAGAGAGATTGTGACTTCATTTAAGGAACTGATTCCTCCACTACTCTCATCAGTCTTGGTGAATCTTTTTCCAATGAATGCAGGTTGTTTTGGATAAGGAAGATCTTTATCGTTGCCCAACATGGAGACGACCATTGACATTGTTGGTCGATCTGTTGCTTGTTCTTGCACGCACAATAGACCAATTTGGATGCATCTCAATACTTCATGTACCGTGTATGATTCTCCTAATAATTCGTCAACCATCTCCAAGCTTCTTCCTTCTCTCCATAGATCCCAAATCTAACACATTTGTCAAACAAATCACTTACAAAATTTACAAATTAAGGTCAGGTTTTGAGCAATAATGTGCAAATTCGCTTGCTTACATGTCCAACCAAATTTGAAGAGGCAGCGTCTTCTAGATAGAAACCACTATTCTTTCTACCCGTGATGATTTCCAACAGTAAAACTCCAAAACTATAAACATCAGACTTTATCGAAAATAGTTCTTCCATGGCATACTCTGGTGACATATAACCACTGCGACGACATCACATTGAAAAAGAAATAAATCAACAAAGAAAAAATTAATTAATCAAATCCATATGAATGAAACTTAAATTCTTTTTTAAGTTTCGGGTTTGGGAACTTACTATGTTCCAACCACGCGATTGGTATTTGCTTGAATTTGGTCACCACCAAATATCCTGGCCATTCCAAAATCGGAAATTTTTGGGTTCATTGTAACATCTAGTAGAACATTGCTGGCTTTTAAATCTCTATGAATAATTCTCAATCTCGAGTCCTGATGTAAATATAAGATTCCTCGAGCAATCCCACAAATGATTTCAAATCTTTTACTCCAATCTAATAATTTCCTGTTTGTTTCATCTGAATCCAAATTTTGAATAATTTTGTTTAATAATGGAAAACTGAAATAAACTTTTACATCTTAGAATAAGGAAACAAAAAGAAGGACAAGATGAGTTCTCAAAGTGGTAATTGAAGAAGTGAAAGACTTACTGAAAATGAAAGCGTCCAAGCTTTTGTTGGGCAAGTAATCGTAGATTAACATCTTCTCTTCTCCTTCAATGCAACAACCTAAAATGCTCGCAAGATTTCTGTGCTGGAGTTTTGCAATAAGTAAAACTTCATTCTTGAACTGTTCTATTCCCTGTCCCGAGTACTTAGATAGTCTTTTAATTGCTACGTCTTTCCCATTTCGAAGTGTACCCTGAAACCATAGTTCGGTAGTGTAACTAACGTTTCACCTTCAATTCTAAACATATAGAATAGCACAAAAGAGAACTTATTGTATATAAAAATGAAAAACAAAATGTCATGAAATCAAGAGGCCCGAGGAAAGTACCTTATAAACAGAGCCAAAACCACCTTCTCCAAGTTTTCTATCAGGAGAGAAATTATTTGTGGCTGCAACAATGGTGCTCAGCTGAAACATTGGTAAATCAAAATTGCTTCTACTCCCATCTGGTTCCTTTACACTGATGGAGTCGTCGAAATGTGTTAAACTTGAGGTAAGACTAAATTCAATATTCTTGGCATCTCTTGCTTTATCTGGCATAAAAAAAACATAAACAAATAATGGTGATCAAATTTGTACACAATTTTAGAAATGGTAGAAAGCAATGCAGGTAGGATAGAGGGCAAGGAAAGGATTGAAGAAATTGATTTATTACCTGCTCTTTTTCTTCTGAATAACCAATAAGCAAATGCTAACAAGAGAATTGTTGCAACGGAAGAGACTATGCCAATTGCCAAAATAGTCTTCTTCCTAAGTGAACCTTTCTTCGCATATAAAGCTAAGCAGTAGAAAAACAATGTAAGACATTTTAAATTTAAGAGTATTGGAACAAATACAATTAATGTATCAGGACATGCAATCGGATGATAAAGCTTCAGTGTTTATATGGCATCTTATTAGTAACAAATTTGATTGATTGACTTGTGCTACCAATATGGAAATTTTCAATAATGATACTTATGTTTTTAGAAATTCCTCTAATAGAATACTTATTTGGAATAAGAGTAATGCTATGCTTACAACTAAATCATACAAACAGGTAAAAAATAAAAGACAAAGAAGTCATTTTACATGAATTTTATGTAATTTTTTTCTGGTTGTATGATTCAATTGTAAGCAAAACATTTTTGTTGGAATAATCTCATCAATCTAGAGATACTTTTATGGGACAATCCCATCACCCCATTTGACTAATGTGGTGAGACCATAGGATGATATAATGACATATATTGATACATATTTGTCAAATTTTCTCTTTTAAATACTTATTGTTACATATTGTTGCATGAAATATAAAGTGAATTTTTTATAAGTGATAGTTGATATACAAAAAGAATTATGAGGATAAAAAATCAGTGTAGATATACTTTTATAAGACAATCTCATTACTTCACTTGGCTAATGTGGTGAGACCATCGGATGATATGATGACATGTATTTTTGCTATTCACAAATGAGTACGGAATTATTATTTACCAATAACCTTTACAATAAGAGGTGGTTTTCAAAATTAGTAATAAATGTTTTTGTTTCATTGGATAGCCTTACCAATGAGACACACGGGAGTTTTGCTTTGTGAAGGAAACGAGGTAAGTGAACATAAAAATTAGAGAAATACTAGTCTTATAAAGAGAAATACAAAAACAAATCCTATCTTTAAAAGAAGAGAAAAAAAAAGAGAGAGACAATCATGAAGATTAAGGATAGGAATTGTCTTTGTATACCTCTCTTTATTTTTCTCTTGGCTAACATTTCTCTAAGAACTATTGGAAACTTTGATTGAGTTGGGATTGGGCATAGCCATTGTTTAAACATTTTCACTTGTGTCAGTTACATACATACCAACGTTATAAGTTAATAACATATTTGTGTAATTGATTGCCTTAATAATTAAGGTAATATATTATTAATTTATAAATGCAAAAGTTTACCACTAAGATGTTGTCACGTGGGAATCATAATGAATAAAAAAGTCTTTGCAGCAGTTGGAAGTATAAATAAATAATAAAGGAGGTAGGTAGTTGAAAATAGACAAATACCTAATTCCGCGGCATCAACTCTTACATACATATCTTGACCAGCATTGGCATAAGTTCTTGTATCTATCAAATCTCGGTAGTATGTCAAGCACCCAATCCCTCCCTTACTTTCACCATATGCACTTGTGTAACCCAAACACGAACAATTCTTCAAGCATTCTTCCTCGCACGCTTTCAAATCATAACTCATCTCTACACGTGTTACATTTGTATCCGGTATCTTCACACGTGCTACCTTCACGAACCCTTCTCCCTTTTGGCACGTGGACATCTCCCGCTTCCTCTTGCACCCACCTGACCCGTCTCTCAAGTACCATTCATCAGGACTCTTGGGTTCGAACCCAGGTAGGCAAGTGCACTCAAACTTATCTTCGTGATACGGGTCACAATTACTACTTGCCCCGCAATGCCCATAATAATCACACTGCTCCTTTGGGGCGGACCAGAACCCGATCCATCTACGATCCGCATTACTCCAGGTGAAACGTTGCACAAATCCTGACTCATTAACGATCATCCTCGTAGTAACAGAAGGTTTAGTTACTCCGTAAACAATGGATGCTTCATCTTGATTATTAACAAACGTAACGTTAAAGATGTAATTACTAGTCATTTCGGGTACACCGCTCCATCTTTGCCCCGTCCATGACCCGCATCTCCACCACTTTGTTGTGCCCTTGTACAAAGACAATTGAGGAAATCCAGTTGGGTCAATTCTGTAAGAGAAGTTCCCTGTTCCAGGATCATCCGCGGATTTCCAAGCTGTTAATTCCCGATTTAGACCCGTTCGTCTGTTCAGCCCAAGTTTCATAAATGGAAGCAAAGTATGTGTAGGATAATCAAAACTTTGCCATAGTAACTTGTTGGTATCATTTCGAAGAAGAATAAGATTTCCTGAATCCAAGAGCTGAGCTACGGTGTTCTTTGCGGAGGTGACCGGAATGTTGGTGGACCAGACAGGAACGGTTTCGTTACTTCCAAACAGGGCGAGGTTTCCATGAGTGTTGATTGAGAGGATCCCGGATGTATCATTGACAGGATTGTCTCTGTTTGCCACCCACACAATTGTCGGTTCCGAAACTTGGTAATACCAAATACCCACATATCGTTTCATAGAGTTTCCAGGACTGAAGAATCCAAGCGCGAAGATTTTGCCTATAGAGACAATTAGATCACCATCTTTAATGGATTGGGTGGATGTTATAGTGTCAACGGAAGTTGAGAAATGCAAGAGGTGGAAGACAAGCAAAGTTCTCAGTAGCCATCTTACAGTAACCATCTTTCAGGATTGGCTTGATGTTATGGTGTAAATGATTTTTGATTCATTTATGAGGATTTTTATTTTTCAAGAGTGGTTGTGAATTGTGATATTAATGAGTGGGCTACCTCTTCCTATCAAGTGCCTGTGGAGAGAAAATATGAAACAGACAGCTTTATAAATATATCTTATCTTGTCTTGTCTAGTAGAGTGGCGTCAGATTTTCTTGCCAGGTTGATTTTCAAGACATTTTAATTTAATTTAATGTTCCAGAGAAGGGCAAAATGTGCCGTGATTTAGTGGATAATCAAACTTAATCTAAATTCAACAGCGAATTTTATTTCGTCAGCGCATTGACTTGTTTGACTCGTACTTCTTAGCTCCAATAATTAGGGGTGTCTAAAAAAAACCGTTAATAACACGTTAACCAAATCATATTGATCCCAAATTTTCGGATAAATTCGGGTCAGTTTCGGATAATTATTATGCAATATTTGAATTTTCAGTTCGGGTATCGATTATTTATTTTAAGATAACCTAGTATCCGGTACCTAATTTTATTAAAAAAAAAAAAAACCCAAATTTTTTTTTTTTTTTTTTACTTTCAATTTTCAAATGATAAAAGCCCCAAATACATTGCCCTAAAATTTTAGCGCATCAGCGTCAGGTCTCGTACTCATCTCTCTCAAATTCTCCGGTCTCCACTAAAATATAAAAATTCTCCACTAAAGTCTAAAAATTCTCCACTAAAATTTTCTTCTTCAGACCGCAAATTATAAAAGCACTCCAACTGCTTCTAATTGTTCTCAACAATTTCTAAATTGTTATCAACAAATTTAAAACGTTTTCAGTAATTCGTTATATATAGATGGTATATCTTGATTTGAAATTGCTTTCATGTTGAAATTGAATTCAAATCTTTTCACATTCTCTTGAACCAACTGATTAGCTCAAACTCCATTATTAATAAACAATTCACAAATTTTATGTCTCAAAATTAGGTCAGCTCTGAACATTTATTACAATGATAAGAATGCATCTAACTTGTTGATGCGTGTTTTGATACCAATAGGTCTTTTGTATGGTCCTCTTGGGCCCGTTTAGTTCTCCTCCGTGACCGGTCTTTTTGGCATATTCAAGTTACATCTGGGGCTTCATAGGCTTGGAGGAAGATCTTACTCAGCAAGGATTGGTGCCGGGGTCTTATTGTGACTTGTATTGGTGATGATAGGGACACATTGTTATGGTGGGATCACTGGCTACCGTAGGGACCTTTGTGTGACTTGCTCCCTCTTAGGATTTTGACTTCTACTGGTTTGCCATGGGATGCTTGGGTTTCAGATATTATTTGAGATAGTTCATGGGATTTTCCTTCGAGTAGTGCAGATCTTCAGCATATCTAGGACTATATTACAGTGTAGCCTTCAGTGGGTCGTCCTGATCATCTTATGTAGAAGGGTCACTCGTCTGGACGATTCTCTATTGATTCAGCCTGGAATGTGTTGTGGGACAAATGGGTTGTGAACTCTATTCATCATTTCTTATGGTTTCCAGGGCATGTTCCACGCCACTCTTTCATTATGTGGCTTGCCTCACTCGGTCAGCTTCGCACCATGGATCGGCTCAGCTCTCATGGTGTCATTACATCCTCCTTGTGTGTTTTGTGCAGGTCGGCTACAGAGACCCATGACCATTTTTTTTTCAGCTGTGACTTCTCTAGTTATGTTTGGCGGGAGGTCACTACCAGGGCACTCTCTACATGGCCTACTCTCTCTTGGCTCCCTTTACTCCAGTGGGCTAGCTTGCATCTTTGATGTAAAAGGGACTTCAGGCACCTTCTTTCCCGGTTAGTCATTTCAGCTACAGTTTATTTTCTATGGCTTGAACGACATAACCGTGTGTTTCGTCAACATTGTAGCTCTCGTAGAGATACGGTCTTAGCTATTTGTGATTTAGTCCAGGCCAAGATATTGGGTTTAGCACCCAAGTATGAGATCTAGGCCCAGCTTCGTGCGATTTGGCATCTTCCTGATTAGCTTTGTGGGGAGCATGCGTGCTCTTTATGTCTGTTTGTGGCTTTATGGTTTATGACATCTTCCTAATTTGTTTATAGGGAGCCTGCGTGCTCTTTTATGCCAATTTGTGGCTTTGTGGTTTTCTTCCATGTGTTTTCCTGAATGAGTTTTTATCAGTCTTTCTCTTGGGGTATGCCCCTCGTTTTTGTACATCTTCTGTCTCTTTTATAAAATTTTTACCATTCCCAAAAAAAAAAAAAAAAAAAAGTGTTTTGATACCAATGACCTCGCACGTGTAAAGTGCTAAGTTGATCTTAAAAATTACACATGAATGATTATGAGAGTTGATTATGGTGCAGAGATTGTATATGTTTGCAGAAACATAAATAATAGATTGATAAGAGAGATTTTTATAGTGGTTCGGATGCTTAAAGCGAATCCTACATCCACTGTTATTTTATTATTCTCTAACTATTTTTCTGATATTGTCTGTAAGGTATACAAAAATGGAGAAATGCTTTATTTATAGAGAAAAAATAATGGTTGAACCTCTCGTTTGCGCCCAGCTCTCATATGCCCAGCCCCCTCTATCGTGAAGAGAAGTGCCCATTTATATATTTGAAGTCAATGTAATGAGTGTTTTTGCAAGTTACCTTGATATGTGGGGACCACTCCTTAATCCTTATCTTAAAATGGGATATGATTGATACAAATATCTTTTTGAGGCGGTTTGGGCTTTGACAGCCACTTTGTCTTTGAGTGCTTGTTAAGCTATAATTGGTGGTGCTGACATCAGTGTGTATTTTTTGCAAAATAGACCCCCGACCCCCCCGGCCCCCCGGTTTTTGAAATGCATAATTACACTTCAAAAACTCATATCTTAGATTTGAATGGCTGTCGCACTATAGACTGCAGTCTCGAACTAAAGAGCTCGAACTATGCTTGACGTGATTGAGTGCTGAGAGCTAAGACTGCGATCTGAGCGCTTGGAGCGAACCAAAGTTGAGCGCGATTTGATAATTGACATAAAATGTCTAGTAGATGAATTCGTGTAGAGAACTGAGCATCAAAAACCCAAACGTGTGGCTCATAGATCCTAAACGGGCAAGTCAACTTAAAACATCCATAACTTTTTATCCGAAAAGAGTTTTAGAGCCTGTAAGATATCCACGAAAAGCTCGTTCCAAGCTCTACGTCGTGGCAATAGGGAAACCTCGTTGGGACCATTTTCGAGGCCAAAATCCACCATTTTGGCATGTTTTGGGGATGTTTTGGGTTTTCTACGTGTTTTTTCTAACTTTGGCAGTTGGTCGTGATCTGAGAACTGAGAATTGATCACAATCTGAGAACTGAGAACACGACCTGAGGTTGTTTGCAATCTTAGAGCTAAGAGTTGATCGCGATTTAATAGGGGCTCGACCTAAGAGCTTGAGGCGTGCGATCTGAACGATCCGTAACGTGCGATCTCAAGCAAATGATCGAACTTATGAGCTCGATTTGAGAGCATAAAGAGCTCGATATGAAGCGCAAGGAGCTTTGATTTGAGAACTCGAGAGCTCTTTGCGATCCGAGAGCACAAGGAGTTTGATCAGAAAGCATATAGCACAAAGAGTTCAATCAAAAATCACAAAGTTTGATTTGAGAACACAAGGAGTTCGATCAGAAAGCGTAAAGCTTAATCTGTGAACACAAGGAGTTCGATTAGAAAGCACGAAGCTTGATCTGAGAACTTGAGATCAGAGATCTAGGAGCTCTGAAGCACGATCTGGCAACTCGGAAGCGCGATCTAAATTATCTGAAAGTGTGATCTCAACGATCTTGAATGTACAATCTGGATGATCTTGAACGCGCGATCTAAGTGCTCGAAAGCACGATCTAATTGCTCGAGAGCATGAGTTGGCCGCTCGGGAGCCTGTTCTGAGTGCTCGGAAGCACGATTTGGCCGCTCGGGAGCGCAATTTGAGTGCTCATAAGCACGATCTGAGAGCTCTAATGCGTGTGATCTAGGCGATCTAGCCACGTGATCTGAGAGCTTTGATGTGTGTAATCTGAGTGATCGAGCCACGCAATCTGAGAGCTCTGATGGATGCAATCTAGGCGATTTGACCACACAATTTAAGTGCTCTGATGCATGCAATCTGGGTGATTTGGCCACACAATCTAAGAGCTCTAATGCGTGAGATCTAGGCGATCTAGCCACGCGATCTGGATGATCTAGCCACTCGATTTGAGATCTCTGATGCATGCGATCTAGGTGATCTGGCCATGCGATCTAAGAGCTCTAATGCGTGCGATCTGGGCTATCTGGCCACGTGATCTAAGATATCGGATCTAGAATAGGTTTTAGTATTTTGACAATAACTTGAGCTGTAGACCTCGGATTTGGATGATTCTTGAACCATCGAAAAGCTAATCGAAGGGCTACAACTCTTGTGTGTATCACATTGCCAGATTTAGACTTTATCATGCTCAAATGTTCACATCTGATAACGTGAAGATTTTAAGGCTTGCTGGAAAAACATGGAGAGCTGGTATGAATCATGCCCACCTTCTAGCTGTAAGAATTCATGCTTAGAAAAGGTAAAATTGGTGTAAAACAGGGTACAAGGTCATATGACATGTTATTGAAATTAAAAGGGTGAAATTGTTACCTTTTATGCTTTGCAACTCTTGTAACTTGAAAAGGAGTTCAAGATCTTTAACAAATTTAATGAAAATCCTCAAAGTAAAGTCCACCCCAAAATGAAGAAAAGAGAGCCGACCATGAGAGCTCAAGAGAGAGATTTTCAATCCAAAGTGAAAAATTAGATTAAATTTGGGAATATCACTTATTTTATACACAAGGACCATTTTGAAATTGTTCTCAAGTCCTTGAATTAATATGAATCCTATATTAACACTTAATACAAATTCAATATTATTTTCAAGTCCTTGAAGTAATTTCAATTTAATATTAAATCATTATTGATCCCAAGCCCTTGAAACAATTTCAATTTAATATTAACTCCTTAATATTAAATCCTTGATTTAAACAAATTTATAATCAAGGCATATAAAATAAGAGCAATGCTAGTTTTACAAAGACACATACAGAGGGGACATACAAAGACAATCTCCACCCTTGATTTTCATGATTTCTCTCTCTCTCTCTTTCTCTTTTTCCGTTTTTTTTGTTTTTTTCTTCTAGATGATGTCACTTTGTAGCCCTCTTTGTATGGGTCTTTGTAAGGATAACATTTTTCATAAAATAATTCCGTTTAATATTTAACCCATTATTGAATCCAATTCAATAATATATTTTAGTCCATCATTAAATCTAATCCAATAATGACCAAATTACCTTATTACCATTGGTAAGTGCTAGTTTTCCATGAGTAATCATTTCTCACCAATACATGAATTCGGATGCACAGGTTTACATCTGAACATCGTTAACCTTTAACAATATGTATTACTCTCTCTTCTCATACTTAGTTTTTAGGTGTGACCACTTAGGTTCACTATAACCTAGTTGTGGGCCCAATATCACAATCCGATATATTTCGTCATAACTCTTTATGATCGAAACTCTCACCGATTATGATAGACATCTAGCAATGCTCCATAACCCATAATAAAGTTAAACTCCAATGAACCTTTTTTCCCGATCATACGTTTTATGTAGTAAAATCTCTCCGTTGTCTAATCCTGATTAAGTATAGGTTCATGGTATGTCAAAACCCTTAACTTAATCTTTATCCGAATTGTCAATCAATACAATGGAACGTGTCATCATGAAACTTTTTTTTCATATGACTATTTTGTACTCTGGCCAGAGATTTTCCTTTTCCAATGTTTATTGACATTCGTCTGGAAACTCGAGACCAAACTATTTCGAGTCAACGGATCCCATCTTGACCATCACTTGTCCTCGCACATGAATAACGTATGACCAAACTAGCTTCTTACACAAAATATGACTAGTCTCGTGTATATACACTTTATGAATCATATGCATCCTATGTCGAGTCCAACCGTGACGTCTTAGGTCTAAAGATTAGTGGTACACTAGTATGATCCTACGATGTATTATTGACCACATTCTAAATGTCCATTTGATTCATCATAATCGGTCATATTCAATAAGCAGTTCACCAACCTTTTACCCATGCTAATGCCCTAGTGATATACCTCTTATAATCACCCACACTAATACTATCACATGATATTCAATAGAGGCATTCAATATGCCTACTATACAATGTTATTGCCTAATTAACATTACTTATGTAGGAAATGCATCGATGATTTGATCTTCTAAAGATCCGTATCATCCGACTATTTCACATGCATTATAAATAGTATAAATGAAGTAGTAAACAACATGTGAAATCAGAACTCTTTCTTCCATTTTCAAAAGAGTATTTACAAGATATAATGCCCTGCAACTGACGAAATGATTGGTTCCGAGGGCGTACACTAACAAATCTCCCACTTGCACTAGAACCAATCAGTGTGGTATCTAATACCCATCTTATCAAAATGATGGTCCAACTGCTTATGTGTCATCACTTTAATGAGTGGGACAGCTACATATTCAGTTGAAGGTGTCTACTGCACCCAAATTTCTCCAGCTCCAACGAATTCTCTTAAAAAAATGATATTTACGTTGGATATGTATGGACTTCTGGTGTGCCCTTGGTTCCTTTGCCTGTGCAATAACCCCAGTATTGACACAATACAAGGTTATCTGATAACCTTTATATTGGAACCACACCAAGTTCAGTTAAGAACTAATCATCGACTGTTTGGAACTTTTCCAACTAATAGTTCCTCCATTACATATGAAAATGAAACCAGATGTAGACTTTCTATCATCCACGTCTGATTGAAAAACAAAGTCTAAGTATCTCTAAATCTTCAATTCTAAATCTCTGTAACTTAGGATTAAATCCTTAGTTCTTCTTAAATACTTAAGGATTGTTTTAACAACAGACTAGTGCTTCTCCCTTAGGTCAGACTGATATATGCTCATAACACTTACAACATATGCTATATCAGACCTAGTACATAACATAACATACATGAGACTACCTACGGCTAAAGCATAAGGTATCTCATGCATCCACTCACACTCCTGATCAGTCTTGGGACTCATATCTTTGGAAAGATGAATTCCGTGACTACAGGCAAAAAACCCTTTTTGGAGTCTTACATGCCGAACTGTTTCAGCATTTTTCTATATACATTCTTTGGGATAAGCCTATTAATCATTTCGCTCTATCTCTATAGATACGAGTTCCAAGGATATAAGTTGCTTCTCCTAAGTCTTTCATGGAGAAAGTTCTGGATAACCACAACTTAACTTCAATCATCATTCCGATTTCATTTTCCTATCAGTAGTATGTCATCTACATACAACATAGGAAATATTATGGTATGGTCCTTTGTCCATTTATAAACACAAAGTTCATTCGGATTCTTATGAAACCAAACGATTTTATTGTTTCATCAAACCAAATGTTACAACTTCTTAAAACTTGTTTTAACCCATAAATGGACCTATGCAACTTGCACACCTTATTTCTTTTAGAACTGGATACAAAACCTACAAGATGTTGCATGTAGATATTTTCCTCAATGAATCCATTAAAGAACATTGTTTTGGTATCCACTTATCAAATTTCAGAATCATAGTGTGCTGCTATAGCTAGCATGATTTTGATGGATTTAAGCATTGCAATTAGCGAAAAGTTTCCTCATAATCCAACCATTGTTTCTAAGTATAACCTTTCGCTACCAGTCTAGCGTTATAGGTCTCTACCTTTCCATCTTTGCCAACCTTTCTCTTAAAGACCCATTTACAACCTATAGGAAATATTCCTTCTAGAGGATCAACAAGAGTTCATACTTGATTAGCATGCATGGATTCTATCTCAGAATTCATAGCTTCTAGCTATGTACTAGAATTGATATCTAATATCGCTTCTTCAAAGGTTCTGGGATCATCCTCGTGACTAACTTCTCCAATCATAATAGATTCAAAAATCTCCTCATGAAGATATCCATATCTTTCCAAAGGTCGAGATACTCTAGAGGATTGATGAATAGGGATCGATATTTTAGGCATTGGATTTTCTTGAAATGAACCATCTATCTGAGTATTTTTTGTCTGAGGCTCACCGGAATCTTTCTAGAGCATAATTTTTTTTCCTGCACCACCTTCCTCTAAGAACTCTTTCTCAAGGAAATGTGCATTTTTTTTTATTGAAACTCTTTGATCAGAATGGAAGTAAAAATAATATCTCAAACGGTCTTTAGGATATCCAATAAAACGACATTTCTCAAATCTAACGTCCAACTTATCTGTCTCAAAAATTTTGACATAAGCTGGACACCCCCAAATTCTCATACATTTGAGACTAGAAGGTTTACCATATCAAATCCCATATGGTGTCTTTTTGATAGATTTAGATGGTGCCCTATTCAGAATGTGCACAGCGGTAACAAGGGCAAATCCTTATAGTGACGTTGGCAAGTCTGTGAAACTGTAACGCCCCACTTGAGGTACGTACTTAAGATTTGCTGTTTTGCTTAAATGTTTATTGATTCAGCTTTAATTGAGTTTGTATATTGAGTTGGTTGAGTGTTTGCCTTAAAATTGGTTGAGATTTGAGGAATTTTAGATTTGCAATCTTCGCCGGGGCGAAGAATAGTCTTCGCCTCGGCAACGTTGGCCTTGAGTAAGGCGGTGTAGGCTTTGTATTTCTTCGCCGGGGCGACGGAAGTTTCTTCGCCGCGGCGACGAGCCGACTAAAATGTGTATTGAGATTTCTAGATATTTTTTCCATAAGGGTTAAATGACCATTCTACACCTAATTAGTAGGAAAAGTGGGGAGTAAAATATAAGGAAATTTCATGGAGAATATGTTAGTGTGGTGTGATTGTAATGAATCAAAGGATATAGGTAGAATTTCTAAGAAAGAGCAAGGGCATTATGGGAATGAATGACGATATTTTGAGCTAAAAAGGGTTGAAGCTTAGTGAACCCTTCATTCGTTCTTCTTCCACCGCCTCCTTCATTCTCTATTCCTCTCAAGTTTTCCTTCAATCTTTCAAGGATTCAAGAGGGCTTTTTGAGTAGTTTGAAGTGAGAAGTTATTCTAAAACATCTTAAGGTAAGGATTCTTGCTTTAGATGTTAATTTTACCTTTATATGAAGTGAAGTCTTATAGCATGGTTGGTTAAAATTGTAGAGAATAGACATGTTATCAAAGGTAAAGAGAAGTGCAAGTGGAATCACTCCATCACAAGTAAGTAAAATCCAACTCAAGCTAAAGTTTAAGAAATTATTTGAGTAGAGATTTTCTTTATGTTTGTATGTATTAAGCTTGTTGAGAAATTGAGTTGAGATGTTATGAGTATTTATCCATGTTGTGATTGATTACACTTCATTTAAAAGAAGTGTTAAAATGTGATGAGAGGATGTAGTTTGAGATGGAGTTTGGAAGGTTTTGAGTGAACCTTTTTAGAAGTGTTATTCCTTGGCAGGATTTGTAGCTTTGTGAGGGAGTTTTCTCCCATTTTGGATGGTTAGAGAAAGAAATAGAGCTATTGTTATAATAGAGTTTGTATATGCACTTGAGTTGTTTGATGAAATGCCTAAGAGAAGCATGAGAATGATTTATGAACCTTAATTATTGCAACATTGCATATTGGCATTTCCTAAGTGCATTAATGAGCATGAACCATCCATATGCATTAATTGTGCATTGAGAAAGAACTTGAGAAAAAGTTGAGAAAGAGTAGTGAATTACTCTAAAAGTTAAGCTACACTATGATGAGTAGCTAGAGAAAGAGTAAAGACCTTGTGCACAAGCTACCCTAAGAGTTAGAGAAGAGAATATAGTAAGTTGTGCGATGGGGAACCCGTGAGTGATGAGTAGAGTCACGAGAGTGGGTGCTTTGTGATCCCCAGCCGTGCCTCCGGTCAGATGAGGCCGTGACCGTCACGAAGAGTGGAACATGAGGTTCCAGCCGTGCCTCCGGTTAGATGGGGCCGTAACATTCAGAGAGAGAGAGAATACACTCACGTGGCCAAGGGTTCCGAATCCATGCATGACCAAATCCGATCGGTAGAGAAAATGAGTAAGTCACGAAGAGTGGGTGCTTTGTGATTCCCCAGCCGTGCCTTCGGTCAGAAGACGACGTGACATACATTAGAGAACTTATAGAGAAGAGTATGAGTAACAGAAACAGAAAGAAAACAGAGATGAGAAAAGGTCACGAGTAGTGGGAGCTTTGTGATCTTCCGGCCGTGCCTCTGGTAAGACGGGGCCGTGACATATGAGTGAGTAAAAGTCGCGCAGAGCGGGCTTGAGTTCCCGGCCGTGCCTCCGGTGAGATGAGGCCGTGACATTCAAATGAGAAAGAACAGAGAGAAAAAAGTATAAGTCATGAAGAGTGGAGCGTGTTCCAACCATGCCTCCGGTAAGATGGGGCCGTGACATTTAAGAAACAGTTGATAGAAAAAGAGCTATGTGGAAGAGAAACAGAGAGAACGAGAGAATATTGTAAGGAAAAGAATTAAGAGAAAGAGTTACGGGGATAAATTAGTAGAGGATTTACTTACTGAGCATTTTTGTGCTCACCCCGTCATTTTCCTTTGTGGTTGCAGGTTCTAGGTGAGGATGCAGTTGGATGGGCGTCGGCAAGCGAAGAGAAATAGTTACACTGTCCACCCTGTTTTTGAGAGCTTTTGTATATATAATACTTTATATTTGTGTAAAGTATATGTATATTTAATAAAAGAAAAATTTGGGCCCATCTATTTATGTTATAATACATGTATTTTATTATATGTATTTTCTGAGTATATGAGTAGAAAGCAGCTGTTACATTTTTGGTATCAGAGCAAAGATTTTGGGATTTGATAGTGTACTATTCTCATTGCCACGATGTCCGAGAACCGACTGTGTGAGTTAATTCTTTCCTTACTTTAAGTGTTTCTCGAATTGAGTAAATGTAGTTGTGTTGTAGATGAGGCGTAGTTATTGAAAACGTGGTAAGAGTGTGATGAATGAGGGAGAACCCTCTAACCCACCAGAATCTACGCCTCCTCCCTTGGATGAAGCTAGAGTTCAGGGGATTATACAGCAAGTTATGGCAAAGAGCCAAGGGAGAGTTGAAACCCCCGTACAAGTACCATCAAATACTAATGTAGAGAGACCGGTACCTCCATCAGTACAGAATAAAGTTGAGCCGATTTATGGTCTTTCCAGTCAACATCAACCGTCGGAGTTTAAGGGTACTACAACCCAATAGTAGCGGAGGAATGGTTTAGGTCCGTAGACCGTACGACGGCACTATTTCCCACGACAGACTGGGAGAAGATCCGGTATACGAGTTTTTCTTTCTCGGTGTGATGCCCGAATTTGGTGGGAATTAGTGGAAGATACCCATGATGTTGCAGTAATGACTTGGGAAGAATTTAGACAAGAGTTTGAGACTGAGTATAGAATAGAGGACCGAGCTCATGAAAAGGTCTAAGAATTCATCGTCTTGTAGCAGGGAACGAGTACAGTGAAAGAGTACTCGGTGAGATTTAATTCCCTGGCTAGGTTTGCGCCCGGGATTGTTAGCACTCCGGAATTGAGGAGAGACAAGTTTGTTCATGGGTGGAAACCTGAGATAGCTCGGGATATTCTGATAGGTGTTGATCCTCCGCGGATCTATAGTGAGGCCTTGAGGTGAGCAATGAGGGCGAAAATATTTGAGAACAAAATCACCCCAGTAGGCTCCTCGACAGGAGGATCAAGTGAGCCATCTGCCGCCCTGCAGAGAGAATCTTGAGGGTATGAAGAGTAATAAGAAGAAGTTTCAGCCTAGGCAGAAGCGGCCTAGATCAGAAGGGTTTTCCCCCTTGTGCTAAATGTGGGAGGAATCACTCGAGAGAGTGTCTAAAGGACCAGGGGGTGTGTCATCGGTGCCGTCAGTCAGGGCACTTGATAAGAGATTGTAAAGCTTCTCTCCCACCAGCAGCGCAGAGTTCTAGAGGTACCACTGCCAGAGTGTTTACAGTGACACAGGGTGAAGCAGAGGCCAGTCCATCAGTTGTAACTGGTCAGTTATTCTTTCATGTTGTTCCTTCATATGTTTTAATTGATTCAGAAGCCACTCATTCTTTTATATCTTATGGGATGATAGAGAGATCAGGTTTGAAACCTAAGAGAGTGAATCAACCCATTAAGATACCCGATAGGGTTAGTGTTCTGACTTAAGAGATGTTGTTAGAAGAGTCTGTGGTGATCCATAGTTGAGAATTAGCAGTGGATTTAATAGTCTTTGATATGCCCGACTTTGATGTGATATTGGGCATGGATTTCCTAGGGGGGTATAGAGTAGAAATTGATTGTCGAAAAAAGAAAGCAAGATTTAATCTCAATAGTGGAGATAAATTTAGCTTGGAACAGGGCCATCAGTTGAGCATGTTAATCAGTAGCTTGAAAGCTATAAAGATGTTGAGAAAGGAGTGTTCTGGATACATTGCGCATGTAATGCAGAGTGGTGATGTTCCAGAGCCAGAGATTTAGAGGGTGTCAGTAGTTCGAGATTTTCTGGATGTGTTTCCGGAAGAGTTACCGGGTTTATTTCCAGAAAGAGATGTTGAGTTTAGCATTGAACTAGCACCCGGGACAGCACCAATATCAAAAGCCCCTTATCGAATGGCCCCAGCAGAGCTTCAAGAATTAAAGAAGCAACTCCAAGAGCTTCTAGATAAAGGTTTATCTGATCGAGTCATTCTCCCTGGGGAGCCCCAATCCTGTTTGTGAAGAAGAAAGACGGGTCACTACGGATGTGTATTGATTATAGAGAGTTGAATAAAGTACCAGTGAAGAATAAGTACCCGTAACCTCGCATTGATGATTTGTTTGATCAATTAAAAGGAGCCGCAGTGTTCTCTAAAATTGATTTGAGGTTAGGGTACCATCAGGCAAGATGTGGCTAAGACTACCTTTCATACAAGGTATGGGCATTATGAGTTAGTAGTGATGCCTTTTAGCTTGACTAATGCCCCAGTAGTTTTTATAGACTTGATGAACCAGGTATTCCATGATGGTTTGGATCAGTTCATTGTGGTTTTCATCGATGATATTCTGGTTTATTCTAAGTCGAGAGAAGAGCATGAGGAACATTTGAGAATCGTGTTGCAACGATTGAGGGAAAAGAAGCTATATGCCAAATTTTCTAAGTGTGAGTTTTGGCTTGAGCAAGAGATGTTTCTTAGGCCTAGCAGATTACTACCGATGCTTTGTTGCAGGATTTGCCCAATTGGCTAAACCGTTGACAGCTCTTACCAAGCATAAAACTCCTTTTGCATGGTCAGAGGTATGCGAGAAAAGTTTTCAGGAGTTGAAGAAGAAGTTAACGACAGCTCCTGTGTTAGTGTTATCTCAGGAGGGTGTAGATTATGACATTTATACAGATGCCTTATTGCAAGGACTTGGTGCTGTGTTAATGCAATTAGGTAGGGTGATAACTTATGCCTCTCGGCAATTGAAAGAGTATGAGATGAGATACCCTACGCATGACCTAGAGTTGGCAGCCATGGTCTTCGCATTAAAGATTTGGAGGCATTACCTTTATAGTGCAAGGAGTAATATCTACACCGATCATAAAAGTTTAAAATACTTCTTCACTTAGGAGGAGTTGAATATGAGTCAGAGAATGTGGTTAGAGCTGGTTAAGGAGTATGAGTGTGAGATCAAGTATTAACCGGGGAAAGCCAATGTAGTAGCCGACGCCTTGAGCAGAAAAGCCTAATTGTCCCGGCTCACTAAGCAGAAAGAGTTAATAGAAGAGTTGAGTAAAGAGTAGATTGAAGTGGTTCTGGGAAGGATTGCCAAGTTAGAGATTCAGTCTACCACTAAGATGGTGCCTTACGAAGCTTTGTATGGTAGACAATGTAAGTCTCCACCACATTGGGATGAGATAGGTGAAAAGGATGAGTTGAATATAGCTATTGGGCCAGAGATGACTTAGAAATTGATTGAGGATGTAAAGCTGATCAGAAACAGAATGAAGCAAGCCCAAGATAGACAGAAAAGTTATGCCGACTTGAAGAGGAAAGAGGTTGTTTTCCAAGTGGGGGATAAAATGTTTATGAGAGTTTTCCCCTACAAGCGAGGGATGCGCTTCGGGAATAAAGGGAAGTTAGCACCAAGATACATAGGTCCATTTGAGATTTTGCAACGAGTGGGAAAAGTGGCCTATAGATTGGCACTACCACCTAGCATGGACAAGGTGCATGATGTCCTCCATGTCCTGGTGCTGCGAAAGTATGTAAGTGACCCCTCCCATATCCTAAGTGTAGAGGCCGTTGAGTTGCAGAGAACCTTGTGTACGAGGAACGTCCAGTTTAGCTTATAAACCAAAGGATTAAAGAGCTCCGGAACAAGAGTATTCTGTTAGTGAAAGTCTTTTGGAGGAATCACAAGGTAAAAGAGGCCACATGGGAGGTAGGGCAAGACTTACATAGTCGTTACCCGGAGTTATTTATGTGAATTTCGGGGACGAAATTCTTTTAAGAGGGGGAGAATTGTAACGCCCTACTTGAGGTACTTACTTAAGATTTGCTATTTTGCTTAAATGTTTATTGATTCAGCTTTAATTGAGTTTGTATATTGAGTTGGTTGAGTGTTTGCCTTGAAATTGTTTGAGATTTGAGGAATTTTAGATTTGCAGTCTTCGCCGGGGCGAAGAATAGTCTTCGCCTCGGCAACGTTGGCCTTGAGTAAGGCGGTGTAGGCTTTGTATTTCTTCGCCAGGGCGACGGAAGTTTCTTCGCCACGGCGACGAGCCGACTAAAATGTGTATTGAGATTTCTAGATATTTTTTCCATAAGGGTTAAATGACCATTCTACCCCTAATTAGTAGGAAAAGTGCGGAGTAAAATGTAAGGAAATTTCATGGAGAATATGTTAGTGTGGGGGTGTGATTGTAATGAATCAAAGGATATAGGTGGGATTTCCAAGAAAGAGCAAGGGCATTATGGGAATGAATGAGGATATTTTGAGCTAAAAAGGGTTGAAGCTTAGTGAACCCTTCATTCATTCTTCTTCCACTGCCTTCTTCATTCTCCATTCCTCTTAAGTTTTCCTTCAATCTTTCAAGGATTCAAGAGGGCTTTTTGAGTAGTTTGAAGTGGGAAGTTATTCTAAAACATCTTAAGGTAAGGATTCTTGCTTTAGATGTTAATTTTACCTTTATATGAAGTGAAGTCTTATAGCATGGTTGGTTAAAATTGTAGAGAATAGACATGTTATCAAAGGTAAAGAGAAGTGCAAGTGGAATCACTCCATCACAAGTAAGTAAAATCCAACTCAAGCTAAAGTTTAAGAAATCATTTGAGTAGAGATTTTCTTTATGTTTGTATGTATTAAGCTTGTTGAGAAATTGAGTTGAGATGTTATGAGTATTTATCCATGTTGTGATTGATTACACTTCATTTAAGAGAAGTGTTAAAATGTGATGAGAGGATGTAGTTTGAGATGGAGTTTGGAAGGTTTTGAGTGAACCTTTTTAGAAGTGTTATTCCTTGGCAGGATTTGTAGCTTTGTGAGGGAGTTTTCTCCCATTTTGGATGGTTAGAGAAAGAAATAGAGCTATTGTTATAATAGAGTTTGTATATGCACTTGAGTTGTTTGATGAAATGCCTAAGAGAAGCATGAGAATGATTTATGAACCTTAATTATTGCAACATTGCATATTGGCATTTCCTAAGTGCATTAATGAGCATGAACCATCCATATGCATTAATTGTGCATTGAGAAAGAACTTGAGAAAAAGTTGAGAAAGAGTAGTGAATTACTCTAAAAGTTAAGCTACACTATGATGAGTAGCTAGAGAAAGAGTAGAGACCTTGTGCACAAGCTACCCTAAGAGTTAGAGAAGAGAATATAGTAAGTTGTGCGATGGGGAACCCGTGAGTGATGAATAGAGTCACGAGAGTGAGTGTTTTGTGATCCCCAGCCATGCCTCCGGTCAGAAGAAGCCGTGGCCATCACGAAGAGTGGAACGTGAGGTTCCAGCCATGCCACTGGTGCAGAAGTGGTCGTGACATTCAAAGAGAGAGAGAGAGAATACATTCACATGGCCAAGGGTTCCGAATCCATGCATGACCAAATCCGATCGGTAGAGAAAATGAGTAAGTCACGAAGAGTGGGTGCTTTGTGATTCCCCAGCCGTGCCTCCGGTCAGAATACGCCGTGACATACATCAGAGAACTTATAGAGAAGAGTATGAGTAACAGAAACAGAAAGAAAACAGAGATGAGAAAAGGTCACGAGTAGTGGGAGCTTTGTGATCTTCCGGCCGTGCCTCCGGTAAGACAGGGCCGTGACATATGAGTGAGTAAAAATTGCGCAGAGCGGGCTTGAGTTCCCGGCCGTGCCTCCGGTGAGATGAGGCCGTGACATTCAAATGAGAAAGAACAGAGAGAAAAAAGTATAAGTCACGAAGAGTGAAGCGAGTTCCAACCATGCCTCTGGTAAGATGGGGCCGTGACATTTAAGAAACAGTTGATAAAAAAAGAGCTATGTGGAAGAGAAACAGAGAGAACGAGAGAATATTGTAAGGAAAAGAATTAAGAGAAAGAGTTACGGGGATAAATTAGTAGAGGATTTACTTACTTAGCCTTTTTTTGCTCACCTCGTCATTTTCCTTTGTGGTTGCAGGTTCTAGGTGAGGATGCAGTCGGATGAGCGTCGGCAAGCGAAGAGAAATAGTTACACTGTCCACCCTGTTTTTTAGAGCTTTTGTATATATAATACTTTATATTTGTGTAAAGTATATGTATATTTAATAAAAGAAAATTTTGGGCCCATCTATTTTTGTTATAATACATGTATTTTATTATATGTATTTTCTGAGTATATGAGTAGAAAGCAGCTGTTACAGAAACTCACCATCGACCATGCCATATCTAATAAAGTACAGTTCCTCCTTTTTGACATACCGTTATGTTGTAGTGTATTCGGAGGAGTCAACTGGGATATTATACCATTATCTTTAAAAACTCTCGAAATTCTGTACTCAAGTATTCACCATCACGATCTGATCGTAGAATCTTAGTACTCCTTTTGGTTTGTTTCTTTACTTCATTCTTGAACTCTCTGAACTTTTCAAAAGATTCATATTTATATTTCATCAAATACATGTACCCGTACCTAGAATAATCGTCAGTAAAGGTAATGAAGTATATATTAAAAATCTGCTCGAGCCATTTCACTAAATGGTCTGCATACATCTGAATGTATTAAATTCAATAATTCGTTGGATCTTTCCCCTTTACTCTTAAAAGGAGATTTTGTCATTTTTCCTTGAAGACAAGATTCACAGGTCAGATAGGGTTCTGAACCCAATGGGATTAAAAGCTCATTTGCTTCTAACCTGATTATCCTTGTATCTCCTATATGACTTAGTCAATGATGCCAAGGTAATTTAAGATTTATTTCATTTCGAGTTCTTTTATTAGTAATGGTATTAATTATGTTATGATAATTATATTCTTCAACATACAAACCATTTACATTGATAGCTTTGCCAACTAATTTATTTCCAATAAACTGTATTTTGTAACTAGATTTACATAAAACAGAAACAGAAATGATATTTCTGATCGCTTTGGCAAAAAAAAAAAAATTTGTACAAACACAAAATGTGTCCTAATGGCAATGTCAAATGGCAAGTCCCTATGGTCTAACCATAACTTTTTCTCCATTTGCCATCTTCAGAATGGTTTCATCTTTTGACAATGCAGAACTATTCTGAAGTGCCAGTAATGAGACAAATATGTGAGATGTAGCAACTGAATCTAATATCCAACAATGATAATTTGAATTATCACTTAATTCAAATTTTATAACATAATAATGGAATATACATACTCGAACTTTCTTCAAGCTCTCGAGATATAGAGGACGAATCCTCTTTGAATGTCCATCTTTCTTGCATTGGAGGCCCTACCCTTCATCTCTCTTCCAGTGTGACATATGAAACTATAGAGAGTGGAAGGGATGCTTCCATAACATACGCCGCCTTTTCAAAATTGAGAACAATTCTCAGGCTCCTCAACCAATCTTTGAAATTTGGTCCGGTCAACTGGTTGTCATCTAAAATCCTCCAAAGAAGATTACTGCTCATTTTCAACTAAATATCACACAACTATTGTAAAGAGGCTGTGAGAAATTAAAACATTTTATCAGAGTCTTGTAAATTTAAACCTTTAATGCTAATCTAGTTAACTCTCACTATTTTATTCGAATCTCATACCCCTAAATGACTATTCGAAAATTTCTTTGAAATAAATTTCTAGTGGAGAATCAAATTCTTATCAAATTTAATAAACCTCACATAATAGAAATCTTGGTCCATTAAATTCAATAAGTATGAAACTATTTCCTTGAATTTAGAGCATATTGCATAACAATCCCTAGGATATTTTATGAAATTCAAGGTGACCGCAACGGTCATTAGACTTAAGCAAAACTTTTTAATTTAGGCCTTCACATGTTTAATTATAACTAAGTATTTTTATTATTAAGAGAATACTATATATGCATTAAAAATTGTAGTAAAAATAAATATATTTTACTCTGTTATATTCCAAATGTTTTTAGATATTACAACTACTGTATGGATATTATTAAGTAAGAATATCTTGAGATTTATAACATTCACATTAGAATGAATATAGAGGAACAGTTTTCAAAAATCACACACCATAATAACCATTCCGTCATCCTCATCAAATTTACAATAAATTCCCATTTCATAAACTTGTAAAACAGTTTAACGCAGTACAAACCTTCTGCGTTCTCTGTATCTTGACCTCTTGAGTCTTGAAAACTTCGAATTTTCATTGCCAACTTCTCAATCGTAGAGTTAGTTATACATAGTACGTCGTTGTGATATTACAGCTTCAAGTTTGCAGGAAAAAATAATTCTAAATTACATGCAATCTCTCACCTATCTTAACATAAACATGACGGCTAAAAGTAACTAATCTGTAGCATTCATTTCCAAATCTGACAGCAGGAATAGTGTCGTACATGTGAAAAAAGAAAAATAAAAATTAGGGCATCAAACCTTTTCACTTTAAAGATCGACTAACTGCATGTGTAATTGTCTAATATCACTCCTACATTAGTTGATACTTCAAGGGGGTTTTACCTGGAATGAAAGAAGAAAAATGAATGGATTCATGAAGGTTTAATTACTGAAGCACTTCCCAATGGTATGCTCCGGGTTCGTTTATATACTGAAGTCAGATTCGAAGTTATGTTTCAGGAAGGGCTCGACACAGTTTTATACGTATACTATCTGGAGATAGAGCCTAAAGAGTCAAAATTGAAGTAAGTCGTTATGGTTCAAATGGAGGGAGTATAATTTATAGACTCCACAACAAGGATTCGAATGATTAGGCGGTTTATCAACATTCCTTTCCAGTCTTTTCACAGATTAATCAGGTTTGATATTTCCTGTAACTTATTTAACACTTCAGCAAATTGACTCTCTCTCTGTCTTCCTCTGGTGCACATCCTCCAATTGTGGAATAATGATTTAAAGTTTTTCCTTCAAATTTCCACCAGCCTTTCGATCACACTGAAGTCCTCAACCAACACATACAAATTATCAACCACTTAAAAAATTTCACTATATTAACTAAGAAGTATAGTTACAGCATTAGTCTTGTTTCTTCAATCCAAAAGGAACATACATTCACAGGTTGCTCTCCCCCAATGAAGAACATATACTAGCAATTTCAGATTCAGAAAGAGCAATTGCTCTCTGAAGTTGAGCTCTAGAAGTTTTTGCCTCATCTATTTTTCTCCCATATACTGCCAAGCACTCCTGTTCAATCTCCATTATTGTCTGATCCCTTTCAATATCAGGCTCTCCAAATTCATCCCATATTTTCTAATTTCAAAAATAATTAACAGAAAAGACTGCCAACATTACGATCCACCAACAGAACAAACACCAACAAAAATGTTGGAATATAATAGTAGCATCAACCAAGTAAATTCATTCTAAAATACTAAAACTAACAAATGATTTTAAATGGTTTGAATTGTGAGTTAAATTCATTTTCCAAGCTTTCCCATCTCTTTTATAAACAACAAAAGTTTTTTGAATAATGCAAGCTACAAATAAAGGCAAGACAACATTATAATATGTTAAACACTTGGTCACCTTTCTTCTACTGGGAACTCCCCACCAAAAAACAATGAGAAAACCCCAAAAGGCATCAAAAAGATGAGAACACGATTCATCCATGATTATGTGATAACTTCGACCCCAAAAGATGCAACCAAAAAAAAAAAAAAAAAACATAATTATTCAAGATCAACTCAACCAACATGGCAAATAGCCTTGTCATTAGTTAATCATGACCTTATTTCATTAAAATTAATACCTTCTCAGTATTAGAAGCTGAAGCCTCAAGCTGTCCATTCCTCTCCTCCAATGTCTTCTGCAATCTACAAATCTCCTCCTCCATGTTCTTAGCCTTTGTTTCTGCCTCCTGTGAAAAACCATAAACAAATTAAACTCAATTCTAATAAACAATTTCAAACTCACCCCACTTGACCCCACAAACAAAAAGTTCCCCAAAAGGCAAAAATGATTGAATCCAAGGCTTGAACAAAAAGAAACCCTTATGAATTGATCATCAAAACAACACAAAAAGAATTCAAATCAAGAATCAAATTACAAACCTGTCTTGTTAGGTTCTCTTTAACAAAAGACTGCTCTTGAGATGCCAAACGGCTCCTAACCTCCTTCAACAAACAGCTTTCAACTATCTCACAGATTGTAACATTCCACAAATCAAAACCCTTACATGAGACAAAGTGCTTTCTGTAATAGAAAAGCACTTCCGAATAGCAAAAATCCCTTTTGTATTTTTCAGCTAAAATAAGACATAAGTGCTTTATCAAACTTATAACAATAAGTGTGATCCATAAGTTTTAAAATGAAATCAAACCCACCATAAAAAATGCAAAATCAGAAAGTTATAATCAGATTTGAGCATCGAAGCGTTCAAATTATCATAAAAATTGAAGTGTGATTAATGATAAAAGAGGTACCTTTTGAGGACGAAAACTTGGTTATTGGTGGTGGTGGTGGTGGTGGTGGAAGGCGGTTGTTCAGATCGGCGAATGGCGTCGTGGACTTTTTCAAGAGAGGTTTGGGGTTTCGACTGTTTTCCAAATGCAAGCGGGAACTGAGCTCGGATTCCGTCGTATATCTCTGCTTAGTCTTCCATTATTGGCTATATAATTAGAGAGATGGGTCGTGTAACGAAGAAGATAGAAGAGGAAACGTAAGGAGAGTAATTTGAAGGTGAACGCTTCGACTGTTTAAGAGACGGTTGGAACAAAATTTTTTCACGTCATTCGTTGTATAGTTTCTATGCACAGATTCGATATACAACTTTCGATAAGATATCATTTTTCCTTTTAGAATACGCATTAATATCTTATTAAAGGACACATCCGCGTGCTAGGTAATTTTGGAATATCAATGGAAGCATTAATATTTTATTAAATTATTAATAAAGTTATTAATATTTAGAGTAAACAACATGTTCCCACCCGAGGTTTGACGAAATCCAAAAGTAATACCACTGGTTTCATTTATTCCAGATTGCCACCATTAAACTAACAGTGTTAGTCACTGTTGGATTCAGAAGAGGGCAATTACCAAACTGCCCTCCCATCTTCGTCTTCTTCTTCATCTCCCCCTTCTTCTCTTCTGCCGCTTCTCTCTCCCTCCCACAGCCACAGCACAGCCACCACCACGCTCCTCTCTCCCTCCCGAAACCCCAAAGCCACCACCACCACCACCACCCATCGCCATTCCACCCATCTACCGCCATTGCAATCCCTCACCACCGCCCGATCTTTGTCTTCTTCTTCTTCTCCCCCTTTTTCTCTTCTGCCGCTTCTCTCTCCCTCCCACAGCCACAGCCATAGCCATAACCACGCTCCTCTTTCCCTCCCGAAACCCCAAAGTCACCACCACCACCACCACCACCCACCACCATTCCACCCATTTACCGCCATTGCAATCCCTCACCACCACCCGATTTCGGTCCCATTTGGCTCGATCTCGGCTTTGTTGGTCGTCCTCATCATCACCACAAACACCACCACCCTTCCACCTCCAAAACCTCCATTTTCCCCGATAGTGGTAGAGGGGAAGCAGTTGGTGGAGAGAAGAGAGGAAGAAAAAGAGGAGAAGAAAAAGAAGAAGAGGAAGAATCTGGTGGAGAGAAGAGAAGAAGAAAGAGAGAAGAAAAAAGGAGAAGAAGAAAAAGAGAAAGAATCTGGAAGAGAAGAGAAGAAGAAAAAGAAAAAGAAAAGGAAAAGGCAAAAGGAAAAGAGGAGAAGAAGAAGGAAAGCAGTCAACGGTGGTGTGTTGAGAGAAATGGGTTTTGACACTTTTACCCTTAACCTTTTAAAATAAAACAAACAGTGTTAAATTAAGGGTGGGTATCCGGAATAAATCAAACCAAGGGTATTAACCTTGGATTTCGGTAAACCATAGGTGGGAACATGTCGTTTGCTCTAATATTTATTATTAATAATGAACAATATCAAATACCAATTATAATAAGTTACATAAGCGTCAAGTCTAATTTATCAATCTATGCCACCTCATTACCAATAATATTTAACCAAATGTCAAGAATTCATATCATCACCAATCAAATACAATCATGTATTGGATAATCTATAGATGTGGCAAAATAAAAGAATTATAGGTTGTGTTTAGCTTATTATTTCTGTCAATATTCTCAATCTTATTCTCCAAATAATGTTTGACATATTATTCCATAAATATTAGCCTATTTTTTAATTACTTTTAGACTCCATAAGGTTATTAATTTTATTAAATATCCCATAAAAAAAAGTTTAAAAAGTAACAAAAACATTCCTACGATCCATACTTGTCAGATTCTGACAACCATCATCGGTGGTAGCCAGAATCTGTTACAACAGTGAATTACCGACTGGAACTGACCGATAATTCACCGATCTGGCCTTTTTTAAAAGGCCAGATCTGGCCGTCAGTGACGGCCAAAGAAATGGCTGTCGTTGACAGTCAACGACGGCCAAATCTTGGCCATCATTGACCGATAACGACGGCCAAAGATGGCCTTCTTTGGCCTTTTCCGGCCGTCAACGGCCACATATGGCAGTAGATCTGGCCTTTTTCGGCCAGATCCGGCCGGTATGTGTTGTTATGCAATTTTTCGGCCAGATTCCAGCGGTGGTGGCCGGAATCTGGCAATGCGAGTGTTGGGGTTTTTTTTGTCATTTTACATATTTTTATATATTGGGTTATTTATTAAATTAGCAAACTTAGAGAGTTTTTTTATAAATTTTTAAATTTTATCTCGTAATACTCCCATATTCAATTATCTAATATTATCTTCAAAATCCTATCCAAAATAATAAACCAAACGTACCCATAGCTTCTTAAAATAACAATCATATAACTTATGTTTCAGGATATTTTATTTTTATATATATAAGCCTTCAAATTGTGTCGTTTTCGGCTTTAGTGATGCGCTGTTGTTTCAAACAAAATCTCTTTTGCATTCTTGGCCATTGATCTGTGACTAATTCAACTGCTGAAAATCCTCTCGTGGTCAACGGTATAAAAGCAAAAGTTTTTCCAGTTTGCACAGTTCACTTCAATTGTAAAAATTGTGATATAAAATCCTCTGCTAAGGTTCTTCATCTTTTATTGTTCTCTTATGTAAATCGGGTTGTTAATCCACCAAAAATTGTGTTTCTTTTGAGGGTAGAGAATCGGGGATAGATTTCTCTATATGATTTTAAATTTACAGTGACAAGAGAGAAGAGAGATTGTGGTTCTTGCGAGTGAGTGTTTAAGTATGTGATTGAGGATTATAATATGTAATTTCGTGGTAATAATAGTACAGCGAGTTTCTATATTCTGAATCTTAACATGGATATAACTTATTCAATAACAAATGAACCACGATATTCTTCTTTTACTTGCGTTCGGTTGATTAGCTTTCTAATCTTGATTAGACAGCTTCAATTTATAACAGTATGTTTGTCAGACTGTACACTCTTTACTGCCGGTTTTAGTGTTCTATTCCAAAATTATTGACGTTTCCACTACTTGGAAATCTGCTGTGCTGACATGTTGTGCCCTTCTCTGTCTTTCTCTATATATAAAAATGAACGAAATTATGGGTACAGGAAAATTTTACATCGAAAATATATATCCATTTACATATATGCGTAACTTAATTTTTTTATGAATATTTTTCTAATAAATATCCATCTATCAAATATGGACAATCATTAACTAAAAAATATTTATAAAAAAATCGAGTCATACATATACATAAATTAATATATATTTTTGATGTAAAATTTTTAATGTTCGTAATTTTGTTGCGTAAAAATTATATTTCTTCAAATTTGTGATACTCCATCAAAGAAAAAAAAAATGGTTCTTGTCTTATCAAGGTACAAATCAGTGGCCTCACCTCCTCATGGATGTCAGACGTGGTCTTCTGTCAATAAGGTTCGAATTCGGAATTTCTTTAAAATTTTCTTTTGTAGAATTTTAGTGTGCCCACAAAATTTTTTAGTTGTTTTAATGAATTAATGACTTACGTGTATTTATCTTGACATTGACATTTCTAATAGACTTAGAAATTTGTTCTGAACTTTCAAAATATATTCCTTTTTATATCTTCAGCTGCAGATATATTTAAGTTTTAAATTCCCCTTTCTCTCTCTCTCTCTCTCTCTCTCATTTTAATCTTATACATTTTTTTCCAAAATAATTATCGTTTGGCCAAATGCATTTATCGAAGTATACCTTTATCTCCTCCCTCTATTTCCCTCACCCATCATCTCCTCTCTCTCTCTCTTTCAAAAGTCATTTAATACAACAATAACATTACAGACACCAAAAAAATTATACCAAAATTTTGTATCAATCTACGTGTAACACGCATCTAAATTTTTTTATAATTTTTTTCTAGTGAACGTTTGGACGGCCGTTTACTCACATAGACGCCCGTCCATATTATATAGACGGGCGTCCATATACAAGGGACAAACGTCTCCATTTAAAAGACGCCCGTCCATAAATAAAATACAATAAAAAAATTTACAAAACATTATGGACGGCCATTCATAGGTTGTGGACGGCCGTCCCTTAATTTTAGACGGGCGTCCGCAAATACGGAACGCCCGTCCAAACTTAATTTGTTTTAAAAAATAAAATAAAAAATTTGGACGCCCGTCCATAAATTATGGACGGGCGTCCCTTAAGTTTGGACGGATGCCCACAAATAATGGACGCCCGTCCTTGACCCAAATATGAAAAAAAAAAAAAAAAAAAAACTTGGGGACGCTCGTCCACCAATTGTGGACGACCGTCCATCAATTTTGACGACCGTCCCTTACATTTGGACGGGCGTCCATTACATTTGGACGCCCGTCCATACTTTTAATAATAAAAAAAATTTTAAACAAAAACCCATTCTTCTGTTGCAAACATCTTCGTCTTCATTCCCCATCTCCTCTCTTTTTCTTCGTCTTCATTGCCAGTGGTGCGTCCATTTCACTGCCCAAATATGACTGTGGGGTTAGAGTTTTTGATATGGAAAAGTGTCAACTCTCTAAGCATTTCCATTTTCCTTGGCGAGTGATGTAAGTTAGTTACATTCAACAGTCCATCTGTCCATATAGTATGTGGTGCCTTTGTTGACAGGAGGGTTTTGTGCTTCATTTTCGGGGCAATATATGAAGCACTTGCAGGCTGAAGCTTTCAATTGATTTTTTTTTTTTTTTATTTTGTGCTTTTCAGCATACTTCGCTGAGTCCTGATGGTAAACTTCTAATAATTGTTGGAGACAACCCAGAGGGTATGTTGGTGGATTCTACACTGGAAAGGTAATTATCTATACTGTTGTCCATATATCTTTTTCCCTTCCTTTTTTCATTTATTTTTCTGGAAGCTGATAAAAAAATGACTTGGTGTCTACTGGTGCATGATACTAGATCCTGCAAATAGAAATTAAGCTTTACTGATTTATATTTGTAATTTTCACAGACCGTCAATCAGTTGTCTGGGCACTTGGATTTCTCGTTTGCATCAGCATGGCAACTAGACGAAGAAAAGAAGGAGGAATGAAGACGAAGAAGAAGAATAATGGTTTTTTGTTTAGGTTTTTTTTTTTTTTTTTTATTAAAAGTATGGACGAATGGACGGCCGTCCAAATGTAAGGGACGGGTCCAAATGTAATGGACGCCCATCCAAACATAAATTTATGGGCGGCCATCCCCAAAGTTTTTTTTTTTTTTTTTAACATTTGGGTCAAGGACGGACGTCCATTATTTGTGGGCGCCCGTCCAAACTAATTGTGGACGGGCATCCAAATTTTTTATTTTATTTTTTAAAACAAATTAAGTTTGGACGGACGTCCATTCCTTATGGACGCCCGTCCAAACTTAATGGACGGGTGTCCCGTATTTACGGACGCCCGTCCAAAATTAAGGGACGGCCGTCCACAACCTATGAACGGCCGTCCATAATGTTTTACAAATTTTTTTATTGTATTTTATTTATGGACGGGTGTCCTTTAAATAGAGACGCCCGTTCCTTGTATATGGACATCCGTCCATATATGGATGAGCGTCCATGTGAGTGAACGGTCGTCCAAATTTAATGGACGGTCGTTCACTAGAAAAATATTATAAAAAAATTTAGACACGCATTACACGTAAGCTGATATAAAATTTTGGTGTAATATTTTCGATGTCCGTAGTGTTATTGATAATACAATCATCATTGCTTTTTCTTCTTCCATTTCCCACTCACTGTCAGAGGGAGAAGCAAAGAGAAAAAAATTTTACATTAAAAAATTAGTTTATTAAAAAACGTATAATAACTTACAACTACTTTTATTTCGAAAACGGAGGGTGTATTTGACTGTCATAAATTATATAGCTTGTTATGTAACACTTAGAACATTCTCCCTAAGAAATGGATGATGAGAAATTCTTTTGCTTAAGAATTTTTTATTCAGATTCTTTTATGTATATATTTAATTTTATCACAATTTTTTATTAGTTAAATAGAATTTGAATAAAAAATTGTTTAACAAAAAACTTAGAAACTTAGCCGTTTCTTTATTATCCAGTATCTTTACAAGTATGTATTTGATTGTCAAGTATGTACAAGGAAATATGAATCTTATTCTTATAATTACCTTGTTTGGTTTAACCACTTAACCAATGAATCGAAATTTTAATCCCTTAAAAGCTCCATATGGTCATTCCACCCAAAATTGTCAGGAATGGCAATCCATTATTTTATACTTGTTAAATAAAATAAATTGACTTTTCAAAAGAAAAAATAAAAAAATTGAAGGGTATTCTGTTTTGATAATAACAAACTTTTTTCCATCCCATCAACAATCCTAATCACAAGCAAACAAGATAATCCCATTTTATTTATTCATAATTCTTTCGTCCCATTGATTTCTATCCATAATACTTTCATTCCATTAATTTCTAATCCACAAACCAAACATGACTTTAGTTCTTGTGTTCCTTTAAGTTTATTTATTTATTACTATTTAAAATTCTATACAAATTCTTTTTAATTGCATTACCATCATAAAGTCTTTCCCTTTTCTTTTTTCTCTGTCTACCTTAACCACTCTTTTGAAATTTGAACAATAAGCCTTTAATTAAGTTTTTTTTTTCCTATTATTTTTTGGTTGCATTATTGAATCATAGTAGACAATATAGAATGATATTTTTTGTATTTTATTTAGGGTAATTTGTTTACATCAAAGTATAGAAGATGGAAGAGTGTCGTGAAAAAAACTTAGGGAACTCTTCCTCTCAATACATTGTCATTGAGGTACTTTTTTCTTTCTCTTTTTCTCTTTTAAATTTTTTTTTTTGGTATTATTATAATGGACTTTCAAATCTCTTCAATATTAAAACAAAGCTCATTAGGATCAAATTAAAGGTGTGTTTTCTTAACCCTTTGAAACCAAGCTATTTTAAAAAGGCATTTTTAGTGGGCTATAATGTGAAATGTTATAGTATCCAATAAGAATTAGGTTCATTTGGGAACCTTGATTAGATACTTTGGATTTAATAAGAAACCAAAGTCTGTTTTAGAAATTAAAGCTTAAAGTCAAAATTCTTTTAAATTAGTTTTGAAAAAATTATAACAAACTCCCAAAACAATATTTTATGCAAATATTGTGTTTACTTATACATTTAAACGTTAAAAATTTTCATGGTTTATGAATATCAAAGTCCGTTTTTGACTTATTTTCAACTTTTATTCTTGATTTTATAAGGTTACTTTTTTCATTGATTTATATTTTCTAAAATCTTTAAATATTTAAAAATGATCAATTTTCAATTTCAGAATTTATTTTTTATATTTTATTTTATATTAATTTGCTATTTTAGCTGATTAGGTTTTTGTTTTAATTTAAAATCTTTTCAAAGAACGTTAAAACCCAATTTATTTTGTTAAAACCCTTCTTAATTGATTTATTTTGTGAAATCCACTGATTTATTTTATTTAAATTTTATTTCTTCAAAATTCACTGAAAACTGAAAAGCCCATTTTTATTCAAATGATACCGTTTTGCTTATTTTTCTTCATTATTGTAGGACTGAAATCATGTGCTTAGATCGGTGGTTTTACGTAGGGAATTAACTAATAACTATTACGAGAAACAGTTTCCGAAACGACACTTTCCGTTTCTTGTTTTAACGTTCTTTTAATGGTTTCGAGTTTCATAAAATTCTCAGATTCGATATATAAAATCCGACATAGACACCACAATACCACGTGATTTAAGCTGCTTGTGTTGACTAATTGATTTTTGGGTCGGCTTCTGGTTGAAAACTAAACACGTTTATTAATTGAGTTAGGTTCAGGTAGATGATTCTCAATCTGTGAACCTGTTTATGACAAGATTAATAATATTAATAATTATAATCTTAATAATAATAAAAAAAAAAATGGCATAATTGAAATTTAAAAAAAAAAAAAAACATATATAATTAGTTAAAATTTTAAAAATAAAATACATTAAGACAAATTGAAAATGAGAAATATAATTAAAACGAAGTTTGTTAAACTTTATGCTATTTTATTATGACAATATTAATCAACTTACTATATTGGTTATAATTTATAGGTATGAATAATATACATATACACATATATAGTTACCTTGCAGTTACCAAGGTAACTTCTTGGATTTGGATGTGAGCAGTTACCACTTTCCTCATAGGTGGGTTCCATCATGGATGTCCCATCGGAGGTGTTTAACATCAACTGTATAAAGAAAAAAATGACTAAACAGACTAAAGGGTGTGTTAGAAGATTGAATGACAACATAGAAATCATACATATTAATATTTGTGGACCGTTCACTCATTGTTTAAATGGTTAGAGATATTTTATCTCTTTCATTGATGACCATTCAAGATATATGTATCTCTATTTCTACATCATAAAGACGAAGCATTAAATTCTTTTAAGATATACAAGACAGAAGTATAGAAACAAAGGGAAAAAATGATCAAAATTGTAAGATTAGATAAAGGTAGAGAATATTACGATAAAACCATAGAATATGGCCAATCACCCTATTAGATAGCATATGGCCAATCACCTTGTTAGTTTGCATAGTACCTTTAAGAGCAAGGTATTCAAGCACAATATACTATGCTTGGATCGCTAGATCAAAATGGCATTGCTGAAAGAAGGAACCATACTCTCATGGACACGGTTATAAGTATGATATGCAACTTTGATTTAAATTCAAACCTATGGAGTGAAGCTATTAAAACAACTGTATACATTTTGAACAGGGTACTATTTAAAGCAGTTCCTAAAACTCCATTTGAGTTATGGAAATGATGGAAACTTAGTTTGAGACACACTTGAGTGTGGGGTTGTCCAGCTGAAATAAGTATATATAATCCACAACTTTGAAAATTAGACTTAAGGCAATCAATGGATACTTTATTGGTTATTCTGAAAAATCAAAGGGTTACAAGTTCTATTGTCCCTTAAATTCCTTAACAATTGGGAATCAAAGGTTGCTAAGTTTCTAGAAAATGACAATAACACTGAGAGTGTTCAACCTTGAAACATTGATCTCAATGGTTCAGAGGCAACTGAAATTTCTCCTACAACTGAAGGTGAAGGATTAATCCTTTTACCTGTGGCTCGTGAATAAAAAATTCATGATACATCACCACGTCAAGAGCAAGTTGTTGTCAAACCAGTTGTTCAAATTCAAGAAAATGAAAATTTGGAACAAGGTTTAAGGAGATCTTCAAGAACTAGAAAGTCAACAATCTCTCCAAATTATCAAGTATATCTCCAAGAATCAGAAATAAATGTGGGTGTTAATGAAGATCCAACATCTTTTTTGAAAGCAATGAAATGTAGAGATTCCATTTCATGGTATAATGCCATGAAAGATGAAATGGAATATATGGCAAAGAACCAAGTTTGGGATCTTGTTGGTCTACATAAAAATACTTCCACTGTTGGGTGTAAGTGGGTCTACAAAACAAAACATGACTCACAAGATAGATTTTGATCCGCCTACAGGTTAACTTCCAGTAGATTCTCCCACATCTAATGATATTCCACCAAGATCCTCTGTTTTGACTCTAGAGCCAGTACCTAGGGTTGCGAAAATCCGGTTAACCGAACCGGTTTGGTCTTTTTTTGAACTAGACCAGAAAACTGGGTCAAGCAAAAATGCAAACTGAAACCGAACCGGTTTTGAACCAAACCGAATAAGAAATCTGGTTAATTAGTTTTGAACCAGTTTTTAAAAAAATCACATTTAATTGCTAATTTTGTGTTGGTTGGTGCAGAGTCTATAGACTACAGTCCATTTCCTAACGCAAATTGCAATGTTCTCCATTCACTAAATTATATTTTGCACTGTAGACTACTTTCTAGACATCTCAATTAAATTACCAGTAATAAACCAAGAAATTTTATTTTTGCCACGCAATTAAAAATGGCTAAACAAATCAGAGTAAAGATATGCTACATCATTCAATCAACTAGAACAAGTAAAAAAATTGGATATTTTCAATTGTTTATCCTCTCCTTATCTTTTCAACTACAAGTTGAAAAATAGAGCACTTTTCATATAAGCCTGTGCCCTCTGGAAAATTTCTTTAATCCAAATGAAAACACCTCAATGTTTCAGCTTCAAATTCAAATCTGAAGGTTGAGGATCATGTATTCCAAGATGCTTGGTAAAGATTATTAAAAGTGAAGCTCAAAAAACGATGTCATATGGGGCATATGTGTATGTTGACGTTTTAATCTCTTGCACTATGAATCTTGACCATTGCTTCCTCTTCTAATCCAACGGCTGCCATCAATTCCCTTGATCAACAATATATAAACAATTGAATCTCCAGATTGCAATCAACAAGTCGTCTTTTCTTTTGTGAACAATCTGCTCTACTATGGTTTTTCACATTTAGCTTAAATCTTATAGTTTCTTTGAGTGATTATCTAAATCATTCAGTGAGGGTTGATTTTTCTTCAAGTTTAGAGAATCCAGTGTGAGTTTCTCTTAGGATAGAAATTATTCTGTTGTATTTGGGTGGTTAGTGACAGTAAGAGATATTGATCTGATGTTTTGTAATCTGTAAGTATTGAACGATTAGTGTAGTGAGCCCCTTTATTTTGGAGCTCAACATGGAGGTAGTCTATCTAATCTTGGATAGGTGAACCATGGTAAAAATCTCTATGTCTCGTTTATATTTTGTGTGTGTGCAGATTCTTGATTGTGTGTTTTGGTAAGAATAAAATTGATAACAAGGCTTAGATCATAACAATGGTATTAGAGCTCAGGTGTCGTGTTAAGTGAATTTAGAATCTAGGATTTCTTGATTTGACAGTTTCGTGATTTCACGGGTTTGTCAAAATTTTAGGGTTCGTGATCTGTCAACTTCTTAGTTTTCCTAGGGTTAGTTTAATTTCGCGAGTCTTGTTATCAATCTGTTTGAAATTAGAAATCAGTTTTGATTTCTAGGGCTCTCTCTTACTTAAAGTTCAAACATGAGCATTACATGCATGGAGATTGCCCAGTGTGGAAAATTGATTTCAATAGTTGGAAGAAGAAGATGAAAACACTGCTTTGTGAATAAAGTGGTTGTTGCACTGGAGAAAGATTTCATGAAATAGCTAGAAGAAAAGCTCAAGAAGAAGTCAGAAGTCGATGAGGAGGCTTACAATCTCATCATAATGAATCTTTCTGACAACGTGCCGAGGAAAGTGGATGGCCTAGAAACTCCAATCGCTCTATAGGGTAAACTCGAAACCTTATGTGCTTAACAATCTGCTCCTAATCTTACTTTCTTGAAAGGTGCTTTATTCTCATATAAAGTGGATAGTTTTAAGTTTATAGAGGATAACCTTGATGAATTCCTAAAAATGACACTAATATTGAAAGGCACAGATAAAGAGTTAGGAGATACTAATTTACCTATGATACTTTCTAATTCGTTGCCTGAAGAATATCAAGTTGTAAAAAATGCTTTACAATATAGTGGCACTATTCCCAATGTTGAATTAATCGTTGCTGGGTTAAAATCTAGAGAGTTAGAATTGAAAGTCCAAAAAGGAAATGGAAACAATCTGTTTGTAAAGGGTAAGGTGGATTTTGGTCAGTTAGGAAAAAAGTTAGGAAAAGGTTCACAATATAACTCAAGTTTCAATAATAAAAAGAAAGGAAAGGGAAGTAGTAAACTTAAGGGGGAAACAAGAAAATGCTTCCATTCTAATAAAACTGGACATCTTAAGAAGAATTGATATGAAGGGATCAAAAAATAGAAACAAGCTAATACTGAGAGTAATTTGGCATGTATTAGTGATAGTATTGAGTTTTCTGAAGCTCTTACCATGTCTAACTCTGTCTGTGCTAAAGAATAAGTATTAGATTCAGGGTGTTCCTTTCATATGAGTGCTAATAGAGACTAGTTTCAAGAATTTAAAAAGAATGAGCATGAAACTGTGTTTATGGGTAATAATCATTCTTGTAAGGTTCAGGGAATTGGTAACGTAACCATTAAATTGAATGATGGTAAGATAATCATGTTAACTAAGGTTAGGCACATACCTGAGTTGAAATGAAATTTGATCTCATTAGGAACTCTTGATGAGTCTGGTTGCTGTTATAAGACTCATAATGGATGCATCATAGTGTACAAAAATAACAGTATACTTCTTAAAGGAATAAAAAGAAATGGATTATATATACTATGTGGTCATTACTATCTTGGTATCTTGAATTCTGCACTTGTTTCTACTAACATTTCTATAACAGAGAAGTGGCATTTGAGAATGGGCCATATGAGTCAAAAGGGAATGAATATTCTCAATCAACAAGGCTTATTTGGTAATGATTTCATTTCAGCTCTTGAATTCTGTGAAACTTGTGTCATGGGTAAACAACACAGATTGAGTTTCACTCATCTGGCTACTAATTGTCTTAAATATCTGCATGCTGATTTGTGGGGACCTGAAAAGGTTAGGTCACATGGAAGGAATAGTTACTTCTTATCCATTGTAGATGACTATAGTAGGAAAGTGTGGGTGTATCTTTTAAGTCTAAGGATAAAGCCTTAACCAAGTTTAAAAACTAGAAGCTTTTGGTGGAAAACCAAACTGATAAGAGGGTTAAGGCACTCATAATTGACAATGGCCTAGAGTTTTGTAACTCTGAATTTGACAAATATTGTAGTGACCAAGGAATACTTAGGCATAAGACTAAATAACCCCTTAGCAAAATGGTGTGGCTGAGAGGATGAATAAGACTTTATTAGAAAAAGTCAGATGCCTTTTATTCACTTCAGGATTACCTAAAACCTTTTGGGGGGAAGCTTTAACCATTGTAGCTTATTTAGTTAATAGAAGCCCTTCTAGTGCCATAGAGTTTAAATGTCCAAAGGAAAAATGGTCCAATAGATAGAAAACCTAATCTAAGCATCTTAGGGTGTTTGGATGTGTTGCTTATGCACACACAAGTGATGGAAAATTAAAGCCTAGGTTTATAAGATGTGTATTCTTGGGATATCAAGAAGGAACCAAATGTTATAGGTTGTGGGAAAAGGATGTATAGGGGGTTAGAGTCATAATTAGTAGAGATGTAGTTTTCAATGAAAATGTATTTCCTTGCAAATCTACTAACATTAAAGCAGGCACCTCCAAAAGTGATCTTTCAAACTCAAATCAAATTGACACCACTCAAGTTGAGGTGGAGCTAGTAAGACAGCAAACTAAGCTGGTTAATCCCAATGAAGAAACTGAACCAACAGATGAGCCAATGATAGCTGATATTTGTTAGAGTAGGTGCCCTAGAGCCAATCCATTTTGTAAATGTTGACTCTTACAAATAATGTTTATAATTAATAAAAGCATTTTCTACATTATGTAATTTGTATTTATTGTATGTTATAATGTATGTCCTTAGAATGGTAGAACCATGACAAGAGTATCGAGTGTTTCAAATCTCGATCGTGAGGACTTTATGATCACATATGGTGGCCATTCTAAAATTGTCTGTGGCTCTAGTATTATTTTGAATAAGGACATAGATAATACGGTAAGGCTATCATAGTGTTGAACGACCTTGTCAAAAGATTGTGATTAATCTCACTTGTCAAGGTTGTTTATTGACAACTTGGTGCAACGCATGGGTGCTTGTCATATGCAAGTTCATTGGATGAACCTACCAGAGGATTCTACATAGATGGTAACCCCAATGTCTGTAGAATAAATCCTCTAATGAATAGTGGTGCATGTGATCCTTAGACTTGAGATCACTGGAGCACCTTGTGCACCAATTGGTGTAGTTTGATACTAACCCAATGTAGTTCTATTCAGAGCTATCAGAATAGTAGTAATTGGCTACATCGAGAAGTGTATCAAGACTATGGTGGATTGACAAAGGATTCATGACCCACGGGTATGGGAGAAATTAGCTCACTAAGCAATTTGGTAAATGGCAACGACACTAAATCTGTGGCCACATTGGGATTGACTTGTAGCTCAATCCAATCTATTTCCTGTCGTTGGTCCAATAATTGAATACCGAGATATCAAGGATATCCGAGGTTGACACTACTTTTGTACCTCGACCTTGATGAGATAATGGATGATGAAAGGATTGGATTGCACGATAACCATATTGTTGATAGGTAAGCTGTTTTATCAAATCTGAATCTATTGGGTGGCCATGATGCCTTGCTAGAGACCAATCTTGGTCTGTGTTTAGTGAGATGATTGATTGAGTGTCAATCACGCTACTACTTACTACCGATATGATGAGGAGTCTTTGGGTCACATACATAGAAGACAAATTAAGGATAAACAAGTGAGAGAGGTATTTTCATTTTTCAAGATGAAAGGGCATTTTGGTAATCTCACAATACAATTAAATTTGCTAAGGTTGTTGCCTACATTTAATTTCATATGAAAATTAAAATTAGTGAGATTATGTATTTAAATATATAGTTTATATATACAATCTTCATTAATATTAATATCAACAAATATTAATATTATATAATAATATATTTAAATATTATATAAATATTATTATATGATATTAATATTTGTTAATATTAATATTAATGAAGATAATATATATTATATATATAATATATATATATATATATATATATAATATATATTTGAAAAATGCCACGTGAAATTAATTGTGATGGTAATAAATATTGATAATCTATTATGGAATATATTAATTCAAATTTCATAACAAATTGGGTTTTAGATTTGCACTATTAAGTGCAACTAAAAATAAAATCAAAAACACTAGAATTCTAAACCCCTAGCCATCACTCCTCTCTCTCTCTCTCTCTCTCTCTCTCTCTCTCTCTCTCTCACTATCCAAAGTCGTGGTCAACCATTGCTTGTGAAGGAGAATCCTTAATCCTTGCGGTTTCGATTGGCATTTCGAATCGCTAGGTGATCGTTGACCTGTCTTCGTGTGGATATCGAGAGTTCACTCTCGTCTTAGAGTGGGAGCGATTCATATAAAAGGAGCCTCCAAACGCTAGTATGAAATATGCAATGTATTGTTTTAATTTCATTTTATATGCTAATAACGTAAAAACGCAGTATAAGATCTAGGGCTTATGGTTGTTGATGGGGATTATTTTAATTTCCGCTGCATAAACCCCATACAACAACTAATACTAGTATCAGAGCCTTCTTATACCTTTTTACGTTATTTTATAATGTTTGGATGTATTGGGTTTGATTTGTATCAATTAGGATTTTTGCAATTTTGTAAAATCTAAAAAAAAAAAAAAATTGATTGTAAAAACTGTTTTGGTTGATGTGTTGCTAATCTGATTTTTTTGCATTTGTTTGTGATGAATTGAAATCAAATAAAAGTTGATTTTGATCTGTTCTGGATGCTGCCGTGGAGGGTGGCGTGTTGCTGCTATGCGCTGTCATGCACGACAGCAGCGGTAGTGCACAAATGTGCGTTACCGTTGGACAAATTGTGTGCAGTAGCGCACAACAACTTTGTTATTGCACGTTGCTGTGCATGGAGGAATGATGGCCGCATGCTCTAGCATGTGGCCTTGGATTGTGTTGTCGCAAACGGCACAGTAGTAGCCTTGTGCGCCAGCACAAAGGCTGTTGCCGTACGCAGCAGCAGAGTAGGCAAATGCACCGCTGCTGTCCTCTCGTGAGCTGCTGTTTCGTGGCTGCCTCGTGGTGGCTGAGTGCTCCCTGCACTTGGCCTTGGTTGGCACTTGATTTTTCAGCCAAGGGCCTGATCTGGTGCGCGTTTAAACGTGCATCAAATATGAATTTTTTGGGCAGCCCACTTAAAGATGCAATGGGCTGAATTTTGGGCTGTGATAGTGTTTTTAGGGCAATACTTTTAAGCCATAATTTTTCTAAAATGTTACTGCATGTTAGAAGTATTGAGGAGGCCCAATTGAGTGATGCCCGTTAACAAGGGACTAAAATAAAAATTTTAAAACTTGTTGGACTTAACAAAGATATCAAAGGGTAACTTGTAATTTACCAACCAATTTTAAATTTGACTTTTTATGCATGATTATTGTTTGTGAATCTGCATGGTGCATAAGCCTACAAACCTAGTTTTATTGTTTTGGGTTATGTAATTTTAAATAGGGTCTGCGTGTCCTGCCTTTCTGTATATTCTCCATTGTAACTTCTCTCTCTCATCTCACTCCCCTCAAATGTAACTCAAGGATTCTTTTCAATAATGTAAAATGTAATTTTATTTTTGAAAGTTGTGTAATGTTCAAGAAGAATAAGCAAAGGAAAGGAAGAAGGCAAAATTACTTGAAAAATCCTTTTACCTTTAAATCTAGGTTGACCTACCGATTCCTCCAGGTTTGAGGAAATCGGTTTTAGTTAAGGCTATGCACCAACACATTTCCTTAATGCTTAGTATGCATGCTAAGGGTGTATGTTATGACTATAACATGCTAATAGGATAAAATTGGTGAGAAATAAAATAAAAACCTCTCAATTAAAGTATATTAAGTAAATCAATTGAAACACCTTCCATCACCATGGGTTTGACCAAAATGCTTTTTGACGAAACCTTGTTCACTAAAGCGAAGGGTGCACCTCTATCGTGGGAGGTCAAACATCATTGGAGTTTTCCTTAATAGTGATGGGTTGACTTAAATGATGTGTTTTGCTTGTTCGCCAAAGCGAAGGTTGATAAGCACAACATAGGTATAGTAAGAGAAGTACACTTGTTATGTGTACGTGGTGACATGTAATGTCCACTCTATAGATACTGAGAGTTACACTCGAGAACAATGGTTTGAGCCATTGAATTATGTAATTGGTTTGTTGGCTTGGTTTACATTAGAGGTTGGTAGTGGGAGCTATCAACTGGTGTAAGTTAAGTTTGTTGACCTACCTAATCAACCCATTTTGGCTTGTTCACTAAAGCGAAGGTTTGAAGTGGGCTAGATGGGATCTCGATCCATTAGGAAAGCCAACGGGGTTTCTTGAGTTAATAGTGAGGGCTATTGGCTTGAGGAAAATAGTGAGAGTAATTATTTAATAAAAGACCTTATTAAATAATAATAAACATTATAATGAATTTTGTTTTTTTTGCATATGCAGATCTGTTAAAATGAGCCATACCAACCTATCACTACGATCGATAATCGAGACACAAAACAGACTGGATGGATCCAATTTCTCGGACTGGTACCGAAATCTTTGGATTGTTTAGAAGTCCAAAAGGAAATTGTATGTCTTGGATAAGCCTTATCTGGCTGAGCCTACACCTGATACCACTCAGGAGGTCAAGGACACTTATAAAAAGTTCCTTGATGATGTTGATAATGTCCAATGCATTATGCTAGCATTGATGACATCTAAGCTGCAAAAGCAACATGAGAATATGGATGCACATGCCATAATTCTGCACCTCAAGGAGCTAGATCAAAAGAATGTTTGACATGAGAGGTATGAGGTGTCAAAGGCATTATTCAGGAGCCGAAAGGCCGAGGGAGCCCAAGTTGGTCCTCATGTGCTCAAGATGATTGGTTACACAGAAAGGCTTGAGCCTGTGGGTTTTGGTGTGGATGCAAACTTACAAGTGGATTTAATTTTGTAGTCACTACCAGTTTCTTATTCACCGTTCATTATGAACACAATAGTGAAGTCCCTATTAGATCTCCTAAACATGCTGAGGACTACGGAGCAGGACTTAAAAAAGTCCAAACCTGTTTTACTAGTTGCTACTAATAAAGGCAAAGGTAAGGGTAAGGGAAAGGCCAAGGTCTATCCCAAGTCCAAACTCAAAGGACATAATGCTCTACAGTCCAAGGGTAGCATTGGTAAAGGTGGAAAGATAGTTTGCTTCTACTGTGGCAAGCTTGGCCACTAAAGGAAACATTACAAGGTTTTCCTCACAAGTAAGCAGAAGTTAGATGCTTTAACTTTAGGTATGTATATGATTGAGATTAACTTCTCCCCTTCAACATCTTAGGTCACTAACACAGAATGTGGTACTCCTATTTGTACTAATGTGTAAGGACTAAGGTAGAGTAGATTGCTCTCTAAGGGAGAGGTGGACCTACGAGTTGGAAATTGAGCACATGTGGCTACATTGGCTGTAGGATCTTATTGTTTTTCTTTGCCTACGAGCTTATTGTTAGAACTCAATAATTGTTATTTTGTACCTTTCATTTCAAGAAACATTATATCAGTATCCGTTTTGGATGATATGAGATATCGTTTTGAGATTTCTAATGGATTGTTGTCCTTTAGTTTGAATGGTATTCTATGTGGAAATGCAAGGTTACACAATAGATTATATGTTCTAGACTTAAACAATAAAGATAGAATAATACTACACAAACAAGCTTCTCTCACAACCCTAACATGGCAGCTCGCAATTGGTTAGTTCACAATGGGTCTCACATGGGTCTCGAATGGGTCCCACTAATTAATTGCGAGCTGGCCAATTGCGAGTTGCCATGTTAGGAGAGAAAGTTTATGAGAAAAGGGTTGTTGGTGTAGTATTACTCATAAGGTTATTCTCAATAGTCAATATGGAAACAAAGAAAGCTAAACATAGCGATCAAACCCAAACATGCCTCTAGCATTGTAGATTGAGTCATGTTAATTAGACTCGCATTGCAAAACTTCAAAGGGATGAAGTTTTGGACCTTTAAGTTATGCCTTTTAGGTAAGATGACCAAGTTGCATTTCACAGGACAAAGTGAAAGGGCTACTAAATTGTTAGGCATCATCCATAGTGATGTATGTGGTCCACTAATAATTGAAGCCAGAGGTGGATATTCGTATTTCATCACATTTACTAATGACCTTAGTAGATATGGTTATGTCTATCTTATGAGACATAAATATAAAGCCTTGGATAAATTTAAAGAATTCAGGAGTGAAGTACATAATATGTTAGGCAAGAGTATTAAAGCTCTTCGGTCAGATTGAGAAGGTGAATTCTTGAGCTCCGAGTTTTTTGAATACCTGAAGGAGTGTGGGTAGTATTACAACTCACCCCTCCGTATAAACCCCGACATAATGATGTGTCCAAAAGAAAGAATAGGACCTTACTTGATATGATTAGGTCTATGATGAGTTTTAGGCATTATTCTGGGGTTATGCCCTAGAGACAGTGACTCACATACTTAATCGTGTGCCGTCAAAGTTTGTAGATAAGACTCCATATGAACTATGGAGTGGGTAAAAGCCCAACTTGTCTTATCTGAAGATTTGAGGTTGCGAAGCTTATGTCAAGAAATTGACTTCGAACAAGTTGAGCCCAAAATCTAATAAATGCATATTTGTGGGGTATCCTAAGTAGACCAAAGGATATTATTTCTACCACTTAGAAGAGCACAAAGTTTTTTTCGCTTGTATTAGTATCTTCTTAAAGAAGGAAGTTCTTCTAAGAGATACTAGTGGGAGAAAAGTAGAACTCGATAAAGTTCTAGAACCATAGGATACGTTATACGAAGGACGTGATGATGTGCCATAAGAAATGGTTAAACGTTGTGACGAGGTTACTCCACAATATGTGGATCAAAGTGAACCACCTGAAGTAGCACAAGTGCTACGTAGGTTTGGAAGAGTACATCATGAGCTCGAGAGATATGATTTTCTCATGACTTAGTATGGTGACATATTGGTCTACGAACACAATGAACCCAAGACCTACGATGATGCTATATCAGATTCAGATTCCATTAAATGGCTTGAAGCCATGAAATCTGAGATGGACTCCATGTACCAGAACCAAGTGTGGTCTTTGGTGGATCCACCTGAAAGGGTAAAACCCATAGTGTGTAAATGGGTCTTTAAGAAGAAGATTGACATGGATGGCAAGGTGCATACCTATAAGGCACGACCGGTTGCCAAAGGTTTCAAACAAATTCATGGCATTGACTATGAAAAAACCTTTTCATTGGTTGCCATGATAAAGTCTATCTGAATTATGCCTACGATTGCTACATATCACAACTATGAGATTTGGCAGATGGATGTCAAAATAGCTTTCCTAAACAGAAACCTTGAAGAGGATGTGTATATGACACAACTTGATGGTTGTGTTCTTGAGGGACAAGCTGATAAAAAATGCAAGTTGCAGAGGTCCATTTATGGACTCAAGCAAGCTTTAAGAAGTTGGAACGTTCATTTTTGATGAAGTTGTAAAAGACTTCGGTTTCATCAAGAACGAAGATGAGCCTTGTGTTTAGAAGAAAGTAAGTGGGAGCAGTGGCATTCTTGGTGTTGTATGTCGATGACATACTTTTGATCGAGAATGATATATCGAATTTGTAGTCGGTAAAGACTTGGTTATCCAAGTGCTTCTCCATGAAGGACTTAGGAGAAACGTCCTACATTCTCGGAATAAATATCTATCGTGATAGATCATGTAGGTGCTTGGCCTAAGTTTGAGTACGTATATAGACAAGGTACTGAAGAGATTTAGTATGGAAGAATCCAAGAAGAGACTTCTTCTGATGTCACGTGGTGTCTATCTCTCTAAGGATATGTGTCCTAAAACACACAATGAGAGAGATAAAATGAAGAGGATCCCATATGCATCAGCAATTGGATCCATCATGTATGCCATGTTGTGTACTTGGATTGATGTCTCATATGCATTAAGCACTTGTAGTAGATATCAATCGGATCCAAGTGAGCATCATTGGATAGTTGTCAAAAACATCCTTAAGTACCTGAAAAGGACTTAGGATATGTTCTTGGCTTATAAAGGGGAGGATGAGCTCAATATAAGAGGATACAGTAATGCTAGTTTCCAAACGGATAAAGATGATTATCGCTCGCAATCTGGGTTTGTATTTTATCTCAATGGAGTTGCAGTGAGCTAGAAGAGCTCCAAGCAAAGCACTGTAGCAGACTCTACAATGGACACTGAGTATATTGCATTATCCAATGCAGCTAAGGAGACAGTTGGGACTAAGAAGTTCGTCACCGAACTTGGTGTGGTTTCCAACGAAGCGATAGCTCAAGCGAAGGAACCACAGTCTTACTAAAAATCCAAACAATTACTCAGGCGATTTCATCTCATCACACAAATGGTTGAAAGGAAAGATGTATAGATTTACAAAGTACATACTGATGACAATCTCGTAGATCCACAGACTAAGGTTCTATTGCTGCAAAAGCATGAAAGACACTTGAGGTCATTCGATATTAAATGTATGAATGATTGGCTATAGTGCAATTGGGAGATTGTTAGAGTATGTGGCTTAGAGCCAATCCATTCTGTAAATGTTGACACTTGTAAATAATGTTTATAATTAATAAAGGCATTTTCTGCATTATGTAATTCGTATTTACTGTATGTTATAATGTATGTCCTTAGAATGGTAGAACCATGACAAGGGTATCGAGTGTTTCAAATCTCGATCGTGAGGACCCTATGATCACATATGGTAGCCATTCTAGTATCGTCCGTAGCCCTAGTATGATTTTGAATAAGAACACAGATAACACAGTAAGGCTATCATAGTGTTGAATGACCCTGTCGAAAGAAAGTGACTGATCTCACTTGTCAAGGTTGTTTATCGACAACTTGGTGCAACACATGGGTGTTTGTCATAAGCGAGTTCACTAGATGAACCCCTAGAGGATTCCATATAGATGGTAACCCCAATGTTTGTGGAATAAATCCTCTAACGAATGGCGGTACATGTGATCCTTAGACTTGAGATCATTGGAGCGCCTTGTGTACAAATTGGTGTAGTTTAACACCAGCCCAATGTAGTTCTATTCAGAGCTATCAGAACAGTAGTGACTGGCTACACCGAGAAGTGTATCAAGACTATGGTGGATTAACAAATGATTCATCACTCCCGGGTATGAGAGAAATTATCTCACTGAGCAATTTGGTAAATGGCAACGACACTAAATTTGTGGCCATAGTGGGATTGAATTGTAGCTCAATCTAATCTATTTTCAGTTGTTGGTCCAATAACTGAATACCAAGATATTAAGGATACCCGAGGTTGACATTACTTCTATACCTCGGCCTTGATGAGATAATGGATGATGAAAGGATTAGATTGCACAGTAGCCATATCATTGATAGGTAAGTTGTTTCGCTGAATCCGAATCTATCAGGTTGCCATAATGCCTTGCTAAAGGCCAATTTTGATTTGTTTTTAGTGAGGCAATTGATTGAGTGTCAATCGCGATACTACTCACTGCCGATATGGTAAGAAGCCTTCGGGTTACACATATAGAAGACAAATTAAGGATAAACAAGTGAGAAGGGTATTTTCGTCTTTTAAGATGAAAGGAAATTTTGGTAATCTGACAGTGCAATTAAATTTTCTGAGGTTGTTGCCTACATTTAATTTTATATGAAAATTAAAATTAGCGAGATTATGTGTATATGTATATAAATTCATATTTAAATTTGAATTTGAAATAGCCATGTGGAAATACCTTGTGATGGTAATTAAATATTTGATTAATCTATTATGGAATATATTAATTCAAATTCCATAATAGATTAAGATGTTAGATTTGCACGATTTAAGTGCAACTAAAAATAAAATCAAATAACACTAGAATTCTAAAAACCCTAGCCGACCACTCTCTCTCTCTCTCTCTCAAGTTGTGGTCAACCAGTGCTTGTGAAAAAGAATCCTTGATCCTTGCGATTTTGGCTAGCACTTTGAATCGCTAGGTGATCGTTGTCGTGTCTTCGTGTGGATACCAAGAGTTCACTCTCGTCTCAGAGTGGGAGCGATTCACATCAAAGAAAGAGCCTCCAAACGCTAGTATGAAATCTGGACTGTATTGTTTTAATTTCATTTTATATGCTAATAGCGTAAAAATGGAGTACAAGGATCTACGACTTATGGTTGTTGATGGGGATTGTTTTAATTTCCGCTGCGTAAACCCCATACATCAACTAACAATATTCACCAAGGTGCTGAAGATGAAGGTGTAGAGAATGTTGGGAGGTCTCAACATGATGAACTCTCACAATATCAGTTGGCAAGAGACAGAGCCAGGAGAGAAATTAGGCCCCCTGCCAGATACAGTTATGCAGACTTGATTTTCACTGCTTTGATTGCTGGAGTTAAGGTTCAGAGGTCTGAACCTGATACCTATGAAGAAGCCTTGAGTTCTAAGGACAGCAAGAAGTGGTTGGCTGCCATGGAAGAAGAAATGCATTCCTTGAAGGTGAATGGTACTTAGTCACTGGTTCATAAACCTAAAGATTAGAAACTTGTGGAGTGCATATGGTTGTTTAAGCTTAAGGAAGGTATGACTCATCTTGACCCTCCTAGGTATAAGGGTAGATTAGTAGCAAAAGGCTACACACAAAGCCAAGGTATAGATTTCAATGAAATTTTCTCTCCTGTAGTTAAATTTAAAATAATTAGATTAATGCTATTTGTTGTTGCTCATCATGACCTAGAATTAACAATTAGATGTGAAAACTGCTTTGTTGCATGGTAAATTAGAAGAGAAATTTTTCATGAGTCAACCTGCTGGATTTAAAGATAAAAATCTGCCCAATCATGTGTGTTTCTTACATAAATCATTGTATGGCCTTAAGCAATCCCCTAGGCAGTGGTATAAAATATTTGATTCTTTTATAGTTAGCATTGGATTTAGTAGAAGTAAATATGATAATTGTTTCTATTTTGCATTCGCTGTACTTGTTGTTATATGTTGATGACATGTTGAGAAGTGAGTCTAAGTCTAAAATAGATGATTTAAAGGAAAAATTGAATGTTGAATTTGATATAAAAGACTTAGGATGTGCAAAGAAGATATTAGGAATGGTGATAGAAAGAAATAGAAAGTTTAATCAGCCGAAAATTCACCAAATGTCATATTTACAAAAACCTACCTCTAAGTTTAACATGTCTGATTCTAAACTAGTTACTATGCCATTAGCAAGCCACTTTCTTCTAACTAATCTGCAATGTCCCAAGACAGATGCTGAAATGATAAAAATGGAGAATATACCTTATTCTAATGCAATAGGCTCAGTCCTGTATGCCATGATTAGTACTAGGTCAGACCTATCATTTGCAATTTCTTTATTGAGTTGATTCATGTCTAATCTCGAAATTGAGCATTGGATTGCATTGAAATGGTTATTAAGGTATATTAGTAGCTCCTTACATAGCGGTTTGGATTATTGTAAAAGAGGTGATACACTTGATCTTATGGGGTATGTAGACTTCGATTTTGTAGGTGACAGAGATACAAGGAAGTCCACCACATCTTACTATTTCACATTGGGAGGAAATTGTGTCAGTTGGAGTCACAACTTTAACCATTGGTTGCACTATCCACAACAGAGTTTGAATATGTGGCTGTAACTGATGCTTTCAAAGAAGCTATATGGCTACAAGGGATCTTGAAAGAAGCTAAGCTACTGGATGGGTTGGTGACTGTATACTCTAACAGTCAAAGTGCCATACACTTATGAAAAAATTCAGTTTACCATGAGAGAACCAAACATGTAGATGTTAGGTTCCATTTTGTTAGAGATCTCATCACAAGAGGAGAAGTGAATCTGAAGAAGAATCCAACCGACATGGGCACTAAAGTGGTAACAGCTGCTAAGTTCAAGCACTGTTTGGACTTATTGTTTATAAGATAGTATGATGAAGCTGAGAAGGAATAGTTGAATGGCCTGCTGCACTAATGAAGATGTTGTACTAATGGTGGTTTTTGGCTTCAAGGTGGAGATTGTTAAAAGTGAAGCTCAAAAAACGATGTCGTATGGAACGTATGTGTACATCGACGTTTTAATTTCTTGCACTATGAATCTTGACCATTGCTTCCTCTTCTAATCCAACTGCTGCCATCAATTCCCTTGGTCAACAACATATTAACAAATGAATCTCCCGATTGCAGTCAACAAGTTGTCTTCTCTTTTGTGAACAATCTGCTCTACTAAGGTTTTTCACATTTAGCTCAAATCTTGTAATTTCTTTGAGTGATTATCTGAATCATTCAGTGAGGGTTGAGTTTCCTTCAAGTTTAGAGAGTCCAGTGTGGGTTTCTCTTAGGATAGAAATTACTCTATTGTATTTGGGTGGTTAGTGACGGTAACAGAGATTGATCTGATGTTCTTGTAATATGTAAGTATTGAACGATTAGTGCAGTGAGCCCCTCTATTCTGGAGCTCAACGTGGATTTAGTTTATCCAATCTTGGATAGGTGAACCACGGTAAAAATCCTTGTGTCTCCTTTATATTGTGTGTGTGTGTGTGTGCAGATTCTTGATTGTGTGTTTTGGTAAGAATCAAATTGATAATAAGGCTCAAATCATAACAAAAATCATCCTGCATTTAAGGATCAAGGATGCACATATCAAGTTTTATACTATTTAATATGATTTAACTTCCAGATTTGTAATGTAAAACAACTACTATGTATTTTGTTTAATACAATTGTGTATGCTGATAAATGATCCCAAAATGACAGTTGACCTTAATCACTCAACACAAACTTGGAGTTGTCTTTTCATAGTGGTAGATAGTATTAATAGCCCATTTAAGACAGGAAACTAAATGTTGGAGATGGAATTTCAAAAAACTATTAATACTATTTACCAACCCAAACAATATTTTAGCAAAAAAATTAGAACTGGTTCGTTCTATTTTTTACAAAATATAAACAGATGTAGTGTTCTTGTTCAGTTAACCAGAGAAACTTACAACATACTTGAAAATATACATGATATAGATCTGTTTGGATTTTGAAAATGGTGATCGAAGAGTGAAGGAACTCAGCACTAGGTTGGCACTTGGAGACCGCAGCACAATAGCAGGCAAAATATGAAAATGGTTTAGGTTTAGGGTAAAATTAGGTTTTAGGATATTATTTTTAAAAACCAATTTTTTTATCCGGTTATAAAATATGGCTAAATCGTTAACCGAACCGGAAAATCTATTTAGCCATTTTTTAAAACCGAAGCCAAACTAGTTTTGAGAAAACTGATTGTTCTGTTTGATTTCGGTTCGGTTTTCCAATTCGGTTTAGTTTTCATATTTTTTTGCCATCCCTACCAATACCTCCACGTCAGTCCTCTTGGGTCTCTTGACCTCTTGTTTGGACGACTGATTATGTGTGTCCAACCATCCTAGAGCCCTCAGGTACTCCTTATCCCACCTCAAATTATGTCAGTTTTGATTGGCTCTTTCCTACCCACTAGATTTGTGTTAGTAAGATATTTGTCGACAGAGAACCCTCTTGTTACTCTAAACCTATTCAACACTCTCATTGGCATTAGGCCATAGCCAATGAACTCAATGTTCTTGCCCAAAACCACACTTGGGACTTGGTACCTCGTCCTGCACACCGCAAACCTATTGGCTATAAATGGGTCTACAAAATCAAGTTTCATGTTGATGGCTCTATTGAATGCTATAAAGCCTGGTTGGTGGCCAAAGGGTTTTACTCAACAAGAAGGTTTTGATTGTCAGGAGACCTTTTCCCCTATTGCTAAGCATGTTACTGTTATGAAGTTTTGCTTCTATCCGTGGTTGGTCATTGCATCAAATGGATGTCCACATGTGTTTCTTCATGGGGATCTTCATGAGGAGACTTATATGGATCTCCCTCAGGGTATTCGCAGACACGAGGAGAATAAAGTATGTCATCTGTGAAGATTTCTTTACTGTTTAAAACAAGCATCCTGGCAATGGAATGCTAAGTTCACATAAGCACTCACTAGCATAGGTTTCATTTAGTACAAGCATGATTATGCACTCTTCTCTTACATCGAGGTAAATCATTCATTGCTCTCATTATTTATGTCGATGATATCCTGATCATAGGGAATGATGAAGTGGGAATTGGTAACTTAAAAGAGCATCTCAATAAACATTTTCATATAAAAGATCTTGGAGAACTGAAATATTTTTTGGGAATAGAAATTGTGAGATCTCTAGCTAGTACATCTCTTAGCCAACGCAAATATGTCTTAGAGCTCATATCAGACTCTGGATTATTAGCTTGCAAACCAAATGCTATCCTTGTCAAACAAAACACCAGACTCACTATCCTAGAATATGATAGTGGGATATCATCTCCAGATATTGGTCCACCTTTTGAAGATCCGTCACATTATCTAAGACTTGTGGGACGTCTGATTTATCTCATGATGACACGACCAGATATCAGTTATGCTGTTTACATTCTTAGTCAGGTCATGCATGGGCCAAAACAATCTCACATGGACGCAGCTATAAAGGTTCTAAAATATTTGAAAAGATGTCTTGGTCTTGGGCTTCTCTTACCTCGGAATGGAAATTTGGATTTGATAGCTTATTGTGATTCAGATTGGGGTACTTGTCCTATGATGAGAAAGTCTCTCACGGGGTTTTGTGTTAAACTTGAAGGATCTCTCATATCTTGGAAAACAAAGAAGCAATCGACAATTTCTCTTTCATCAGCAAAAGCTGAATATAGAGCTATGGCTAATACCACATGCGAAATCACTTGCATTCTCGGGCTCCTAAAGAACTTAGAAGTTCAGGTTGAAAAACCAATCATTTTATACTGTGACACAAGGCGACGTATGATATCGTAGCAAATCCAATGTTTCATGAGAGACTAGCACATAGAAATCGACTGCACTTTGTAAGAGAAAAAATCCAAGAAGGCATGATCAAGACTATGCACATTCGAACTTCAGAACAGTCAACCTACATTTTTACTAAGTCTTTATGTAATAGACAACGTTCACATTTACTTCGCAAGCTTAAAGTTTATGACATATACAAACCACGAGTTTAAAAGGGGAGTGATGACGATAATCATGGAGTGATTGGAGTGATTGATATTTTCCCTTGAATGAATATTCCATTAGCATAATTAGTGTGATTAGGCCTTTATGGCATGATTGTATTTCCTTTCTTTACTGTTACAAATGTGTATACATTGAACATTGTACAGACACACAAAATACAATTGAATACAGGAAACATTTCTGCATCTCTTTCTCTTCTCTTGGCATGCTCTGGCAGTTTATTTCTGCTTCTCTTGCCTTCTTCAAACTCTGACACAAGCTTCTCCTCTGCCTATATATTAAGGAGTGTTACCCATTTAATCTTGAATCAGATAAATAATGGGGTTCGCCTGATATAGTTTCTGTCAGTCCAAAATTACAAGGAGCTTGCTGTTAGCGCCCTTGAAACATACTAATTGTCACCTCATTTACAGAACCAACTCCTTCACTAGTCGATGAGCCAGCCACAAAGGAGATTTTGTTCCCAATAAAAGCCGGTTGTTTTGGAGAAGGAAGGCCATTGACATTGCCTAACATGAAAATAACTGCGGACATAGTTGGCCGATCTATCGCCTGTTCTTGCACGCACAGGAGCCCAATTTGAATGCATCTCAATACTTCATCAGCAGGATATGATTCACCCAATGCTTTGTCAACTATCTCTATGCTTTTACCTTCATTCCATAGGTTCCAAACCTAACAAAATACAAACTTGTCAACATTTTTGGTTGAAAAACTAAAGGTAAATTAGTTTTATAGTTTCCCTTACATGTCCAACCAAATATGAAGAGGCAGAATCTTCAACAAGAAATTTACTGTTCTTTCTACCGGTGATGATCTCCAACATTAAGATCCCAAAACTATAAACATCAGACTTCACTGAAATTAACCCTTGCATTGCATACTCTGGTGACATGTAACCACTGCAACATCATAATAAGAAAGAAACTACTTACCTTAACAAATGGTGAACGAAGATAGAAATCTTCACTGCACTAATTCGATCCATATGCTGGAAAATAGCTGAGGAAATTTTTTTGAGGGTGGGGACTTACTATGTTCCAACAACTCGATTGGTATTTGCTTCAATTTGATCCCCTCCAAATATCCTAGCCATACCAAAATCTGAAATTTTTGGGTTCATTGTAGCATCCAGTAGAACATTGCTGGCCTTTAGATCTCTATGGATGATTCTGAATCTTGAGTCTTGATGTAGATAAAGGATTCCGCGAGCAATTCCCCAAATAATATCCAAGCGTTTTCCCCAATCCAACAACGAGCTTTGTGTTTCATCTGAATCCAAAATTGAATATTTATGTTAATATCTTTCAAAGAAAGACAAATAACATTCTGAAGTGACGATTCAAGGAATAAATGTGGAAAAAAGACATACAGAAAATAATACAATCCAAGCTTCTATTTGGCAAATATTCATAGATTAACATTTTTTCTTCCGCTTCAATGCTACAACCTAGAATCCTCACAAGATTTCTGTGTTGTAGTTTCGCAATAAGTAAGATTTCATTCTTGAACTCTTCTATTCCCTGTCCAGAGTATTTTGAGAGTCTTTTAACTGCTATCTCCTTTCCATTATGAAGACGACCCTGAAACCATAATTTAGATGTTTTACATTCAAGTTTCTATTGAATTCACAACTGAAAGTCAATATTGAGCTCTCTAGATATATTCAATTCTGTAAATTTTTTTTTTTTTTTTAATATTTACTATTTCTTGGTATGGCCATACAAACAGAAATAGATTAGGGAGATCCATTACCTTATAAACAGAGCCAAAACCACCTTCTCCAAGTTTGTTATCAGTAGAGAAATTATCTGTAGCCGCAACAATGGTTCTAAGGTCAAACATTGGTAAATCTGGATCTCTTGTATTCCCATCTTGTTCTTGAATATCAAAAGAGTCATCTAAGTATGTTGAACTTGCAGCCAAGTTAAATGAAGATGTCCTGTATTTTGCCTTCCCTGCCATCAAACACATGAACAAATACAGTATAATGTTTGACAAAACATTTTGGGCAAAATTGTAAAAATATAAAGCAGAATACAAGAAAAGGAAACGAGTGAAAATAGATTGGCTTACTCTTTTTCTTCCTTCGGAAGAATGAAAACATCAAGGTTATCGTGAAAAGCAATGCCACTAAAGAAAGTATCACAATTGTCTTCTTGGCAAGTAGTGAACCATTCTTCTTATAAAGTGCTGAGCAAAATAAAAACAATGCATATTGATGGTACCAAATGAATTGGTTTCCGACAAAAGATCATAAATAGTTGAAATTTCTAAGTAAAAATGTACCTAACTCAGTTGCATTAACACGAACATAGAAATCTTGACCAGTATTTGTATATGTTCTCGCATCCATCATATTCCCATGATATGTCAAGCATCCAGTAGCTCCTCCCTCACTTTCAGCATATGCACTTGTGTAAGCTAAGCAACTACAATTGCTCAAGCACTTTCTTTCACATTCCTTCAACCCCAAACTCAAGTCCACATGTGTGACATTTGTATCCGGCACCTTCAAACGTGCCACCTTAACAAATCCTTCTCCTTTTTGACACGTGGACATACCTTGCTTTCTTCTGCACCCATCCGAACCGTCTCTGTAGAACCATGATTGTGGATTCTCGGGTTCATACCCAGGTAGGCACGTGCACTCAAAGTCTACATATCCAACATTATACGGGTTACAGTTACTGTTGGCGCCACAATTCCCATAATAATCACACTGCTCCATTGGGGCAGAAGCAAACTGAATCCATCTCTTATCCCATGAGAACCTTTGCGTAACTCCTGACTCATTTAGTACCAATCTTATCCTCACTGAAGAGTTAGTTACACCGTACATTGAGGATAATTCATCTTCGTTATCTTCAAAAGTAGAGAACGAAATTTTACTCCACTGTATTTCAGGTATGCCGATCAATCTTTGACCTGTCCACGAGCCAGTTCGCCATATCTTATCCGGACCCCTGTACAATGACAACTGAGGAAATCCAGTTGAATCGAATCGGTAAGAGTAGTTTCCAGTTCCAGGATCATCTGGGGATTTCCAAGACGTTAAGGACCAATTCACACTTCTTTGTCTGTCCAACCCAAGTTTCATAAACGGAATCAGAGTATTAGTAAGATGATCAAAACCTTGCCATAGTGTCTTCTTGGTGTCACGTTCGACCAAAACAAGATTTCCTGTATCTAAGAGCTGAGCTTTGGTGTTGCTGGTGGATGTGACTGAAACATTTGTGGACCAGACAATAACAGTTTGGTTTTTTTCAGACAGGACAAGGTTTCCGTTGTTGATTGAGAGGACCCCGGATCTATCGTTGATTGGATCATCTCTATTAGCCACCCAAACAATGGCTTTATCAGGATCTTGATAATACCAAATTCCAACATATCGTTTGGTGGACTTACCCGGACTGAAGAATCCAAGAGTAAAGATTTTTTCGGTAGAGTCTATAACCTCACCATCTTTGATAGAGTTGTTTGGTGTGATGGCATTCATGGAAGCAGAGAAGTGAAAAAGTTGAGAGACTAGCAATGTTTTCAGAAACCATATTACACGACACATGATCTTTAAATCATTTGATGCTATGTTATGCTTTGATGAGGATCGAAGTTAGAGGTGTTCTAATCCTTCTTCTTAAGTGTGATGAAGGGTTCTTTACTAGATGCCTATTTCACAAAGAAAACACGTTCTCCCAAAATGTGACACTATGCATAGACAAATTTAATTCCAAATGATTTCTCCAGCTCCAAAATATTCCCACAAAATTGTAACGCCCGTGAGGGTTAATGGAGTGATTTTTCTTTAACAAAAATCATACCAATTTAAAACTTGAACAAATATTAATCTCTTAGTCAAGCAAAACCTAAAAATAATATCCTTAATGGCCTCATGAAACCAAGGGATAACTGAAGCCTTTCGTCAAATCCTCTACGATCTTAAATAAATCCTTACGCACTTGCGATCAGTTGAAATTCACAACAAACTGTAGTAAGTATAAAAGTCAGTAAGCAGACTAGTTTTTCTCACAAAAAATAAAATACATTCAAACTTATAATTAATGCAATATGACTTATGCTCATGTTGCCAAATGTAGATGTATTTTCGTTGAAGTTGTTGACCACTTCAACAATAAAGGGCAAGGTAGACGCATTCAGAGGTTTCGTTGGAGTGTAAGAGGTAGCACCTTCGGACCCGTAGGCAGTTTGGGCCTATTCCATGAAAAGTCGTTGTAGCATTTCTCTAAGTAATTAAATTTCTAATTGGATTTAGGCTCAGGAAAATAAATCCTAATAATATTAGGGTTTTCTCATTAAACATAATATATAAACTTATTATTCTCTTGTATGAGTATGATAGCAAGTCATAGGTAAATACATTCATTGTAACGAGAGAGGTGAGACAATATTCTACTAATATTGACTCTGTTGAATGTAACTCATTTTTTGGATAAACTATGGTAAATCATGTGTGTTTTCTTTCTCTTTACTAATTTGATATTTGTGATTGTTTACTTGTTTGATAACGTATTACTCTCTATTGTTTCAATTTCAAAGGACGACTTAACTAGATCCTTAGACATATTGATCCACTTTTGTGGTTACATGTGGCAAACAAAACGTTTCCTATTCTGCTATTTTAACCTTTCATACTTCAAAGTATTTTTTCTTTTCGGAAACTAAGTCTTAGCTAAATTTCATGACTTTTGACTTAGAACCTCATTAACACAATCAAAACCTTATACAAAATTTTAGGACCTCAAATTATCAGGAGAAATATTATTAACTCCCCCAATTCTTGCCTACTTACTCACTGATCAGAACAATCTTCACTAATCATCCATTCTCTTTCGAATTTTAATAAATTAATGGCAACACCAAAACTTCTCAAATTTTCATGTTTTAGCCAGACATAATCACAGTATGGGAGCAAAGATTACAAGTCGTTTGGAGTTCCAAAGCCCTTTCAAATAAATCATGTTTCGCAAAACTTAAATCTTGTAATTACGAGTTCAACTTTGAAAAATCATTAAATTTCGTATAAAACTCCTATTTAAGTGAAACCGCTTTTATTCGTATGGAAAACGCAGAAATTCCAGTACAGCACCAACAACTTTGAAAATTGATATAAAATAGTACTTTGAATATTTTAGTGAAACGAATTTTGGTAAATTCCTTTAGATTGTTATTTAACATATAAAAATAAGAACACTCAAAATCCACGTCGAATTTCAAAGAAAGTTTCTTATTGGCTTACTGTCATAAAAATTCTGTGAAAAATCATAGTTTAGGCATTAATTTCATAGAGTAATACTACACTTACAAAGAAATTTTACAAAGATTTTTACATAAAGTGATGTGACAAAAAATGAATAGAAAAGTGAATTTAATGAATTTGACTTTTTGTTTCACTCTTCCATTCATATTTTACCACCTCACTTTCTATAGAAATCTTTGTAAGATCTATTTGTAAGTATAGTATTATTGAATTTCATAATAGAAACTTAACCTAAGAGGTCCTTATTCAAAATTATAAGAGACCCAATCTTAATCCAAAACCTGTGGCAAGAAATCCCAAGACCATAGTCCTAAACCATAAAATCCTATGGCTATTCTAATGTAAGATTTAAAGGAATAATAATTGAAGAAGGTTAGCAAATTACCTCATTGACAAGTCTTTCTTGATCCCATTATTCTTCTGTTTTCCTTTTTTTTCTTAAGGGTTATATGATATACGTAAGAAATAAACCTTGGAAGTGTATACACTTAGGCAAGGGTTTCTTCCTCTTCATTTTTCCAGTATAATTCCCATATATATTAATATCTCCCAATTCGTTTAAGAAATATATTATTATTCAGTCGACATAAATGCAATTTTACCTGGGTCAATAGAAAGAAATCCATGAGTGGCCAAGATTAGTCTACGGAATCAAAATTGTCTCCTTTTACTTTTCTAAACAAGAGACGTGCATTAGTCGGCTGTCCTTTTTATCGTTTATTTAAAATTTGATAATAAATGTCAAATGATTCAGACTAAAACTTTTCATGGTAGTTTGATTTTTCCAAAGAGACGTGCGACTTTTAGGCAAAGCATTATTATGCTGTCCTGATTGCAGATTAAATGTGGAGCTGGCATTGTTGAAAAAAGACTATTTTAAAGTTCAACAGGTCAAGTCAACGTTCGTTCAGATATCTAGAAATTACTTTTATTTTGATAAAATATCAGCCAAGATGATAGGATTGAATATTCCCTTATCTTGCTTGAATTCAATTTCATTCACTATAGAAATTGAACTCGCTCTCTAATTATCATTTGGAAGACCAAGAAAAAACAATGACATGATACATAGTCATGTAATGAAAACCCCTTATAGTTAGTAACCAGTATGCTTCATTCTTTCAAATTGCAAGGAATTTCACTATATTCTTATTATATATATTTAAAAAAAAAAAAAAAAAGTTTATATGCCCAGCACATCAGCCTTGAAAGTTCCATCTAAACTCATGATATGAAGAATTGATGACTCCAAACGATAACAATTTTGTACTACGTACAACAACTGTAAAACTTTCTTCAGTTGCAAGAACCTTAACAGGATCGAGAAAACAAAAACAGAGAAATTAAAAGAAAATACCTCAATTCTTATTCAATACTCCCTCGTTTAATTTTAATTGTCCTTTTTAGAAATTTTTTTATTACTTTTTTACCAATTTTACCTTTATTCTATACTCAATGGTTGTGCACATGATCTAATAGTCAACCAATGTATTTTTTCTAGGTTCAATGAGTTCAAGGAGGTGTTTAATATTTTTTTCCTTTCCAAAATTTATTAATGACAATAGTCCTCATATACACTATAAATTCAGTTTCCAGAAAAAAACTTATGTATATCTCCAACAATAGAAAAAATGGACAAAGGTGAAGAGTCCATTTATTTGGATTCTAAACCTTTATTTGATCCTACGATGATGTTTATAGAAAAGAAATGGCTTGATGAAGACGTGTCAATTGTTGGAGAATTTGGACTGAGATTAAGGTCGAGAACAACATTTGCAACATCAACATTAAGATCTAGCAAATGAATTTGTGGCTCTTCTTGTAAATGAATTTTTGGGTCCTCTTGTCAATCTCCATTAATCAACATCAGTATGTATAAAATCCACATTTAAATCTATTTCAAGTAAAGTTATTTGGTGGCTTTTCCTTGTAGCCATTTCAATTATATTATTTTAACATTCAAGAATTATTGCTTCTTTTATAGAACAATTTTTGGTGGGAAATCATAAATATTTGTAATTTTTAGATTGAATTTTTTGGCGGAAAAAGAATTGAAAATTGAAAAAAAAAAATATGAAAAGTATTCCAGGATCTGGAGGGATAGATATAAAGAGACAATATTAATGGATTAATGGAGGGAGAAAATGTTTTGACTTTTGAGTAGTTCAATAAAAGGGTAATTTAGTCATATGCACTAATTTTTTTCTAAAATTGGTAAGTTTCTTAATCTGTGTGCATTAGCTAAAAAGGACAATTAAAATGAAAAACAATTTATAAAAGTATATTTGAATACAAAACATTACAAACAATTTATACAATATTTGCTGAATCTGATTTGGCAATCCTTGTCAAAGAAATCCTATCCACTGAAAAATTTACAAACAAACACAACAGTATATAATAGTAGCCGTTAGATAGTCTTCTTCTTCTTAGTAAAAAATAACCCAATCATCTCCTAGTATCTTTTTGATTTTAGCTTGCAGTGAAGAATCGAAGAACAAGTCTGTATCAACTAAATGCAAAGAGCTTCTTTGTTGAATGTAGCGAGCCTCTTTCTCATAATCAAAACGCTGCCGTTTTTCGTCTTTTAAGCTAACAGACTTTAGACACTGTTAACTCATTCCTTCTTCTTTCCTTTGACATTCAACATCCTCCCTCAAGCAAAGCAAGAGTATCTTGCTGCAGCTTGGAAGAAGAATTTCTCCTTGAAGCCAAAGTCATCCACCTTTCAGAACAACCATCTTGCTAACATGAACATAGAGACTTTCCCTCTTCTGCATTTGCATTCTGTTGATATGAATCCAAACTTTTTCTCCTTTTTGAACTGTTAGTTTGCTAACTCCCTGTTGAAATGTCATCCTGCTGACATAAATCCTGTAAAGTATGCAAACAAGAGATAAGATTAATTTGTCTCTCAATTGAACAAATCTGGCCATTAATAAAGGTTTTGTTAGTAAATATGTCAATTGAAACTTAGAAGGAACAAACTGAACAATAAATTACTAAGCTGCAATCAATTCACGAACATAATGCGCATCTATTTCAATATGCTTGATTCTTGCATGAAAAACTAGATTTTCTGCCAATGCTTTAACACTTAAATTATCACACCAAAGAATGGGAACATAAGATATATGAATTTGCAATTCCTCAAACAAATGTAGTATCCAAGCTAGTTCAGTTGCACCCTGAGATAGATATCTATACTCAGCCTATGTTGAGGACAAAGTAACCATTTTTGGCTTCCTTGAACACCATTGAATCAAATTTCTAGGAAAAAATACACAATAACTTCTTGTAGACTTTCTGTCAAATGGACAACTAGCCCAATCAACATCAGTAAACTACTCCAAATTCAATTTGTTATGCCTTTTGAAATGAATTTTCACAAAGTTGAGTGCCTTTTACATATCTAAGGACTTTTTTGCAAGTTTGCCAATGATTCTAAGTTGGATTCTGCAAAAAATTGACTCAATTTGTTAACTGAAAAAGACAAGTCAGATCTTGTAAGGGTAGATACTATAACGCTCGAATTATACTTCTGTATAAGAAGGGATTTCCAAATGGTTCACTGTCTTTTTTAAGTAATTTGGAACCCAAAGCCATTGGAGTGGTGCTTGGATTAGCCTCATGCATATTTGATTTCTTCAATACTTCTTGTGCATATCTAAATTGATATAACAGTAACCCAGACTCATTTCTTGTCACCTCAATACCAAGAAAATAAGATACCTACCCTATATGCTTCTAATGCAAATTTAGCATTTAAATCAACAATCACTTTCTACATGATCAACTTATTGCTTCTTGTGATGAGAATATCATCAACAAACACAAGTAGATACACCACATCTTTTCATTTTCTGTAAAAGAACAAACTCTGGTCAGATAAAGAATTCTGAAAACCCTAGCCTAATAAAGCTTCTCTGAATTTGTCAAACCAAGCTCTGGGTGCTTGTTTAAGCCCATAGAGAGTTTTATTTAACTTGCAAACATGAAGAGGCTTATGCTAATCTATAAAAACCAGCTGGTTAAGCCATATAGACAGTTTTTGCCAAGTCTCCATTAAGAAAAGCATTATTTATGTCTACCTAATTAATGGGCAAATTAGAGAAAAAATTATTCAAATAGTACAAGCATTAACAATAGGAGAAAAAGTTTCAAAGTAGTTAAGTCCAACAGTTTGTTGAAACCCTTTTGCTACTAATCTTGCCTTGTATCTTTGCAAGCTTCCATTAGCGTTGTATTTCACCTAGAACACCCACTTATTATCAACAATAGTCATGTCAGATTCATATGGAACTAACTTCCATGTGCCATTTTTAACTAGGGCATCATTCCCTAACTGCATTGCATCCTGGTGAGTGCTTGGAAGCGTACTCATACTTTGTGATTTTAAGGGTATGTTGTGTGGGAAAAAGGTTTAATTTGCTAATTTTATTTAATTTTAGTACTTCTTTTGTTTTCTAGAATCACAGGTATGTTTTATGAATTTCAAGTATTTAGGTGCTGAAAAATGAGGATTTCGAGCATGCACGTTGTAGAGTAAAGAATCAAAATCATACAGGAATAAACGGTTTGAGAATTGGAGCTCAAACGAAGAAGTTATGAATATTTGAAGATTGTTCGCAGAGGAGGATTTTTGTGTTGTGGCGTGAGTGAGCATGCTATGCACTAAAATGGGTGTAACTTTAGCTACGCAACTCGAATTGACCTAATTCTAGTGGGGTTTAAAATCTAAGGGATAGCTCTATAACTTTTATTCCTTTTTCATATCTAGTTCAACCAAAAAGATGGATAAACATTGATCCTAAAGTTGCATCAGTGCATAGATGATAAGCAGACGCGGGTTCTAGAACGTGCCACAATATTGCTATGATAACTTGAGCTAAAGACCTCAGATTTGGATTATTCTTGAACCATTGGAAATATGATTCAAAAAGCTACAATTAATATGTTATGGCTTCATCAGATTCATAAATTTTCATGCTAAAAAGTGGAAGTCTTTTGACGCACAATATTCCAACATCAACTATTAAGGAGAAATTGATAGAAAACGGAGAAGCTACCATAAATTCGTCAGCATGAAATGAGAGTTGTGCCACATATTTTTGTAAAGATTTGGAAGTCTAGTTTACCTAGAATTTTACGGTTTGTTATTATGAGATTTCCAGAGGAAGATATTCTTGTTTTAGTACCAAAGGGTTAACACAAGAATCATAATTCTATAAGGACTCAACTTAAGATTAATTGGAATTTTATTCTCCTATTTTGTATAAGATTTTTCCCATTACTTTCCCACAACCCTAGCACTATAAAAGGATGTCTTTAGGTATTTTTTGGGGAGACAAAAACTTTGAGAGAAGTAAGGAGAAGAGACTTAAACTTGGAGAGAATTGGAGGCAAGGAGAAGAGATCTACCTAGGGTTTCATCTTTTTCTCTTGTACTTCATGTTTTTGAAGGGTTTGAGGTTTGATTTCCTTATGAGCATGTGTAACTAATTTCTTTTCTAGGGATCTGATGTAACCTAACAAACCCTTCGGACGTAGGCAGTTTGGGCCTATTCCATGAGAGTCGTTGTAGACTTCTCCAAGTAATTAATTCTAATTAGATTTAGGCTCAGGAAAAGGGATCCTAGTAATATTAGGTTTTTTTTTTTTTTTAATTAAACCTATTATATAAACTATATTTTTTGTATGATTATGATAGCAAGTCTAGGTAAATACATTCATTGTAACGAGAGAGGTGAGACAGTATTCTACTAATATTAACTCTGTGGATGTAACTCGTTTTTTGGATAAACTATGGTAAATCATGTGTTTTTTTCTCTATTAGTTTGATTATATTTGTGTACATGTGGCAACCAAACGTTCCTATCTGCTATTTTAACCTTTCATACTTTAAAGTATTTTTTGTTTTCGGAAACTAAGTCTTAGCTAAATTTCATGACTTTTGACTTAGAACCTCATTAACACAATCAAAACCTTATACAAAATTTTAGGACCTCAAATTATACGGAGAAATATTATTAACTCCCCAATTCTTGCTACTTACTCACTGATCAGAACAATCTTCATTAATCATCCATTCTCTTTCGAATTTTAATAAATTAATGGCAACACCAAAACTTCTCAGATTTTCATGTTTTAGCCAGACATAATCACAGTATCGGATTAAAAATTACAAGTCGTTTGGAGTTCCAAAGCCCTTTCAAAAATCATGTTTCGCAAAAATTAAATCTTGTAGAGAAATGTTAGTTTTACAAGAGGAATAAAAGACAACATACAAAGATAAATCATACCCTTAAAAGAAGGAAAAAAAAAAAAGAGAAAGACAATCTGAAGATTAAGGTAAGATTATCTTTGTATGTTTGTCTTTGTATTCCTCTTTGTAAGAGTAGCTTCTCATCTTGAATTACGAGTTCAACTTTGAAAAATCATTAAAATTCGTATAAAACTCCTATTTAAGTGAAACCACTTTTATTCGTAGAAAACGCAGAAATTCCAGTACAACCCAACAACTTGAAAATTGATATAAAATAGTACTTTGAATATTTTAGTGAAACGAATTTTGGTAAACTCCTTTAGATTGTTATTTAACATATAAAAATAAGAACACTCAAAATCACGTCGAATTTCAAAGAAAGTTTCTTATTGGCTTAGTGTCATAAAAAATTCTTTGAAAAATCATAGTTTAGGCATTGATTTCATATATAAACCTAACCTAAGAAGTCCTTATTCAAAATTATAGGAGACCCAATCTTAATCCAAAACCTGTGGCAAGGAATCCCAAGACATAGTCCAAACCGTAAAATCCTATGGTTATTTAATGTAAGATTTAAGGAATAATAATTGAAGAAGGTTAGCAAATTACCTCATGACAAGTCTTTCTTGATCCCATTATTCTTCTGTTTTCCTTTTTTTTTTCCTTAAGGGTTATGTGATATATGTAAGAAATAAACCTTGGAAGTGTATACACTTAGGCAAGGGTTTCTTCCTCTCATTTTTCCAGTATAATTCCCATATATATTAATCCCATTCGTTTAGAAATATATTATTATTCAGTCGACATAAATGCAATTTTTACCTGGGTCAATAGAAAGAAATCCATGAGGGCCAAGATTAGTCTACGAATCAAAATTGTCTCCTTTTACTTTTCTAAACAAGAGAGTGCATCAGTCGGCTGCCCTTTTTATCGTTTATTTAAAATTTGATAATAAGATGTAAATGTCAATAATCAGACTAAAACTTTTCATGGAGTTTGATTTTTCCAAAGGACGTGCGACTTTTGGGCAAAGCATTATTATGATCTTTCAATGATCCAAGTTTATTGGGGAAAATTCTACGATATCAACTTTAAAATTTTGCATCACGAAGGGTTGATTTTTCGGATTTTTTTTTTACAAAAATAAATAGAAAATGAGGTTCTCACATTGCTGAACTGTAGCCAACCTTTTTGAGTTTGTCCTGATTGCAGATTAAATGCGGAGCTGGCATTGTTGAAAAAAGACTATTTTAAAGTTCAACGGGTCAAGTCAAGTTCCTTCAGATATCTAGAAGCAATTAGAAATTTTATTTTGATAAAATATCAGCCAAGATGATAGGATTGAATATTCCTTATTTGCTTGAATTCAATTTCATTCACTGTAGAAATTGAACTCGCTCTCTAATTATCATTGGAAGACCAAGAAAAAACAATTACATGATACATAGTCATGTAATGAAAACCCCTATAGCTAGTAACCAGAGCTCATTCTTTCAAATTGCAAGGAATTTCACTATATTCTTATATATATTTTTTAAAAAAAAAAAAAAGTTTATATGCCCAGCACATCAGCCTTGAAAGTTCCATCTAAACTCATGATATGAAGAGTTGATGACTCCAAACGAAACAATTTTGTACTATGTACAACAACTGAAAACTTTCTTCAGTTGCAAGAGCTTAACAGGATCGAGAAAACAAAAACAGAGAAATAAAAGAAAATACCTCAATTCTTATTCAATACTCCCTCCGTTTAATTTTAATTGTCCTTTTTAGAAATTTTTTTATTACTTTTTACAAATTTTACCTTTATTGTATACTCAATGGTTGTGCACATGATCTAATAGTCAACCAATGTATTTTTTCTAGGCTCATGAGTTCAAGGTGGTGTTTAATATTTTTTTCCTTTCCAAAATTTATTAATGACAATAGTCTCTACACATATAAATTCAGTTTCCAGGAAAAAACTTATGTATATCTCCAACAATAAAAAAAAATGACAAAGGCGAAGAGTCCATATTTTGGATTCTAAACCTTTATTGATCCTACAATAATGTTTATAGAAAAGAAATGCGTGATGAAGACGTGTCCAATTGTTGGAGAATTTGGACTGAGATTAAGGTCGAGAACAACATTTGCAACATCAACATTAATATGGCAAATGAATTTGTGGCTTCTCTGTAAATGAATTTTTGGCTCCTCTTGTCTATCTCCATTATCAACATCAGTATGTATAAAATCCATTTAAATCTATTTCAAGTAAAGGTATTTGGTGGCTTTTCCTTGTAGCCATTTCAATTATATTATTTTAACATTCAAGAATTATTGCTTCTTTTATAGAACAATTTTTGGTGGGAAATCATAATATTTGTAATTTTTAGATTGAATTTTTTGGCGGAAAAAGAATTGAAAATTGAAAAAAAAATATGAAAAGTATTCCGAGATCTGGAGAGATAGATATAAAGAGACAATATTAATGGATTAATGGAGGGAGAGAATGTTTTGACTTTTGAGTAGTTCAATAAAGGGTAATTTAGTCATAAGTACTAATTTTTTCCTAAAATTGGTAAGTTTCTAATCTGTGTGCATTAGCTAAAAAGGACAATTAAAATGAAAAACAATTTATAAAAGTATATTGAATACAAAACATTACAAACAATTTATACATATTTGCTGAATCGATTTGGCAATCCTTGTCAGAAATCCTCATCTGAAAAATTACAAACAAACACAACAGTATAATAGTAGCCGTTAGATAGTCTTCTTCTTTAGTAAAAAATAACCCCATCTCTCTAGTATCTTTTTATTTTAGCTTGCAGTGAAGAATCGAAGAACAAGTCTGTATCAACAAATGCAAAGAGCTTCTTTGTTGAATGTAGCGAGCCTCTTTCTAATCATCAAACGCTGCCGTTTTGGTCTTTTAAGCTAACGACTTTAGACACTATTAACTCATTCCTTCTTCTTTCCTTTGACATTCAACATCCTCCCTCAAGCAAAGCAAGAGTATCTTGCTGCAGCTTGGAAGAGAATTTCTCCTTGAAGCCAAAGTCATCCCACTTTCAGAACAACCATCTGCTAACATGAACTCAGAGACTTTCCCTCTTCTGCATTTGCATTCTGTTGATATGAATCCAAACTTTCTCCTTTTGGACTGTTAGTTTGCTAACTCCCTGTTGAAATGTCATCCTGCTGACATAAATCCTGTAAAGTATGCAAACAAGAGATAAGTAATTTGTCTCTCAATTGAACAAATCTGGCCACTAATAAAGGTTTGTTAGTAAATATGTCAATTGAAACTTAGAAGGAACAAACTGAACAATCAATTACTAAGCTGCAATCAATTCACGAACATAATGCGCATCTATTTCAATATGCTTTAATATTTACTATTTCTTGGTATGGCCATACAAACAGAAATAGATTAGGGAGATCCATTACCTTATAAACAGAGCCAAAACCACCTTCTCCAAGTTTGTTATCAGTAGAGAAATTATCTGTAGCCGCAACAATGGTTCTAAGGTCAAACATTGGTAAATCTGGATCTCTTGTATTCCCATCTTGTTCTTGAATATCAAAAGAGTCATCTAAGTATGTTGAACTTGCAGCCAAGTTAAATGAAGATGTCCTGTATTTTGCCTTCCCTGCCATCAAACAAATGAAAAAATACAGTATAATGTTTGACAAAACATTTTGGGCAAAATTGTAAAAATATAAAGCAGAATACAAGAAAAGGAAACGAGTGAAAATAGATTGGCTTACTCTTTTTCTTCCTTCGGAAGAATAAAAACATCAAGGTTATCGGGAAAAGCAATGCCACTAAAGAAAGTATCACAATTGTCTTCTTGGCAAGTAGTGAACCATTCTTCTTATAAAGTGCTGAGCAAAATAAAAACAATGCATATTGATGGTACCAAATGAATTGGTTTCCGATAAAAGATCATAAATAGTTGAAATTTCTAAGTAAAAATGTACCTAACTCAGTTGCATTAACACGAACATAGAAATCTTGACCAGTATTTGTATATGTTCTCGCATCCATCATATTCCCATGATATGTCAAGCATCCAGTAGCTCCTCCCTCACTTTCAGCATATGCACTTGTGTAAGCTAAGCAACTACAATTGCTCAAGCACTTTCTTTCACATTCCTTCAACCCCAAACTCAAGTCCACATGTGTGACATTTGTATCCGGCACCTTCAAACGTGCCACCTTAACAAATCCTTCTCCTTTTTGACACGTGGACATACCTTGCTTTCTTCTGCACCCATCCGACCCGTCTCTGTAGAACCATGATTGTGGATTCTCGGGTTCATACCCAGGTAGGCACGTGCACTCAAAGTCTACATTTCCAACATTATACGGGTTACAGTTAATGTTGGCGCCACAATTCCCATAATAATCACACTGCTCCATTGGGGCAGAAGCAAACTGAATCCATCTCTTATCCCATGAGAACCTTTGCGTAACTCCTGACTCATTTAGTACCAATCTTATCCTCACTGAAGAGTTAGTTACACCGTACATTGAGGATAATTCATCTTCGTTATCTTCAAAAGTAGAGAACGAAATTTTACTCCACTGTATTTCAGGTATGCCGATCAATCTTTGACCTGTCCACGAGCCAGTTCGCCATATCTTATCCGGACCCCTGTACAATGACAACTGAGGAAATCCAGTTGAATCGAATCGGTAAGAGTAGTTTCCAGTTCCAGGATCATCTGGGGATTTCCAAGACGTTAAGGACCAATTCACACTTCTTTGTCTGTCCAACCCAAGTTTCATAAACGGAATCAGAGTATTAGTAAGATGATCAAAACCTTGCCATAGTGTCTTCTTGGTGTCACGTTCGACCAAAACAAGATTTCCTGTATCTAAGAGCTGAGCTTTGGTGTTGCTGGTGGATGTGACTGAAACATTTGTGGACCAGACAATAACAGTTTGGTTTTTTTCAGACAGGACAAGGTTTCCGTTGTTGATTGAGAGGACCCCGGATCTATCGTTGATTGGATCATCTCTATTAGCCACCCAAACAATGGCTTTATCAGGATCTTGATAATACCAAATTCCAACATATCGTTTGGTGGACTTACCCGGACTGAAGAATCCAAGAGTAAAGATTTTTTCGGTAGAGTCTATAACCTCACCATCTTTGATAGAGTTGTTTGGTGTGATGGCATTCATGGAAGCAGAGAAGTGAAAAAGTTGAGAGACTAGCAATGTTTTCAGAAACCATATTACACGACACATGATCTTTAAATCATTTGATGCTATGTTATGCTTTGATGAGGATCGAAGTTAGAGGTGTTCTAATCCTTCTTCTTAAGTGTGATGAAGGGTTCTTTACTAGATGCCTATTTCACAAAGAAAACACGTTCTCCCAAAATGAGACACTATGCATAGACAAATTTAATTCCAAATGATTTCTCCAGCTCCAAAATATTCCCACAAAATTGTAACGCCCGTGAGGGTTAATGGAGTGATTTTTCTTTAACAAAAATCATACCAATTTAAAACTTGAACAAATATTAATCTCTTAGTCAAGCAAAACCTAAAAATAATATCCTTAATGACCTCATGAAACCAAGGGATAACTGAAGCCTTTTGTCAAATCCTCTACGATCTTAAATAAATCCTTACGCACTTGGGATCAGTTGAAATTCACAACAAACTGTAGTTAAGTATAAAAGTCAGTAAGCAGACTAGTTTTTCTCACAAAAAAATAAAATACATTCAAACTTACAATTAATGCAATATGACTTATGCTCATGTTGCCAAATGTAGATGTATTTTTCGTTGAAGTACTTCAACAATAAAGGGCGAGATAGACGCATTCATAGGTCGCTGGAGTGTAAGAGGTAGCACCTTCGGACCTGTAGGCAGTTTGGGCCTATTCCATGAAGAGTCGTTGTAGTACTTCTCTAAGTAATTAAATTTCTAATTAGATTTAGGCTCAGGAAAAGGGATCCTAGTAATATTAGGTTTTTTTTTTTTTTTAATTAAACCTATTATATAAACTTATTATTCTTTTGTATGATTATGATAGCAAGTCATAGGTAAATACATTCATTGTAACGAGAGAGGTGAGACAGTATTCTACTAATATTAACTCTGCTGGATGTAACTCGTTTTTTGGATAAACTATGGTAAATCATGTGTGTTTTCTTTCTCTTTATTAGTTTGATTATATTTGTGATTACATGTGGCAAACAAAACGTTTCCTATTCTGCTATTTTAACCTTTCATACTTTAAAGTATTTTTTGTTTTCGGAAACTAAGTCTTAGCTAAATTTCATGACTTTTGACTTAGAACCTCATTAACACAATCAAAACCTTATACAAAATTTTAGGACCTCAAATTATCAGGAGAAATATTATTAACTCCCCCAATTCTTGCCTACTTACTCACTGATCAGAACAATCTTCATTAATCATCCATTCTCTTTCGAATTTTAATAAATTAATGGCAACACCAAAACTTCTCAGATTTTCATGTTTTAGCCAGACATAATCACAGTATCGGATTAAAAATTACAAGTCGTTTGGAGTTCCAAAGCCCTTTCAAATAAATCATGTTTCGCAAAAATTAAATCTTGTAAGAGAAATGTTAGTTTTACAAAGAGGAATACAAAGACAAACATACAAAGATAAATCATACCCTTAAAAGAAGGGAAAAAAAAAAAAAGAGAGAGAAAGACAATCATGAAGATTAAGGGTAAGATTTATCTTTGTATGTTTGTCTTTGTATTCCTCTTTGTAAGAGTAGCATTTCTCATCTTGTAATTACGAGTTCAACTTTGAAAAATCATTAAAATTCGTATAAAACTCCTATTTAAGTGAAACCACTTTTATTCGTATAGAAAACGCAGAAATTCCAGTACAACACCAACAACTTTGAAAATTGATATAAAATAGTACTTTGAATATTTTAGTGAAACGAATTTTGGTAAACTCCTTTAGATTGTTATTTAACATATAAAAATAAGAACACTCAAAATCCACGTCGAATTTCAAAGAAAGTTTCTTATTGGCTTAGTGTCATAAAAATTCTTTGAAAAAATCATAGTTTAGGCATTGATTTCATAATAAACCTAACCTAAGAAGTCCTTATTCAAAATTATAGGAGACCCAATCTTAATCCAAAACCTGTGGCAAGGAATCCCAAGACATAGTCCAAACCGTAAAATCCTATGGTTATTCTAATGTAAGATTTAAGGAATAATAATTGAAGAAGGTTAGCAAATTACCTCATGACAAGTCTTTCTTGATCCCATTATTCTTCTGTTTTCCTTTTTTTTTTCCTTAAGGGTTATGTGATATATGTAAGAAATAAACCTTGGAAGTGTATACACTTAGGCAAGGGTTTCTTCCTCTCATTTTTCCAGTATAATTCCCATATATATTAATCCCAATCGTTTAGAAATATATTATTATTCAGTCGACATAAATGCAATTTTTACCTGGGTCAATAGAAAGAAATCCATGAGGGCCAAGATTAGTCTACGAATCAAAATTGTCTCCTTTTACTTTTCTAAACAAGAGAGTGCATCAGTCGGCTGCCCTTTTTATCGTTTATTAAAATTTGATAATAAGATGTAAATGTCAATAATCAGACTAAAACTTTTCATGGAGTTTGATTTTTCCAAAGGACGTGCGACTTTTGGGCAAAGCATTATTATGATCTTTCAATGATCCAAGTTTATTGGGGAAAATTCTACGATATCAACTTTAAAATTTTGCATCACGAAGGGTTGATTTTCGGATTTTTTTTTTACAAAAATAAATAGAAAATGAGGTTCTCACATTGCTGAACTGTAGCCAACCTTTTGAGTTTGTCCTGATTGCAGATTAAATGCGGAGCTGGCATTGTTGAAAAAAGACTATTTTAAAGTTCAACGGGTCAAGTCAAGTTCCTTCAGATATCTAGAAGCAATTAGAAATTTTATTTTGATAAAATATCGCCAAGATGATAGGATTGAATATTCCTTATTTGCTTGAATTCAATTTCATTCACTGTAGAAATTGAACTCCTCTCTAATTATCATTGGAAGACCAAGAAAAAACAATTACATGATACATAGTCATGTAATGAAAACCCCTATAGCTAGTAACCAGAGCTTCATTCTTTCAAATTGCAAGGAATTTCAATATATTCTTATATATATTTTTTAAAAAAAAAAAAAGTTTATATGCCCAGCACATCAGCCTTGAAAGTTCCATCTAAACTCATGATATGAAGAGTTGATGACTCCAAACGAAACAATTTTGTACTATGTACAACAACTGAAAACTTTCTTCAGTTGCAAGAGCTTAACAGGATCGAGAAAACAAAAACAGAGAAATAAAAGAAAATACCTCAATTCTTATTCAATACTCCTCCGTTTAATTTTAATTGTCCTTTTTAGAAATTTTTTATTACTTTTTACAAATTTTACCTTTATTGTATACTCAATGGTTGTGCACATGATTAATAGTCAACCAATGTATTTTTTCTAGGCTCATTGAGTTCAAGTGGTGTTTAATATTTTTTTCCTTTCCAAAATTTATAATGACAATAGTCTCTACACATATAAATTCAGTTTCCAGGAAAAAACTTATGTATATCTCCAACAATAAAAAAAAATGACAAAGGCGAAGAGTCCATATTTTGGATTCTAAACCTTTATTGATCCTACAATAATGTTTATAGAAAAGAAATGGTGATGAAGACGTGTCCATTGTTGGAGAATTTGGACTGAGATTAAGGTCGAGAACAACATTTGCAACATCAACATTAGATATGGCAAATGAATTTGTGGCTCTCTGTAAATGAATTTTTGGCTCCTCTTGTCTATCTCCATTATCAACATCAGTATGTATAAAATCCATTTAAATCTATTTCAAGTAAAGGTATTGGTGGCTTTTCCTTGTAGCCATTTCAATTATATTATTTTAACATTCAAGAATTATTGCTTCTTTTATAGAACAATTTTTGGTGGGAAATCATAATATTTGTAATTTTTAGATTGAATTTTTTGGCGGAAAAAGAATTGAAAATTGAAAAAAAAATATGAAAAGTATTCCGAGATCTGGAGAGATAGATATAAAGAGACAATATTAATGGATTAATGGAGGGAGAGAATGTTTTGACTTTTGAGTAGTTCAATAAAGGGTAATTTAGTAAAGTACTAATTTTTTCCTAAAATTGGTAAGTTTCTAATCTGTGTGCATTAGCTAAAAAGGACAATTAAAATGAAAAACAATTTATAAAAGTATATTGAATACAAAACATTACAAACAATTTATACATATTTGCTGAACGATTTGGCAATCCTTGTCAGAATCCTCATCTGAAAATTTACAAACAAACACAACAGTATAATAGTAGCCGTTAGATAGTCTTCTTCTTTAGTAAAAAATAACCCCCATCTCTCTAGTATCTTTTTATTTTAGCTTGCAGTGAAGAATCGAAGAACAAGTCTGTATCAACCAAATGCAAAGAGCTTCTTTGTTGAATGTAGCGAGCCTCTTTCTAATCATCAAACGCTGCCGTTTTGGTCTTTTAAGCTAACGACTTTAGACACTATTAACTCATTCCTTCTTCTTTCCTTTGACATTCAAAATCCTCCCTCAAGCAAAGCAAGAGTATCTTGCTGCAGCTTGGAAGAAGAATTTCTCCTTGAAGCCAAAGTCATCCCACTTTCAGAACAACCATCTGCTAACATGAACTCAGAGACTTTCCCTCTTCTGCATTTGCATTCTGTTGATATGAATCCAAACTTTTCCTTTTGGACTGTTAGTTTGCTAACTCCCTGTTGAAATGTCATCCTGCTGACATAAATCCTGTAAAGTATGCAAACAAGAGATAGATAATTTGTCTCTCAATTGAACAAATCTGGCCACTAATAAAGGTTTGTTAGTAAATATGTCAATTGAAACTTAGAAGGAACAAACTGAACAATCAATTACTAAGCTGCAATCAATTCACGAACATATGCGCATCTATTTCAATATGCTTGATTCTTGCATGAAAAACTAGATTTCTGCAATGCTTTAACACTTAAATTATCACACCAAGAATGGGAACATAAGATATATGAATTTGCAATTCCTCAAACAAATGTAGTATCCAGCTAGTTCAGTTGCACCCTGAATAGATACTATACTCAGCCTATCTTGAGGACAAAGCAATCACTTTTGCTTCCTTGAACACCATTGAATCAAATTTCTAGGAAAAAATACACAATAACTTCTTGTAGACTTTCTGTCAGATGGACAATAGCCCAATCAACATCAGTAAGTACTCCAAATTCAATTGTTATGCCTTTTGAAATGAATTTTCACAAAGTTGAGTGCCTTTTACATATCTAAGGACTTTTTTGCAAGTTTGCCAATGATTCTAAGTTGGATTCTGCAAAAAATTGACTCAATTTGTTAACTGAAAAAGACAAGTCAGATCTTGTAAGGGTAGATACTAAAGCTCGAATTATACTTCTGTATAAGAAGGGATTTCCAAAGGTTCACTGTCTTTTAAGTAATTTGGAACCCAAAGCCATGGAGTGGTGCTTGGATTAGCCTCATGCATATTTGATTTCTTCATACTTCTTGTGCATATCTAAAGTATAACAGTAACCCAGACTCATTTCTTGTCACCTCAATACCAAGAAAATAAGATACCTACCCTATATGCTTCAAATGCAATTTAGCATTAAATCAACAATCACTTTCTACATGATCAACTTATTGCTTCTTGTGATGAGAATATCCACATACACAAGTAGATACACCACATCTTTTCATTTTCTGTAAAAGAACAAACTCGGTCAGTAAAGAATTCTGAAAACCCTAGCCTAATAAAGCTTCTCGAATTGTCAAACCAGCTCGAGGTGCTTGTTTAAGCCATAGAGGTTTATTTAACTTGCAAACATGAAGAGGCTTATGCTGATCAATAAAAACCAGCTGGTAAGCATATGACAGTTTTTGCCAAGTCTCCATTAAGAAAAGCATTATTTATGTCTACCTGATTAATGGGCAAATTAGAGAAAAAATTATTCAAATAGTACAAGCATTAACAATAGGAGAAAAAGTTTCAAAGTAGTTAAGTCCAACAGTTTGTTGAAACCCTTTTGCTACTAATCTTGCCTGTATCTTTGCAAGCTTCCATTAGCGTTGTATTTCACCTAGAACACCACTTATTATCAACAATAGTTGTCAGATTCATATGGAACTAACTTCCATGTGCCATTTTAACTAGGGCATCATTCCCTAACTGCATTGCATCCGGTGAGTGCTTGGAAGCGTACTCATACTTTGTGATTTAAGGGTATGTTGTGGGAAAAAGGTTTAATTTGCTAATTTTATTTAATTTTAGTACTTCTTTTGTTTTCTAGAATCACAGGTATGTTTTTGAATTTCAAGTATTAGGTGCTGAAAAATGAGGATTTCGAGCATGACGTTGTAGAGTAAAGAATCAAAATCATACAGGAAAAACGGTTTGGAATTGGAGCTCAAACGAAGAAGTTATGAATATTTGAAGATTGTTCGCAGAGGAGGATTTTGTGTTGTGGCGTGAGTGAGCATGCTATGCACATAATGGGTGTAACTTTAGCTACGCAACTCGAATTGACCTAATTCTAGTGGGGTTTAAAATCTAAGGGATAGCTCTAAACTTTTATTCCTTTTTCATATCTAGTTCAACCAAAAAGATGGATAACATTGATCCTAAAGTTGCATAGTGCATAGATGATAAGCAGACGGGGTTCTAGAACGTGCCACAATATTGCTATGATAACTTGAGCTAAAGACCTCAGATTTGGATTATTCTTGAACCATTGGAATATGATTCAAAAAGCTACATAATATGTTATGGCTTCATCAGATTCATAAATTTCATGCTAAAAAGTGGAAGTCTTTTGACGCACAATTTCCAACATCAACTATTAAGGAGAAATTGATAGAAAACGGAGAAGCTACCATAAATTCGTCAGCATGAAATGAGGTTGTGCCAATATTTTTGTAAAGATTTGGAAGTCTAGTTTACCTAGAATTTTACGGTTTGTTAATGAGATTTCAGAGGAAGATATTCTTGTTTTAGTACCAAAGGGTTAACACAAGAATCTAATTCTATAAGGACTCAACTTAAGATTAATTGGAATTTTATTCTCCTATTTTGTATAAGATTTTTCCCATTACTTTCCCACAACCCTAGCACTATAAAAGGATGTCTTTAGGTATTTTTTGGGGAGACAAAAACTTTGAGAGAAGTAAGGAGAAGAGACTTAAACTTGGAGAGAATTGGAGGCAAGGGAAGAGATCTACCTAGGGTTTCATCTTTTTCTCTTGTACTTCATGTTTTTGAAGGGTTTGAGGTTTGATTTCCTTATGAGATGTGTACTAATTTCTTTTCTAGGGATCTGATGTAACCTAACATGAAGGTTTTATGCTCTGATAATTTTATTGTTCTATTGATTCAATATATTTCTAGTTTCATTCGTTGCACATAATTCAATCTTGATGTTTTGTATGAAATAAGTATGGTAAACATCATATGCTAACTTTGAAATACAAAACAATTGATTGTTTGAGACAAGGTAAGGTAAACATCATATGCAAACCTTTAATAGCTCTTTTGAGTGATTGGATTGTGTTGAGGCAAACATCAGGCTAGATACAATTCGGTTCATATTTTAAGTACTTCTTGTTCTTAAGGGGTTCTTGATTATTAGGCTTTACTACACATCCTAGTGAGTTTAATGGTTAAGAATACTTGGCTAAACTCGAACATCAAATGGTAATATCATAATGATGGAAGATTGAACCATAGGAATTGGATTCAGACAGCAATAAATTAGTTATTAACAGATAATCGGATTGTTATGGTGAAATCGGATACCTAGGTTTTTCTTGCATTCTTTTTTAGTTAATTTTTAATTATGTTATTTAATTCAGTTGGTTAAGAATTTATTTTGTGCCCTTAGTAATTATTTTAATTTTTTAGATTAGAATTTTGTTTATTTTATTTATTTAATTAAGGCATAGTATATTAGGATTAATTAAGTGCTTACAAATCTTTGTGGGATCGACCTTTGCTTTTGCACACTATACTATGATAGCAATTCATGCACTTGCAAGGAATTAAAAATGTTCATCACATCCTTCCATTCTTTATGTTGTAAAGTACTTCTACTAAACTTGGCTCTTTGACACAATCAACAGAAGCATGTAAAGTAAGTGAATATTTACCTGCCTTTGATCTAGTCACCATAGGATGATGATTTTCCAATTTTTCACCTTGAGATGGTGTAGGTGGTAATTGAACCTCCAACTGAATTGTTGGATAATCTGAAGCATTTGAGAATGTTCTTATGTTGGTTTCCTCTGTTGAATTGTTTAAGCCTTTTGTTTGATTGTTTCCATCCTTCTGTGAAGCTTGTGATTTCATCAAAGAGCTGACATCAAATATATTTTGCTTGTTGTCAGCTAGATTAGTTTTTTTGGAGTACCCTGCTCATCAATAGAAACAAACTTGTTAGAATCCTTCAACTCAAAAATTTGTTGACCAATTGAGTTTACATAAAAAGGTAATTGCCAAGCCGATCCTGATTGTCAACTGTGATAGATGACTTTTATTCTTGTTTTAACCAAGAAGAACTTGCAACAAGAGGAAATTTTTCTTCATCAAATGTGACACTTGCTGAAATGTAAATCCTTTCATATGGACTTAGACAAAGATAACCCTTGTGAGATGTGTTGTAACCAAGAAAAACATGTAAAGTATGAAAATTGAGCTTATGTTTGTTATAAGCTCTGATGAATGGGAAACATAAACAGCGAAACACTTTCAAATAAGTGAAATCTAGTGGCTTATGAATAGAACTTCAAATGGTGATTTGAGGCAAATCCTCCAAATCATCATCCACAACAAACGCAAACTCATTATCTGAAGTGGGCCACCAAACCTCTAGCCAGTGAGCCTGCAGCCCCACATTCCCCATCCGATAATGCACCACTTTCTCTCCGAACTTCCCCTCGAACCCTTCAACAAACTGCAAAATCCCATATGACTCCTCCAAAGACAAGTGAATCGATTCAGAAGATTGATTAGAAATAGTAAAACGATAATATAAATGTGGGGATGTAAACTGTCGGTTAAGTAATTAGCAACAGCCAGAGAATAGAGGTAGGAGTGTTATTGAGATGCCTGATCCACTCCAAAAATGTTAAGGAAAAGACTGACCACTACAGGGATAAAAATGGTTGTTGCAATGATATGAGTTCTCTGCGACGATAAAAAAGGTCGTTGAAGCGTGCGTCATGGGTTGTGTGTTGCGCGAACTGCTTTCAGATTTGTTTCAGACAAGTGGTTCTTTTTCAATTGACTTACATTTGCTAAACTAAAATAAACTGATGGTTAGTTTTGTGGTTTTATCTAAATAACTTATTAAAGTTATCTTAATTAGTTATTTTTTTTAGTTTTATTCAGTTATGAAAGTTGGTCAGAGTTATCCCTTTACATGTTTATAGAAAGGGAATTGGAATTGTATTCAGTGTGCAAGTGTGTATATTTTGTATCAGTGATATTTTGAATACAAACGTATTTGTTTCTCTGCAAATTCTAATTTTGTTGTGTAGCCTGTGTGTGAGTTTGTTCTAAAACCAACAAATTGGTATCAAAGTTATTAAGAGCCTTGAGGGATATATATATGCGAGTGTATTAAGTGTTTTTTGAGAGTTGCAGTAATGACTTCAAATTCTTTTTCTCCAAATGCTCCACCTGTGTTCAAAGGTGATCAATATCAGTCACAGGAAATTAAGATGACTTCTTTTTTTTCAAGCTGTTGATCTATGGGAGGCTATTGAAGAAGATTATGAAGTAGAGCCAGTACCAGACAACCCCATTGTTAGCAAATGAAGGTGCACAAGGAGAGAGTTATGAAGAAACACAAAGCAAAGATTGTCTACATTCAATAGTATCAGGAGCATTGTTCACCAAGATTATGAACTTGGAGACAGCATACCAGATTTGGAATTATCTTATGGATGAATTTCAAGGGAATGCAAGAGCAAGGAGTATGCAAGTACTAAATCCCATAAGAGAGTTTGAACTCTGATAATCCTAGGATTATACTATTTTCTACACAATTTTTGTAGGATTTCGGATACTTCATATGAGTTTTGTGCTTGAATTGTTACTTAATTTTGCATATTTTACGTTTCAGGCCAAAACATGTGGTTGGAGCAAAACAGAGCAAAAATGAGTTTTTGGACCCATAATCAAGTGAAATTCAAAAGATCGGGGGAATTTTAAGGTTGATTGGAAGCTCCCTTAGAGTTTGTTCCTATTAGAGATCAAGAAGTTCGAAGATTCAAGTGAAGAAGCAAGCGGAGGGCAGTTCCATAAATTCAGCAAAGAAAATCAGAGGTTCACCGCGGCAAGGTTTTCTCTTCGCCATAGCAAGCTAGCCTCTAGAATCGAGGGTCAACAAAACTCAAGTCAATGTCGCGGCGAGATTTTTTCTTCGCCATGGTGAAAACAGCAATTTTAAGTTTTTGTTAAAATGCTACGTTTTTCTTTATAGTATTAGGTCCTAGGGTTTTTGGTGACTATTTAAGAAAAAGTTAGCTCATTTTGAGGGAGAGGTCGACATTTTGGGAAATAGGGAGAGGAGAAGAAGATTGGAAGAATTTGGGTCTCCAAATTAGAGAAGTTTCTTTTCCCTTTCTTGTTTTATGATGTTGAACTCTGATTTTGTTATTATTTGATGTTTATTTCCATTTTGAACATGAACTAACTTGATTTTGGGTTAGGGCTTTGATGGATCTTTGTTTATAATGATTTAATCTATAATATCTTGTTGTTTTTGGATTATATTGCATGGATTGAGTGTTTATCTTTGTTCTTAATGCATTTGATTGTTGGATTTTTGAATCAAATGAATGTTAAGAATGATGAGACTGAGAAATGATTCATGTGTTAGCTTCTTGGGTAAACACCATAGATTGAGTGAAAACTAGAGATAGACAAACACAATCTATGAAATCTCTATAGGATTCCACATGCTTAAGGGACTTTGAACTATTAAATTTCAATTTGTTAGGTTCGGAAGTTTAATAGGGATAAGTAGTAAATTATAGATTGAGAAGGTATATTCTACAACCTAGGGAGTTTGATCTATAATCCGTGCATGTGAACTTGAAGATAATAGGATTATTAGGTTGAATTGGAGTAACTTAGTGAAATCAAAACCCTAACCTCTCTTCTTGAATTGAATTTCATTGTTGAGTTGCTTTTACTGTGTTAAATTTAGTTGTCTCTTTTGTTTTGTTCTAATTTAGTTTTTAGTAGCTCCCACAAATCCAAAATTTTGTACTCTTCAATTAGTTATAAAATTAGGAAAATTGGTGCTTAGAACTCAATCCTTGTGGGAATGATACTCGATTCATCATTGTATTACTTTTTGTGACTAGTGCACTTGCTAAATATGCATGTTTATGAAAGCATGCATCAAATTTTTGGCATCGTTGGCGGGGATTGATTTTGTGTTAATATTGAAGTTTTCTAGTTTTCTCTAAATCGAAGTTTAATTTTTGTTTGCTTGTGATCTCACTTTCTTTTTCTTTCCTATGTAGTTTATGCGAAAAGCAAGAAATCATCCTATGGTTTCTATTGATCCAAAGATTGAAAGAACCGCAAGAAGACTCATCAGAGAGAGAAGAGAAAGAGAGGTGAGAATCATTGAGATGGCTGAAAATAGAACTTTGAGGGAATTTTCACTTCCACAAGTTGATGGGTGTAGTTTGAGCATAACAAGACCGCCTATTGAGGCGAATAACTTTGAGATAAAGCCAGCTATAATCCAGATGATTCAACAATCAGTACAGTTTGGGGGTGATCCAAAAGAAGATCTGAATATGCACATAACCCGCTTCTTGGAAATCTGTGACACATTCAAGCACAACGGGGTGACAGATGATGCTATTAGATTGCAACTGTTTCCATTCTCATTGAGAGATAAGGCAAAAGGATGCATGGCTAATGTCATTACCCACAGGAACCATCACGACGTGGAATGATCTAACACAGAAGTTCATTTACAAGTATTATCCACTAGCTCTTTCACAATGATAAGAAATGACATTACCTCATTTGTACAAGGCGACCATGAATCATTATATGAAGCATGGGAGAGATTCAAGGAAATGTTGAGGAAGTGTCCACACTAGTGTTTGCTTGTTTGGATGGAAGTCCAAACGTTCTATTCAAGTTTGCTACCAAATGTTTGAACAATGGTAGATACAGTAGTTGGGGGAGCTTAACAGAACAAGATACCAGTGGAAGTTCAAGAGTTACTTGAAGTTTTAGCAAGTAATAACTACCAAAGACCGGATGAGAGATAAGTGCCAAAGAAGTCCATAGGTATTCATGAAGTTGATGTTTACATAGCCATTTTAGCCAACTTGTCGCGCTTCAGAAACAAATAGGAGGTATGCATTTTAATTCCATTCAAACACCTCAAGTAACATGTGATTTTTGTGTAGGTAACCATGCGAGCATTGACTGTAAGTGGAGAACACCTTTGCTTCATCCTCCTCATCATCAAAGCAAGTCAACTATTTGGCTAAGAATCAAAGGCATAGAACAATCCATTCTCCAACACCTACAATCCTGGTTGGAGAAATCACCCAAACTTGTCCTAGGAAAATCAAAACAATCAATTAAATCAAAGGACAGTTTCAAACCATCAATCAGGGTGAACCATCAACTAGTTGAGCAAAAAGTGTCAAAATTGGAGGATATGTTCGAGAAATTCATGCAAGAAACCACAGGTTTTATGAAGGAGATGCGGACAAATTTCAGAAATCAATGAGCATCTATTCGAAACTTGGAGGTGCAAATGGGTCAAATTGCTAAAAAATTGAATGAGAAAGCTCAACGTTCCTTACCAAGTAACATGGTGACAAATCCATGTGAACAAGCAAATGCCATAACTTTAAGAAGTGGAACAATCTTAGAGGAAGTTAAACCAAAAAGGAAGGATGAGAACCCGCCAGAGAAAAAGGAATAATCTAAGGAAGAAGTCGATGAAGAGATCATTGTTGAAGAAAAGCCAACAAGTCCCAGAAAAGAAGAACCAAAGAAGGAAAAGATGTCAAAGCCAAGGAAAGAAAAATTGCCATTTCCTAAAATACCACCAAAGTTGGCACACCACAGTCCTCCAGTTCCTTTCCCTTAGAGATTAAGGAAACAAAATTAGGATAAACAGTTCACTAAATTTTTTGATGTTTTCAAAAAACTGTATATTAACATTTCTTTTGTAGATGCATTGCAGTAGATGTTGAGTTATGCTAAGTTCCTGAAGGAAATTCTTTCAAATAAGAGGAAGCTGGAAGAGGAAGAAACAGTGATGCTTACAGAGGAATGCAACGCCATTTGTAGAAGAAGTTACCACCGAAGCTCAAAGATCCAAGGAGTTTCACTATCCCTTGTGTTATAGGAGATGTTACATTTGATAGAGTTTTGTGTGACTTAGGTGCTAGCATAAATCTAATGCCTTATTCTGTTTTCAGGAAATTGGGGATCGGTGAAGTGAAGCCTACAATGGTTTCTTTGCAGCTTGCCGACTGATCAATCAAGCACCCATAGGGTATTATTGAAGATATGTTAGTCAAGGTGGATAAATTCATATTTCTTGCAGATTTTTTTGTATTTGATATAGAGGAAGACAAAGAGATATCGCTCATTTTGAGAAGACCATTCCTCGCAACAGGTAGAACTTTAATTGATGTACAAGAAGGAAAATTGATATTGATGGTCAAAGATGAAAAGGTAACTTTTAATGTGTTTGAGACCATGAAATTTCATTGGAAGTATAGTCATGTTTCGGCGTTGAAGTGATTGATAGAGTAGTAAAAGACACATTTGAAGAGATCCATCCTCAACTACCTCTAAAAGCATGCATTTCCCAATCCAAAACTACCGAGGAAGATAAGCCAAGGAAGAATGAGTGTGCTAGGTATTTGGAAGCACTTCAACCAATGAACACCATCTAGGATCCAGAATTTGAAGACTTGGACATGAGTAAGGAGAAGGATAAGGCAAAGTTGGAGGAACCTCCCAAGCGTGAATTGAAGCCTTTACCATCTCATCTCAAGTATGTGTATCTTGGTGAATCTGACTCTTTTCCAGTGATTATCAATGCAGACTTGAGTGAATAGGAGGAAGAGAAATTGATTCGGGTATTCAAAGAGCACAAGTCTGCAATTGGATGGACCATTTCAAATATAAAAGGCATTTCTCCATCTTCATGCACAAGATCCTTATGGAAGAAGATATCAAGCTAAGAATGCAACCACAACGACGATTGAACCCTTCTATGAAGAAAGTGGTAAGGAAAGAGTGGTAAAACTCTTAGATGTATGAATCATTTATCCCATTTCAGATAATCTTTGGGTGAGTCCTGTACAAATGGTTCCAAAGCAAGAAGGCATGATGGTGATGAAAAATGAGAGCAATGAGTTGATCCCGACTAGGACAATCATAGGCTAGAGGGTGCATATTGATTTTAAGAAACTGAATGAAGCAACAAGGAAGGATCATTTTCCACTATCATTCATTGATCATATGTTGGAAAGACTAGCAGGGCATGCCTATTACTGTTTCCTAGATGGCTACTTAGGGTATGACTAGATCCCTATTGCTCCTGAAGACCAAGAAAAGACAACGTTCACTTGTCCATATGGTACATTTGCATGTAGATGGATGACCTTTGGGTTGTGTAACGCACCAGCCACCTTTCAATGATGCATGATGTCTATATTTAGTGATATGGTGGAACGGTTTCTCGAAGTGTTCATGGATGATTTATCCATTTTTGGCTCCTCTTTTGAACCTTTCTCTTGTTTTGCAATGATGTCAAGACACTAACCAAGTGTTAAACTGGGAGAAGTGTCATTTTAGGGTTTAAGAGGGCATAGTTCTCGGACATCGAATTTCAAGGAAGGGAATTGAAGTGGATCGAGTCAAAATTGAAGTGATTGAAAAGTTGCCACCTCCAATAAATGTCAAATTTATTTGAAGTTTCTTGGGACATGCGGGGTTCTATAGAATATTCATCAAGGATTTCTCTAAGATTTTTAAACCCTTGTGCAATTTGTTACTTAAAGATGCACCATTTGATTTTAATGATGATTGCATGCATGCTTTTCAAACTCTTAAGCAATTATTAGTATCTATACCTATTATTGCGGTTCCTGATTGGAAACTTCCATTTGAATTAATGTATGATGCTAGTGATTATGCAATAGGGGTAGTCTTAGGGAAAAAAAAGAATAAAGTTTTGCATGTGATACAATATGCCAGTAGAACATTGACTAATGCACAATTGAATTACACTACCACTGAAAAAGAGCTTTTGGTAGTTGTTTATGCATTTGACAAATTTCTCTCTTATTTGCTAGGTGCCAAGGTCATTGTCTACACGGATCATTCAGCGCTCAAGCATCTTTTAGCAAAGCAAGAAGCAAAACTGAGACTTATTTGATGGATTCTACTCCTTCAAGAATTTGATTTAGAAATCTGGGATAAGAAAGGGTCGAAGAATGTGGTGGCAGATCACTTGGCAAGACTTGAGCAAGGGCTGGGCTTCGGAGTCGGACCACCGAAGCTGCCAAAGCAGACAATATCTTGACTATGTTAGGCCGACAATGGGCCAAGGTGCTACAGTGACCCTGGGTATATGCATGTAAAGGGTATCAAAGTTCTATCTAGTTCCCAAATCATCAATGAATTTTATGAAATTAGGCCAATAGAACATGATGATTACCTAGAATTCGAGGCTAAGGACATTAATTTTGAGGATATAATCAGGGTAATAGCAAAGCGAGGTACTTCTTGGGAAATCAGTAAGAAGGGAAGGAGAAAGTTGAAAAAGACTGATTTGACAGTCATGGGTAGAATTTGGCAATACTTCATTTGTGCGAGGCTGGCTGATTCCAGAGACGCATTATAGTTTAGTGGATGCAGATAAAGCTATTTGACTTTATGCCAATGCAATTGGAAAGAAGATGGATGTGGGCGAGATAATAATGGAGAATATAAGGCATGCAGCCAAACCAGTGAGAGCTAGCTATGCCTTCCCGCATCTCATCACAGAGATTTGTATGAAAGTTGGAGTTCAGAAGATAGATGATGAACCGCTTATTCATCCTCCCCAATCCTCGACCAAGTTTATCTCTAGAGACTAAAAGATAAACCTACTGTTGAAGGAGCTAGCTCAAGCTCAAAAAGAGCAAGGTCAACTCCCACTACAACTGCACTTGCACCCTCACTCACAAAAAAAGATCTACTGCAACAAATTCTAGCCAAAGTGAACAGAATGGAGAAAGACTGGTTAGGAGATCAAACCCGAATGTTGTACGAGATGCTATATAAGTGTTGCACTAGTATGGGCATAAATGTGTCCAACTTCCAATGGCAAGATTGGCAAGAAGATGAAGATCAAATCCCTGATGATGCCATGGACGAAGATGACAACGATGAGGGAGAGGATGAAGATGAATGAAGCCTGAGACACATTTAGTTTTATTTTTGTTTTTGTTTTACTTTTGTACAGGGGAACTCATTTTATTTCTTGTTTTTATGTTTATTTTGTTTTTGCATTCTTAAGTTTTAGGTTTAGTTTGCTAAGGTTTGAGAATGAGATGTAATTTTCCCATAATCTATGAGGTTTTCTAACACATTTTGGACCCTTGAGTTTTTATGTGTTTTGATAGATATTGCTGACAAAGAAAACGATGAAGGGATGTCCAGATTTTTCACTCATGTCGATCTTCACGAATTAATCAAGAGAGTATCTCATAATCTTAAGCTTGTTTTTCTACTCCTATGTTCATTATTTGTTGACATTGAGGACAATGTCAATTTTTTTGTTTGGGGGGTAGAGAAAAATTTGAAATTTTTTGTATGTTTTAATTGACTTTTATCTTTGTGTGTTTTATGGTTTAAGTGTTGTGTATGTTGATTTGGTATGTTTGTTGTTATTTTTATTGCCTAGATGAATTGCATAAGTCCATGATGAGATTTTGATTGCTGGAATATTATTTATAGAAAATGTGAAGCATTGCTTCAAGTTTATATTGGTTGACTTGATTTAGCTTGAGGTTTATTGAGTGGTTCAACCACCATGTTCATTCTTTTGGCATGCTTAGAAACATTTTATTTAGCTATGTCAAGTCTTGATAATGTTAGTAGTCTCTAGAACCTAATTGAGGAAATGATTGAGGTAATTCTTCGGAATGTTTGAGCCTTTCTAGTCAACCCATGAATGAATTGTCCCTAGTCACTTGATTGAGCCTATTGATATTTTTGCCTTATTTTTCTTTCGTGTAACTAAATTGTCCAACCCCTTTACCCTAAACACTTCATCATACCCTTTAGGAGAACTCCAGACCTTGTGTATAACATAAAAAAGTTTTGGAGGTGTGTGAATAAGTGATGTATTAAAAAGTATAAGTTTGGGGGTTGTCAAAAAAAGGGCAATAAAAAGGGGCAAGTGAACCCACTTATGATTGCTTTTGGGTTAAAAAAAAAAACCCTCTGTATATAGTTTTAATTAAAGTTCTTGATTTACTTATGCATTTCCAGTACAAAAATAAGAAATCCATAAGTTTGGGGGTTGTAAAAAGGGTTGATACTTTTGGTTGGTGACTGAGAAAGAAAATGGGACCAATGTAGCTCTTTGTGTTAGCATGAGGAAAACTAAGTTCTCTTACTTTGTTTTTCCTATCTTTTCTTTGGAGCCACTCACCCAAGCCTAACGTTACTAGCTTAGAAAGACCTTTCGATCCTTAGCAATGTCTAGCCTACATTAGTGGAGAGTAGTTCGATACTTAGGCTTATGGAGTCTACAACCAATTGATAAAGTTTATATTTCTGCATAAAATAATTTGGGAAGTCGAAAGGTGGATTGAAGTGGGGACTACCTGTTGGAGTAGGTGCCCTAGAGCCAATCAATTATTGTGGAATTGACTCTTTGTAATAATGTTCATTAATCAATAAAAGACATTTTATTCTATATGACGTAAATCATTATTATTGCAATATGTATTGATATATGTCCTTAGAATGGTAGAACCGTGACGAGGGTATCAAGTGTTTCAAATCTTGATAGTGAGAACCTTATGAGCACATATGGTGGCCATTCTAGAAACGTCCGTAGCCCCAGTATTATTCTGAAGTAAGGGCACAGATAATACGGTAAGGCTATCATAGTGTTGAACGACCCTGTCGAAAGGCAGTGATTGATCCACTTGTCAAGGTTGTTGGTGACAACCTGGTGCAACACATGGGTGTCTTGTTGTAGGCGATTACACCGCAGCAAGTTCACTGGACTGACCCACCAGAGGTTTCCATATGGATGGTAACCCTCTGTCTATGGAACAAATCCCTACGAATTGGTGCATGTGATCCTTAGACTTGAGATCACCGGAGCGCCTTGTGACTGAGTGTGTGTTTTGACACTAGCCTAACGCAGTTCTTTTCAAAGCTATCAATACGGTGGTGATTGGTTGCATCAAGGAGTGATCAAACTATGGTAGATTGACAAATGATTCATCACTCCCGGGTATGGGGAAAGTTATCTCACGGCGCAATTCTATATTGCAATGACCTAAAACTATGGCCAAGTGGGATGAGTTGTTGCTCTATCTAGTTTAAATACGGTCTTGGTCCAGAAACTGAATAATAATACGAGATTAACCGAAGGTTGACACTATTTCTATGCCTTCGTCTCGTCGAGATAACGTATGATGAAAGGATCGAATTGCACGGTAACCATATCGTTTGACAGGTAGCTACTTTGCTAAATGTGAATCTATCAGGTGGCCATGATGTCTTGTAGGGGCCAATCTTGGTCTGTGTATAGTGGAACATTAATTGGTTTTAATCGCGATACTATACATTGCCGATATGATGAGGAGCCTATGGGTCACACACATAGAAGATAATTAATAGGTCCAAGAAGAAAGAAGAGCATTTTCGTCTTTTAAGGTGAAAGGGTTTTTAGTAATTTCACAGTGCAATTAAATTTGCTGAGTCGTAGCCTTTATTTAATTTGTTAGAAAATTAATAAGTGAAATTACGTTTAAATGTGTTTCGCACATATTTAAATATATTATCATATGTTTAAATGTTAATATATATTAATATATATTAATTATTTTAATTGAGATAAGATGGAAAATAAAATAATCAAATTGGGAGTGTTTGGCAACATAGGCTTTTGGGTTGAGCCCAAGCCTATTCCGTATGGGATTAGGGCAATTGTTTTTACTATAAAAAAAAAGTGTGTGATTTTTCATTAAGTTTTTTTTCTTTGAAAACAAACACCACAGCCCCTTTTTACACTCCCACGGCGTCCAATTTTTGCCCAAAATCATTCATTTGATTTGTCTTCTTGATTCTTAAGGCTAAGGAGGATCAGCAAATCCCTCCTTATTTTTTTTTGAGATGTGTCTTCGTGTGGACTACGTGGTTCGATCCTACACTTGGATCGGTAGCAAACGTTCAAGATATCGTGGTGGAGCCTCCAAATGTGCGTATGGTTTTTAAAACTCATATTTATTTTTCTGCAGATCTTATTTAATATGAATTGAAAATTATACCCTTGATCTGGCTCATGTAAACGATCTCTACATTAATTTTGTTTTGTTTATGCTACGTATACGGACCGTTTACTAACAGTGGTATCAGAGCCCAGGGTACTGAATTTTACAATTTTATGTGTATGTTTGATAACAGTATTGATGATAATATGTTGCCATATTGAATCTGCGTAAATCTGTCTTGAACATTTTTTAAGAAATCGATTAATTTTTAATTTGTTGATGATCTGCTGGTTTGGTATAATTGATGATGGATTTTGCTGAGATCAATGTGTTTGATTGATAGCAAAATCCGTTTAGAGTGTTTTGGTTACTGTATGAGCAGATCCGGAGCTATAGATCTGTGTACGCTCACCACGGTGATATAAACCATCGCCGCAGCAAGCGTGTTCACGCTGGCGCTAGTGATGAAACCAGCGCTCGCCGCGGCGATATAAAGCCTCACCACAGTGATCTCCTCTGGACGAGCGCTGTTGATGAACCAGGGACGTCTTTGAGACGAGCGCTGTACGAAAACAGCGCTCGCCCCGGTGATATAACCCATTGTCGCGGCGATCGTCCTTGGGATGGACGCTACCAAATCGCCGCGCGAAGGTACGTTAAGGATGAACGTCAAGTAATCAATGCACGCGGCAGTGATCTAACCTCATCGCCACAGCGAGCGCACTTCCGATTGCACAAGGGCCAGAATGTAAAGTTTCAAAACTTTTGGACCAAACTGCAGTTCGCAAATTATCAGGGGGTAAATTAACCCACAAATTTCAAAAATTGATTGTTTTTGAAATGTATGCTTTGTACTTGTTTGTATATTGCATGGTGCCCGGTCCATGAGCCTTAGACCTAAGGGTGAATGTTTTAAAAATATTTTGAGGTATGGTTGTATATTTATTAAATAGGCCTCTGGCTTGCCTTTCTCCTTTTCTCGATGTCCATTCTCTTCTTATCTCATTCCCCTCGAATGTAAATCGAGGTTTCTAAATTTATTGATGTAAAGAATTGTATAATTATTATTGTAAATTTAGAATGATATTTTTTGTAATGTACTTGAAGACGGAGCAAAGGACGAGGCAACCACACTTGAAGACTCAAGTTGTTTATTACAAGACCCTTAGGTGACCCACCGATTCCTCTAGGCTCGAGGAAATCGATTTTAGTTGGGCCATGTACCGGCACATTTTATATTATGTTTAGAATCATGCTAAGTTGAATGTTGAAGAACATGCCAAACAATGTCATTCTAACAAAGATAATAATCTGGTGAGACATAAATAACAAACCCCTCAACTAAAGTATATTAAGTCATGTAAGCCTTCCTCACCATGGTTTTAATCAAACCACTGTTCGTCGAAACCTTGTTCGCCAACGAAGGTTCACTTCTACCAGAGGGAGGTTAAATGCATTGGAGTTTTCCTTAATGGTGATTGGTCGACTTAAAATGACAGTTGCTTGTTCGCCAAAGTGAAGTTGATAAACGCGTGTCATAGGCATAGTAGACAGTACACATATTGTGTGTACGTGGTGACTGTAGTGTCCACTCTACTGATACTGGGAATCACAATTGAGGACATGGCATGTAGTGCCATTAGATTTTGTGATTGGCTTGTTGGCTTTCTCACATTTGAGGTTGATAGTGGGAGCTATCAACTGGTGTAGATTGTTTGTTGGCCTACCTAATCACTCATTTTGGCTTGTTCTCCAAAGCGAAGGTTTGAAATGGGCAGGATGGAGCTCGGTCCACTAGGAAAGTCAACGGGCTTTCTCGAGTTAATGTTGAGGGCTATTGACTTGAGTAAAATAGTGAGAGCTTCGTTTAATAAAAGACCATATAACAATAATAATGAACATGAAATAATAGTTATTTTTCTGCACTTTTAGATTCACTTAAATTGAGCAAAATGATCCCAACATCGCTGTGACAAATCATCGAACTGGGAGGGAAATGGAATGGTGAAGATTTCGTTGCTGGTATAGAAGTATAACAATATACTTCAGTGAAGCGAAGATTATACACCATTGCAAGCTCTATCACCAGAGCCTGCTGATAGTTTATTCATGAGACGGGGTATGTATATTGAACATACACAATGCAAAAGCAGGAATGACTAGATACATTGTGCTTGCATCAATGGCACCATTACTGCGACAGCAGTGCCAGAAAATGGATTTAGCTTCTATTCTTCATTTTCTTCGAAGAAATGAGAAGCATATGGTGTCTCGTTGTTATTCAGATGTAGGATGGAAGAGGGGTACCAAAATTGGCGATCATATACTCAGAGACCAAGTATATGAATAAGCTTGAGATTTTGGTGTGGACTTAATGAAGGTTTATGATAAACCTTATATTACAGTCTTTGCCAGATTCTATTCTCAATTTGTCTATGACTTTATGAGGAAGATAAGAAGAATACCCTTCCCGACTTCTGGATTTGTTGAAGGCTACTGAGTCCATGAAAATGTCAGAAACATTGATGTTGGTTAAGCCAGCTACGTGAAAAGGAAAGGGCTCAGAAGTCAATGGAAAGAACTGTTGCAAAAAGGAAAGGCATTTGTCCTCACTGTGGGAATCCCAGCCACTGGAGGAAACATTGCAAGGCCTTCCTAGCAAAATAGAAAGAATGTCACTTCTTCGTTAGGTACGTTTTAAGATTAACTTCTCCTAACATTAGTTGACACAAGATGGTGTTCTCACATTTGATTGATGTACGGGAACACACGGTAAAGTAGATTGCTCATCAAGGGAGAGGTGGACCTACCAGTTGGAAATGAACACGTGCTGCTGCATTTGCTGTAGATCTTATTGTCTGATTTAGCTGGGACTTGTTTCTTGGAACTTGTGGATTATTATGGTTTTTCTTTAGTTTCTAGAAATTATATTTCTGTGTCCATATAGGACAAATGAGAATATAGTTTACTAATGGATTATTGTCCTTGAGTAAATAATATTCTTTATGGAACTGTTTCTAATAATATGTTCTTAAGAAAGACAACAAGGAATATCTCTAAATACAACTATGCCAACTTTGGCAAGTTGAGCTAACATTCTGAAGGAATGTGGGTAGTATCACACTCACCCCTCCTTATACACCCAACACAAAGGAGTCGGAAAGGAGAAACAGGACCTTACTTGATATTTAGTTTCCATGATGAGTTTTAGTGATTTACCTGCATCATTTTGGGGTTATGCCCTAGAGACTACGACTCACGTTTTGAACCGTGTGCCGTCAAAGTCTGTAGATAAGACTCCATATGAGCTATGGAGTGGCGAAAGCCCAACTTGTCTTTCTAAGGATTTGGGGTTCGAAGCTTATGTTAGAAATTGACTTGAACAAGCTGGGCCCAAAATCATGTAAATGTATTTGTGGGGTACCAAGAAACAGGATACTGCTTCTACCACCTAGAAGAGCACAAAATTTTTTTGTTGCGTTTCTGGGTTCCTAGAAAAGGAATATTTTCTAAGAAGTACTACTGGGAGAAAAGTAGAACTTGATGAAGTTCTAGAACACCAATATACTAAACGAAGGATGGGGATGATGTGCCACAGAAAATGGTTGAGCATCAAGAGGAGGTTACTCCACACTTGTGGATCAAAGTGAACCACCTCAGTGGCACAGGAGCTATGTAGATCTGGGAGAGTACGCCATGAGCTCGAGAGATACGATTATGTAAACCCCGTTATTATTCCGATGCCCTAAGGTATGAAATTTACCTTTTCATGTAATTTTCTTTTTTTGAATGGAAGGTAAAATGGTCATTTACATGTATTTCAAGATGTGGCCATTATAAGTGGAAGGATGATGTCATTGAAGAGAAATGAGGGTAGAATGATTATAAGTTGATTCATAAGGTTAAATGCTAAACGGTACCAAGGGTAAATGGTCTTTTCATACAAAACCATATGATTTAAGTGTCCATAAGTGCACCAAGGGTAAATTAGTCATTTACCTAGTAGAATTACTTATGGTTAAGTGTTTTAAAGAAGTCAAATGGGATTAAATGAGTACTTATCTTTATGTTGTGGTAGAAATGACCAAAACGCCCTTATATGAAATATGCCAATGACCTTTATATCTAACTTTTATTGACCAATCACATTAGAGTATCAATGGAATGAATATTTCCAAGGTTTAAAGAGAGAGTAGTCGGCCTTGGAGACCCCAAATTATCATCTTCTTCTCATCTCTCAAATCCACCATAAAGGCCACTAATCCAAGCTTTTATTCTCAAATTTTCTTAGGATTTCAAGTGATTTTTAGGAGATCACCATCCACCCTTAAAGAACTTCAATTTCAGGGTTAAAGGTGAGTTTCAAAACCCTAGTTTTTCTATTTTTTAGTTAAAAGAGAAATTCATAAGTGGTTGTGTGTGTAAGGTAGAAAGGTGAAACTTTGGAGCCAGGAGGAGTGACCTTTGTGCTTTGAATACTAAGTAAGGAAAAAAATCTCCCTTATGACTACAATTGATAACACCTAGGGTTATGAAACTTACATTATTTATATTAATATGAGTGTGAGGCTATGTTTTGGTTATGGATTGTTTAAATGGGTTGTTGATTGTGTATGTGTGCATGTGAGGTGATTATGCCAATTAAGAGATTTGTAGTTGGACGATGTTTTGGCACTTTTTGATTCTGTAAAAGGGAGGTTTTTATGGCCTTTATACTATAATGATATGGCAATGATATGAATGTGCAAATGAAGGTGACATGGTTAAAATGAATAGAATTCGGATTTGGCTTTTTGAGACTTATACTGTACATACTTCACTGATCAGTCATAACTGAAGTTATAGAAGTCCGATTGAGTTGATTCTTGAAGTTTTAAAATTTTAGAAACAGACGTAAAACTTATGTGTTTTAGGTAAGAACCAGTTCGATTGGAAGATAAGGTAAAAATTGCTTGAAAAGTGATGAACTATATGGCATCCAACTTCTTAATGGAAATTCCCTTTGTTTCTATTCTAATAAACCCCTGAATAATCTTACTATACTGAAATTCCTTGTATTGTATGAAAATTATGATTAAGTTAAGAAGTTTAGTAGAAATATAGTATGACTGAGCATGGAGATGTTAGTCCATATGTTTGCATTCATAATGGTAATGCCTATAGCTTATTTAGTTGTCTTATGAAAAAAATTATGGAATGTTAATGAATGAATTCCTGATTCTGCTTGAGGTATAAACCAAGATCAGAGGAATGGAATTCTTATGGAAACCATGAGTCCTTTGAGGTGACGACCAAAACAAGGTAATGGTTCAAATAATCCGATCGGATAACAAAGACTAATGAAACCATCAAGTATAAGACAAAAGAAATAAGCATGCCATGTACATGATATTTCATAAGTCTATATGTTCTATGTTATATATGTATGATTATGTTATGACTTTTGTTTATGAGAAAAGTCCAAAATGTATGATACGTTTTATGAACTTGTTATGTCAAAGAATGAAGGTCATGTTTTGTAGGTAGGTAAAGTCCTAAGTAATTTACTTGTATAATGAACCTTAATAGTTTATAAATGGCCATATTCCTACTGAGCGATTAGCGCTCACCCCACGAAATGTTTTAAAATGTTTTGCAGGTACGGATTAAGGCATGAAGCTGGGAGAGGATTCCAAGGGACGCTATGAGCATAGGGATGCATTAATGATGACTATTGAATGGTTTTGCTAATATTTATGTGGTAATTATGTTCATATCTCATATGTAGTAATTATGCCATGTCTATAATGGAGTAAATATGTTGTATTAAATAAGGAAATCAAATTGCTAGTAAATTTATAAAAGTGTGTATGTTCTAGTAAGTATTACTATGGATTTCATAATTTACTCCAAGAAAGGAAATTATATTTTTTTATTATACAATGAACTTATTATAGTTAAGAAAAAAATTAAATACATAATCTATATTATGTTTAAACTACAAGTTTATTCTTTAAATAGGATTTTAAAATAAACTTCTTTCTTAGCGTGCGTTTTCTAGGTTCTCAATGGCCAAGGATACTGTAAAATACCCGCTAGGGAGGTTTTACAGATTATCTCGTGACTCAACATGGTGATGTACTGGTCTACCAAGACGATGGACCAGAACCTACGAAGATGCTATATCAGATCCAGATTCCATTAATGGCTTGATGCCATGAAATCTAAGATGGACTCCATGTACCAGACCAAGTTGTGTCTCTGGTGAACCACCTAAAAGGGTAAAACACATAGGTGTAAATGTCTTCAAGAGAAGACTGACATGGATGCAACGTGCATACTTATAAAGCACGACTGGTTGCCAAAGGTTTCAAACAAATTCATGGCATGACTATAAAGAACCTTTCGCTGGTTGCCATGATTAAATCCATCCGGATGATGCTTGCAATTGCTACATATCATGACTATGAATTTGGCAAATGAGTCAAAACTGATTTCCTGAACAGAAACCTTGAGGAGGATGTGTATATGACACAACCTGATGGTTTCGTTCTTGATAGTCGAGCTAAAAGGTATGCAAGTAGCAGAGATCCATTTATGGACTCAAGCAAGCTTCAAGGAGCTGGAACATTCGTTTTGATGAAGCTGTAAAAGAATTTGTTTTTATCAAGAACGAAGATGAGCCCTGTGTTTACAAAAGTGAGTGGGAGTGCAGTAGCATTCCTAGTATTTGTTCGATGACATACTTCTGATTGGGAATGATATACTGAACTTGTAGTCAGTAAAGACTTGGTTATCCAGTGCTTCTCCAGAAAGACTAGGGAAACAGCCTACATCCTTGGAATAATGATCTATCGTGATAGATCGTGTAAGTTGCTCAACTAAGTCAGAGTACATAGACAAGGTACATGAACGCATTCAGTATAGAAAAAATCCAAGAAGGGATTTTTCTGATGGCATATGTTGTCTATCTCTGTAAGGATATGTCCTTTAACCACACATGAGAGAGATAGAATGAACAAGATCCCACATGCTTTGCAAGTGGATCCATCTTGTATGCTAAGATTGATATCTAATGTGCATTCAGCACTGTAGTGGATATCAATCAGGCTCAAGTGAGCAATATGTTATGTACTTAGATTGAGTCTTATGTGCATTCAGCACTAGTAGAATATCAACTAAATCCAAGTGAATGACATTGGGTGAGTGTCAATAACATTCTTAAGTACTTGAAAAAGGCTTAGAATATATATTCTTGGATTACGGAGGAAAGATGAGCTCACTGTAAGAGAATACAGTGTGTCATTTCCAAACGAAAAGGATGATTATAGTTCGCAATTTGGGATTACACATTTTGTCTCATATAACTGCAGTGAGCTGCAAGAGCTCAAATTGGTGTACTGTAGTGGATTCTACATTTGATGTTTATATCGCATTATTTAATGCAGCCATGTAGGCGGTTTAGACGAGAAGTTCATTACTGAACTTGATTTGATTTCAAGCATTGCCACCTAATAGTTGTACTGCGATAACATGGAGCCATTGTTGTGGCTAAGAAATCACAGTCTCACCAGTAATCCAAACACTTACTTAGTTGATTCAATCTGATCTGAAAGATCAAAAGAAAGGGAACGTGCAGATTTTTAGAACACCTACTAACCCACTATTGAAGTTTTTGTTATAGCAGAAGCATGATGGGCACTTGGGTCATTCAATGTTGAGTGCATGAATGACTGGCTATGGTGCAGGCACTTGGGTCATTCAATGTTGTGTGCATGAATGTTGGCTATAGTGCAAGTGGGAGATTGTTGGAGTAGGTTCCCTAGAGCCAATCAATTATTGTGGAATTGACTCTTTGTAACATGTTCATTAATCATAAAAGGCATTTATTCTATATGGCGTAAATCATTTTATTACAATATGTATTGATATATGTCCTTAGAATGGTAGAACCGCGAGCGTATCAAGTGTTTCAAATCTTGATAGTGAAAACCCTATGAGCACATATGGTGGCCATTCTAGAAACGTCTGTAGCCCCAGTATTATTCTGAAGTAAGGGCACAGATAATCGTAAGGCTATCATAGTGTTGAACGACCCTGTCGAAGGGCAGTGACTGATCTCACTTGTCAAGGTTGTTTGGTGACAACCTGGTGCAACACTGGTTGCTTGTTGTAGCGTTTACACCGCACAAGTTCACTAAACTGACCCACCAAGGATTCCATATGGATGGTAACCCCATGTCTATGGACAAATCCTCTAATGAATGGTGGTGCATTGATCCTTAGACTTGAGATCACCAGAGCGCCTTGTGCACCGATTAGTGTAGTTTGACACTACGCCTAACGCAATTCTTTTCAAGCTATCAATACGGTGGGTGATTGGCTGCCATCGATTGTATCAAGACTATGGTAGATTGACAAGATTCATCACTCCCGGGTATGGGAGAAAGTTATCTCACGTGCAATTCAGTAAATGGCAATGACACTAAAACTGTGGCCACAATGGGTTGAGTGTTGTTGCTCTATCCAGTTTATAAACGGGTCATTGGTCCAGAAACTGAATAAATATATCGAAGTAACCGAAGGTTGACACTATTTCTATGCTTCGCTCTCTCGAGATAACGTATGATGAAAGGATCAAATTACACGTACCATATCATTGACAGGTACTACTTTGTTGAATCCGAATCTATCGGGTGGCCATGATGCCTTGCTAGGGGCCAATCTTGGTCTGTGTACTAGTGAGACGTTAATTGGTGTTAATCGCGATACTATACACTGCCAATATTGATGAGGATCCTATGGTCACACACATAGAATATAATTTAAGATCCAAGAAGAAAGAAGGCGTTTTCATCTTTTAAGGCGAAAGGGTATTTTGTAATTTCACAGTGCATAAATTTGTTGAGGTTGTAGCCTTTATTTAATTGTTAGAAAATTAAATAAGTGAAATTACGTTTAATGCACATATTTAATATATTTCATTATTGTTAATGTTAAATATTTTATATATATTAATTGATTTATTGAGATAAGATGGAAATAAAATAAATCAATTGGGAGTGTTTGAACATGGGGCGTTTGGTTTGGGCACCACTATTCATATGGGATTAGGGCAAATTGTTTTTACTATAAAAGAAAAAGAAAGTGTGTGTTTTTCATTAGTTTTTTTTTCCTTGAAAAACAACACACACACCCCATTTTACACTCCCACTCCCACGCAGATTCCAATTTTTGCCCAAAATCAATTCATTTGATTTGTCTTCTTGATTCTTAAGGCTAAGGAGGATCTAGAAAATCCCTCCTTAGTTCTTTTGAGATTGTCTTCGTGTGGACTACGTGTTCGATCCACACTTGGATCGGTAGCAAACGTTCAAAGATAATCATGGTGGAGCCTCCAAATGTGCGTATGTTTTTTAACTTAGATTTATTTTTCGCAGATTTTATTTAATATGAATTGTAAAATTTACCCTTGATCTTGGCTCATGTAAACGATCTCTACATTAATTTGTTTTGTTTTCCGCTGCGTATACGGAACCGTTTACTAACACTACTACTTAGGGGACCGATAGAGAAAGATAGTCAACTCAATTTATGACTTTTTGGAGTCGCTAGCATTTTTCTTGTAATAATGTATCAACAATTTTTTAGACTTGCATTTGCAATCAATTCTAGGCATTTCTTTTGTGTTTAATTTTAATTTTCCTTTGCTATTTCAGTTTTATGTTGTTTTTCGTTTGTTTCACTTTTTTTCTGATGCTCGAGGACGAGCATACCTTAAGTTTGGGGGTATTTGATAATCCTAGGATTATACTATTTTCTATAAGATTTTTGTAGGATTTCGGATACTTCTTACGAGTTTTGTGCTTGATTTGTTACTTAATTCTATATATTTTATGTTTCAAGCCAAAACGTGCGATTGGAGCAAAACACTGCAAAAATGAGTTTCTAGACCCAAAATCGAGCGAAATTTAGAAGATCAGGGGAATTATGATGCTAATTGGAAGCACCCTCAGAGTTTGTTCCTATTGGAGATCAAGAAGATCAAAGATTCAAGTGAAGAAGCAAGCGAAGGGTAGTTCTGTGAATTTAGCAAAAAAAATCAGACGTTCACCATGGCAAGGTTTTCTCTTCGCCACGGCAAGCTAGCCTTTGGAATCGTAGGTCAATAAAACTCACGTCGATGCTGCAACGAGATTTTTTCTTTGTCGCGGCGAAAATTGCAATTTTAAGTTTTTGTTAAAATGCTGCGTTTTTCTTTTAAGGTATTAGGTCCTAGGGATTTTGGCAACTATTTAAGAAAAAGTTAGCTTATTTTGAGGGAGAGGTCGACATTTTGGGAAATAGGGAGAGGAGAAGAAGATTGGAAATTTTGGGTCTCCAAATTAGAGAAGTTTATTTTCCCTTTCTTGTTTTATGGTGTGGAACTCTGATTTTGTTATGTATTTGATGTTTATTTCCATTTTGAACATGAACTAACGCGTTTTTGGGTTAGGGTTTTGATGGATCTTTGTTTATAATGATTTAATCTATAATATCTTGTTGTTTTTGGATTATATTGCATGGATTAAGTGTTTATCTTTGTCCTTAATGCATTTGATTGTTGTGTTTTTGAATCAAATGAATGTTGAGCATGATGAGACTGAGAAGTGATTCATGTGTTAGCTTCTTGAGGTAAACACCATATATTGAGCAAAATCTAGAGATAGACAAACGTGATCTATATAATCTCTATAGGATTCCACATGCTTAAGGGACTTTGAACTATTGAATTTCAATTTGTTGGGTTCGGAAGTTTAATAGGGATAAGTAGTAAATTATAGCATGAGGAGGGATATTCTACAACCTAGGGAGTCTGATTTATAATCTATGCATGTGAACTTGAAGATAATAGGATTATTAGGTTGAATTGGAGTAACTTAGTGAAATCAAAACCCTGACCTCTCTTCTTGAATTGAATTTCGTTGTTGAGTTGCTTTTATTGTGTTAAATTTAGTTGTCTCTTTTGTTTTGTTCTAATTTAGTTTTTAGTAGCTCCTGCAAATCCAAATTTTTGTGTTCTTTAATTAGTTTTAAAATTAGGAAAATCGGTATGTAGCACTCAATCCTCGTGGGAATGATACTCGATTCATCATTGTATTACTTTTTGCGATTAATGCACTTGCTAAATATGCATGTTTATGAAAGCACGCATCAAACTCCAAACAATGAAGGAGTCCGAAACTATGAAAGAGTATTCTGATAGGTTGCAAGTGATAGTGAATCGCATTAGACTTCTTGGAGAAGAGTTGCCAGATAGAAGGATTGTAGAGAAAATCCTAGTGATGTTGACTGAGAAGCATGAGTCCGTAATCTCAACATTGGAGGAGACAAAAGATATGTCAATAATTACTTTGTCTGAGTTATTGAATGCTTTACAAGCTCAAGAACAACAAAGACAAATTAGAGAAGAAGGTTCTATATAAGGTGCTTTGCAAGCAAAATTCATTACAAGAATTTAGGCTTCTCGCAACAAAATAATTTGTCACTATAAATATCAAAATTGTGACCATTTCACTAATGTGAGAAATTGTATTGGTCATCAGGTTGGTCGCATTAAGCTCGTACTCTTAAGTGTATGGTAACGAAAAAGCGTTTAGTCATCATAGCCTAATTATTTATTATGATAATAATAATTTGTCACTTTAAACTAGTTTATTGTAATAAATTATTTGTAACAGTAGAAGGCAATCTTTATAACTATGAGTAATATTTTGTCACAATTGATTTACATTTAAAGACCAAATGATAAACTTTATGGTGATAAAATAATATATTATGACAAAATTGATTTTATCAAAATTGTGAATAATGACTAAATTATTTGCTCATAATTTTGAGAGTGACAAAAATTTATTTGTCATTGACTTTATTATGACAATATTTATTTTGTCACATGTTTGTTTATATGACAATATTATTTGTCAAAAATTGTATAGTGACGGAAATAATTTTGTAAAAAATTTAATAGCATGACAAATAATTTTTTATACAAATATTTTTACATGACAAAATTTTTATTGTCAAAATAATATAAACGTGACAAATATTTTTTGTTATCTCAATAATGATAAAAATATTCAAGTGAAAAAAAAAAATTTATGCGAAAATTAAAATCGTGATAAAACATATTTATCAAATGTTTTTAATAGTAGTAAAAATATTTTTGTCCAAAACGTGAAAAACGTAGTGACAAAAATTTATAGGAAATTGATCTTAAACCATTTTGGGATTTCCAAACCTTGGCAAATATATTGTAAAATACAATCAATCAAGCAATTAACAAATTTCCTTAAATATGTTAGGTCAAATCTTGTAACAGTGTTATATTTATAAATACAATATTATACTTAACTTATTATTAATTATTTATTCACCTTTTAAAACATAAAAGCAATTATTGTATAATAAATGCCAGTTGGATCTACCATGTCTTTAATGATGCCAGCTCAACATGATCTCTTAGGAAATCTGGTCCCAAATTTTAACATCAGGACTGATGACACACATACACCTCTCTCACACATCACACAAATCCTTCAACGTGACTACTTGAAACGGGCCAAACAAATAATAAAATTTAGTTAAATAATTACCAAATTATAAAAAATTGTCGGGACAAATTTTTTTCTTCATAACTCTTTGTGAATCTTCCTTTCTTCTTCTCTTCCAACTCCACCGATTTTCCTTAATTTTCATTGCCCTTAAATTCTCCATTAATTACAATGCTACCCTCTTCGTTAAGCTTTTCAATGACTTAACCCTTATTTAGTGTTTAGCTATTGAAACTCTCTTTTACCTTTCTGAACCTTCTGTCTGTTCTGCTCTGACCGATTCAACTCGAGCGAGTCAAGATGTTGGGTGCATGAAGACTTAGCGAGTCCGCCAGATCCAAAGAGAGATTCACCAAAGTAAAGTCACCTTCCTCTATCTCTTCTTGACAATCGTCATTTTACACGGCACAATCGGCGTCGGGAAATTTGGGACTCTAAAGCAAGACTTCAATGACAAACACTTCTACGCTTACCGCGTCCTTGAAGAAGTTCAAACGACCACCTCCACCAATGGTGACACCTCAAACGAAGATTCGAACAAGAACACTAACAATTATGAATAGTTCAACATGTCTAAGTTGTTTGTTGACAGAGGTGTAGAAGAAAAACCGGATCCAAACAGGCCCTACTCTTTAGGCCCTAAAATTTCGGATTGGGTATATATTGAAAAATAAATATAAATAAAAATACACCTTCAGTATTTGTTGTTGTCAATTTATCTGGCGTAGACAAATGATTGGCCTGAATCAATGGACTTTGGAGTTTCATTTGATCCTAGATTTTATAAAATTAATGATTTAATTTTAAACTTCACATAAATTGCTACACAAATAATAAGAAAAATGAACTATTAGAATTAAAAAAACAAAAAAACAAACAATCTACCTCTAGTATTTAATGATTCAGATCTTATAAGTTCATTTGATGTAAGGGTCAAATCCTCAATCTCAACTGATGTGAGTAGTGAGAGGCCGCTTGATATTCTTGGACATATTCTTTTTTAGTTCGACCTCTTGATATTCTTGGAGATAATTTTTTTGAGTTCAACTCAATTTGTTTAGGATGAATGTTTGATGATAAAGTAGTTTTCTTCTTACAAATAGGTGTCATGATTGTTCATATAACGAAGAAAAATTGGCAACAATGTTGAAATAAAAAAAAAAAAATACGAAAGAAGATGAAGGGTTAGTTTAAGGAAGCAGAATGGAGGTAATTAGGTTATTCATTAAGTATATATATACTTGATTTAAAGTAGGAAATATATTTAAAAATAGAATTTGATTTTTAATTTTATATATATAATTGATTTGAAGTAGGAAAGACATACAAAATAAGAAAGATACTTAAAAATATTTTAGAGTTTTAATTGTATGTATATAATTGACTTGAAGCAGGAAAGATATTTAAAATAGGAACGATTTTAATATTTACACCTTTAGGAGGGAATTGAAAAATAAAATTGCCGTCTCCTAAATTGGCTCCTAAATTTTTCCCACTCTAACAATTTCATCTCTTACAAAATACTAAGAATAGTTATTGAAAATAAGTCAATTATATAGGATAAGGATTAATATATATAGTAAAACCTCTCTATAGTCATAATGGTGGGACTAACTAATTTTATTACTATGAGGAGGTTATAACTTAATAGAGGTGTAGTTACAAAAATTTCTTATTTTATAATTCATGTTTTAATATTACAATATTAGGATTTCAATTTATTTTTCAATAGTATTAGGGCTTCAATTCATTGCTTTAATTGTGTAATTTTGAAACGGATAGAAGATCGTGTCTTGCAACCAACAAAGATAAGTGTCATTGATGGAATTGTAAATACAGTTGCTGCATGGTCAATTGATGTAAAGCCACAGACAATTACCAATTATTTTAAGTATTGTAAAATTAAGATCCCCGATGTCGATGAATTGTAAATTACAAATTAAGTGGATGAGGAGAATCAAATAGTCATTGTAGAATTGAGTGATCAGATTCGGCAGTTTCACTATACTAATCGAATGGATATTAATGTTTTCCTCAATCATTCAAATAAGCAACAAGTCATGTATGCTTTATTTGAAGAAAAAATCGTTGCTACAATTTGACAAGAAGAGAAAGGAAATAATAATGAGGATAATAGTATGAAAATACAAAAAGTTTCGTGCTAAAAAACTCTAAACATGCTTGAGAAGCTAGAAATATTTTAGCTTCAACAAAAAAAGTCAATGCCAGTGAGTAATGTACCTGCAAGTTAAAAGATATAATAACAACTCTAAAGAATAAATCATTGTTCCAAACAATTTTAGATAAATATTTTTATTTCATCTTCAACATTTAATGTAACATAACAATATTTTTTTTGTAATATATATATAATTATTAATATGTGGAGACAACTTTCCTTAAGACATGAATTAAAAACGTTATAACTTATTATAATGTGGAGTTTATTCTTATTTATAACTATTCCAAATTAGGAATATAATTTTTTATGACTATGTAGAGTTTATTTATATATAAAGTATCACTATAAAAAGGTTTTACTCTATATATATATTATTGAAATGTTCTACCAGTTGTATTATTTGACCCTTCATAATTTTTATAGATTTTTATATGACCCCCTCAAAATAAAAGAAAATATAATTCTCTTGATTAAAATATAAAATGTTCATTGAGTTAATCAAACTCATGACTAGATGAGCTTGTTATTTATTTTTTAATAATAACTACTTAGTGGTGGGCTAAGAACAAAATGCATATATAGCAAATAAAATAAAAAGACATCTCCACTTACGGAGCAAACAAGATATAGATGATCATAATTTTATTTTGTTATGATTGTATACTCTCTTGTTATGATTGTATACTCTCTTTTCACGTTTATATTATAGATGTGTTTTTCACTTAGTTTATATGTGCTTATTGTATTGGATTGATTTAACAACCCAAACTTTTCAGTTAAGCTTTTTTTTTTTTTTATATATATCTTTTTAATTAATCAATTACTTATGCTTATAAAAAAAAAAAATGTCTATCTTTAATAAATAAAACATATATTATTGTTTTTCATAACTATAAATATTGTAATTGATTTTTTGTTATAATTTCAAGCTAATATATATTCATCATTTGCATGAATATATATTTTCACTCGCCTCATAAAATTAAAAGTTTAAATCAATCATTCAATTGAAGTCTTTGCTGCAATAAATTAGAAATGACACATTAAATTAAGTAGAGTAATAACTAAACCACATATCAAACACCCACCTCAGGGTAGCTCGAATTGCATATTATTATGACACAATCCTGTGAGTATATCTGTATATTTGTTTATATTTTGGTACGTGCCAACCCAAAAGAATGAAAGTGTTCCAAAAAGGATGAGACAATCGCTTATATGATTTAAATATTATGTTATTCATTGGCAAATACTAGTTGTAGGGTCTTTTTCTAATATTAATTAATTTAGTCAAGTTTTATTAGTCTAGAGTTATTATTAGAAGTTGGAGTAGTATTAGGATTAAGTATTGCTAGGCATGATTATAAATATCACTCATTAGAGAATTATGATATTATACCATTAGAATCCTTTAAAGCTTAAATTATGGATCATTATTGTATTTTTATTGAATTAAGATATATTTTTAAATAAACCATAAATAATGAAATAATTTAAATAAAAAAGAGGAAAATGTGTTTTAAAGATTAATAAAAAGCTAACAAAAGTTTTTACACAAATAAAGGACAACCAATTTTATTTTTAAAATTAAAAACATAAAATGAAAAAAAAGAAAGATAAGACGTTAGTTTTTTCCTCATGCCAATGTCAATATGTCATCACTAACGAGGATTTGACAAGGCCAAATCAAGGCCACAGTCTATCCAGGGCAAGTGTGAGTCCAAGTGAGACTATCCCTATCGGTTACGCCACTGGCCTAAGCCCTAAGGGAAGGCCAATGACTTTTTTTTTTTTTAATAGTTTTTTTTTTTTATTGTTTATATTTTTTAGGTACAGTCAGTGTTTTATTGGATAAAGTTATTTTATTAGACTTTATTTTTTTATTTTTCTTATAACTTATACAATTACCGATTTGTCCTCGCTTCCTATTAAATTATCTGTAATTAATAGTAAATGTACCTACATTGAACAAAGTTAATATTTAATGTCTCTAAGTTGAACAAATTGAAGCTTTTGTTTGTTTACCTAAATTAATGATATCTCTGATAAAAATTAGAATAAATATACACGGATTTTAATAAAAGAATTTTCAAATTTTACTTGGGATTTGGCTTTTTAGCTCCAATGTGCCAGTACCTTTATCAAATAATAAAAGGAAAAATGATTAAAAGTTTTATTGAAGGTTTATTATTGCAATTTAAAAATGAATGTAATAATAAAATATATACAACTATTATTTGAAAATAAAACTAATGGGGCCACGCATGCGTCTATGGCCCATTTTCCATCTTAAGTGGAATCGCCATTGATTCGGTGAGAAGGACTCACAAGCTGACAGATTTCTATATTTAAACAAAACACAAAAAAGAAATGTAATATCATAATTAATAGAAAAACTTAATTACTGGCATGATAATTATCACATTTAGGAGAAAAATTTGGTTAGTCAAATTTCGATTTAGTTTAGGCCTCCAAAGATTGGTGCAAAGTCAAAGCTGAAAACTGCAATTGAATCCTAATTCTCCTTGAATTGAAATCGTCTTTAATTCAATTTTTGTTACTTAATTCTTGCTCTTAGTAATTATTCTTGTGTTAAATAATTTCCGAAGTAAACCCCTTAATTTGCTATGATCTTAAGTTAGATAATCTGATTAACTAGTCTTTGTGGATCGACTTTTGCTTGCTGCTAATACAAGTTGTAAGTAAAATAATTTAATTTTTGGTTGCGTTCAGCATGCATTAGCAATTTATGAATTTTATTGTGTAATTTGTATTTAGTTTGAATTTGATTTGTATTCTTTTATCATTAAAACCGAAAATGGTACATAATATTTACTTTTATAAAATTATTAATGATTTTGTATTTTTTTCAATTTTTTGGCCTTTTGGAGTTTAAAAAAAAAATAATAAAAGCAATAATTTAACAACAGATCAAGAATTGAAACTTGGGGACAAATATTTGCAACGGATTGAAATATGTTGCTACGATTTTATAAACATATTTATTTTTCATCGCTAATTTGTTGGTAATTTATTTTAGAACATATTTCTTTGATCTAGTTAGATATAGCAAAACCCGATCCGCCCCTAATCATCCCCCGATCCCAACAAAATTTCCTAGCCACTGATCTCGTACCCAATCCTACGCGTTAATGAGTTTTTTTTTTCTTTTTAGTGACATATATGCTAAAATTATTGATGAGATTTTTTTTTTTTTTTTGTTTAATGACATATATGTTATTGCTAAAAACCTGAGAGGAATGACAAATAGTTATACGCATATTAATTATGTTTTTTTAGCAAATTTTGGTTACAAAATATCACATTTAATTTGACTCAAATATTTTGTCACTAATACCCCAATTTTAACATTTATAAATGATTTTTTTTTTATAAATAATTCTTTTGTGACAAATTAGTTTGTAATTATGGCATGTGTTACTAAATATAGAGACTAAAGTTTTTAATGACAAATATGTTTGTCACGATAAACAATTTATCTCGATGCTTAAACTTTGACTCAAACATTTTGTCATTAATACCTCTATTTCAACATATATTATGACTTTTTTTTTGTAATAATAAATAAATTATTTTGTGACAAAATAATCTACAGTTATAGTATGTATAACTAAATCTAGTGATTAAAATGTTTTATGACAGAGTATGTTTGTCGTAATAAACAATTTACCTAAGTGGCAAAATTTGGCGGCAAAAACTTGTGACGAAATATTATGATAAAAATGTTTTTCTTCACTATATTTCTTATGGGTTTCTTTATTGTGATAAAATATTATGGAAATATTTTTTTTAATCACTGTATATTTTCTTTGTCATACTTAATGTGATGTTTCTTTATTTTGTCATAATACATATATTTCTCGTGACAAAATAACATTTGATAAAATTAATTTTGTCACTATATAATACATTTTTTGTAGTGATTACAGATTAGTGGAGATATGAAAGACAAAAAGAAAAGGCCATGGGGGAAGAATAAAGGAAGTGGTGCTAGTAGCAGCAAAGCAAGAATTTATGGTAGATTTCCTCCATGGCCTCATTGTGGGAGGAAAAATCACTCTAAGGAAAGATGTTGGAATAGGCCTAATATTAGATGCAAGAAGTGCAATAAGTTAGGCCATATAGAGAGATTTTGCAAGGATAAAAATGTTCAGCCAAAAAATGAAGCAAAGGCTGTGTTTGAGCAAGAGGAATATGAAAAGCAATTGTTCGTTGCACCCGGTTATGCCACTAATTGTTCTATTTATGTTTGGCTTGTTGATAGTGGTTGTTCAAAGTTCAAACCACATGACAAATGATCCAAAACTTTTTTAAAAGTTGGACAAGTCATTCATCTCCAAAGTTAGAGTTGGTAATGGAGAACTCGTTGATGTAAAGGGCAAAGGAACTGGGCTATTAAAGGAGTATCAGGTACAAAATTTATTCATGATGTGTTGTTTGTACCAAATATTGCTCAGAATTTGTTGAGTGTAGAGGCAACTTCTTGAAAAGAATTTTAAAGTTGTATTTGAGAATAGAAGGTGTGTGATAAAGGATATTGAGGGTAAGGAAGTGTTTAGCATTAAAATAAAAGGTCAATGCTTTTCGTTAGATCTTATGGAGAAGGAGCAGGTTGCATTTTAGGTGTCAACTATTAATTCAATTCTTTGGCGCAAAAGGTTAGGTCATTTTCATCATAATACACTTTTACTTATGCAAAAGAATAATTTGGCAAATGGTCTACCTCCTTTAGAAAGTAACCTTTCAGGTTGTAAAGCTTGTCAATTTGGCAACAAAACCGATTAACATTTTCTCAAGCATTCTGGAGAGCCTCAAAGAAGTTGCAACTTATTCATTCAGATGTTGGAGGGTCACTTAGTACTCTATCTCATAATGGGAGTAAGTACTACATTTTGTTTATTGATGATATGTCAAGAATGTATTGAATTTATTTCTTGAAATTTAAATTTGATGTGGTTGATGTGTTTTGGAGATTTAAGGTGCTTGTTGAAAATCAAAGTGGTTGTAGGATTCATATTTTGAGGTCAAATAATGGAATATAGTATACCTTAAAGCAGTTTAATCAATTCTATGAGGGAGTAGGGATTGAACACCAAATAATCACACCTTATGTACGCTCTACAACAAAATGGAGTGAGTGAGAGGAAAAATAGATCAGTGATGCAGATGATTATAAGTAAATCGATGAGCAAAGGCAGCCAAAAAACAAAAATTATTGCCCATCAATTACTTTGATTTCGCTAAGATCAAGGTCTGATATATATATATATATATTCTTAGATTAGTAACAAAATCGCGTTCAGAAATATTGACAGAGCCTTTAAACGTTGGTATAATCTAATCATTGCTTGGATATATATATATATATATATATATATCTCTGTGTGTGTGTGTGTGTGTGTGTGTGTGTGTGTGTGCTTAAATTAAAATAACACAGGTCCAAGCAATGATTAGATTATACCAACGTTTAGAGGCTCTGTCAATATTTCTGAACGCGATTTTATTGCTAATCTAAGATTATGATCGAACTTACGTTGTTCACACAAATATAGTATTACAGAGACCAAAGATTGATTTTGCTAGAATCAATCTTTAGCTTTAAGGAGGATATTTAGGAAGGAAGCGTGAAGAGAGAGAGAGAAAACTTTTTCTCTCAAAATGTCACTCACGGCCAAATGATGGAATTATATCAAAACGTGCTTTTTGTTTTCTTTATATGGAAAAACAAACTATCCATTCCACCCCCAAAGTTTAGCTACAACCCAAACTTAGGTGGAATTGCATATAATTTCCTATTTAATTATTTAGTTAAATATTCATATTAACTTCAATAATTAAATTTGTAATTTTTCTAAATTACTCAAATAATAAAATTGGACATAGGCAACAGCCTCAATAAATTTAATTACACATCAAAATTACCACTATGCCCTTTTGTCAAAAAGACAAATATACCCTTCCATAGTTTACCATCCTTAAACTGTCTCCTAAGTATGTGACCCATAGGCTCCTCATCATACCGACAGTGAGTAGTATCGCGATTGACACGAATCAATCGTCTCTCTACACATAGACCAAGATTGGCCCTTAGCAAGGCATCATGGCCACCCAATAGATTCAGATTCAGCGAAACAGCTATCTATCAACGATATGGTTATCGTGCAATCAAATTCTTTCATCATCTATTATCTTATCGAGGCTAAGGTACATAAATAGTATCAACCTCAATTATTCGCGATGTCTTTGTATTTAGTTACTAGACCAATAACTAGAATAATAAATTAGATTGGGCAATAACTCAATCTCACTATGGCCACAACTTTAGTATCATTGTCATATACTGAATTGTATAGTAAGATAACTTCTCTCGTACCCGAGAGTGATGAATCATTTGTCAATCCACCATAGTTTTGATACACTCCTTAATGTAGCCAATCACTACAATATTGATAGCTCTGTATAGAACTACATTAGGCTAGTGTCAAACTACACTAACCGGTGCACAAGGTGCTCCGGTGATCTTAAGTCTAAGAATAACATACACCACCATTCGTTAGAGGATTTGTTCCATAGACACTAGGGTTACCATCTATATGGAATCCTCTAGTGGGTCAGTTCAGTGAATTTGCCTATAGCAAGCACCCATGTGTTGCACTAGGCTGTCAGCAAACAACATTGACAAGTGAGATAAATCACTGCCTTTTGACAGGGTCATTCAACACTATGATAGTCTTACCGTATTATCTGTTTCCTTGGTCAGAATAATACTGGGTCTACGGGCATTTTTAGAAAGGCCACCACATGTGATTATAAGGTTCTCACTATCAAGATTTGAAACACTTGATACCCTCGTCACGATTTTACCATTCTAAAAACATATATCAATACATATCAATATGATTTACACAATATAGAATAAAATGTCTTTTATTGATTAATGAACATTATTACAAAGAGTCAATTCTACAATAATTAATTGGCTCTAGGGCACCTGCTCTAACAATGACCAAGTTATGTTGCATGAAAAATGGATTGCCTAAAAGTTTTTGGACAAAGGCAATAAACACAGCAGTGTTTTGGTTAAACAAGCTACCAACAAAGGCTTTAGAACATAAAACTCCTTTTGAGGCCTGGTTTGGGTTTATCTAACCTGAAAATTTTTGGTTGTTTATGTTTTTATCATGTTCCATAGGTCAAGAGAGAAGCTTGATAGAAGGGCTGAAAGTGGTATTTTTGTTGGCTACAACAATTCTACAAAAGCTTACAAAATTTTCCAACGACAAAATGGGAAAATTCTTGTAAGTAGAGATGTGACTTTCATGGAAAATAAACAATGGAATTGGGATCAAACAAAGGAGCAACATTGTGAAGTGATTATTAATTCAGATGACAATGTTGATGAACAACCAGTTAGAGGAATAAGACTTCTTTCATAAATCTATCAACAATCTAATGTGGCTATCATGGAACTTGATCGTTCAAGGATGCTACAAAGGATCAGAAATGGATGGTAGCAACGTAGGAGGAGATTTAGAATGATTGAAAGGAATTAGACGCGGGCGTTGGTAAAAAGGCCTTTAACAAAAAAATAATTGGTGTGAAATGGGTTTTTAAAACCATTAGGACTATGTCCTGATGGTTCTATAAACAAGTTGAAGGCAAGGCTTGTAGTGAAAGGGATTGCTCAGATTTTCGGGGTTGGTTTCTTTGAAACATTTGCTCTAGTTGCAAGGTTGGAAACAATAAGGTTGTTATTGGCTATGGCAACACAAAAGAGTTGGAAGATATACCAACTAGATGTAAAGTCCGCTTTTCTTAATGATTTCTTGGAGGAGGACATTTATGTTGAGCAGCTAGAAGGATTTATCGTCAAAGGGCATGAAGACAAAGTGTATTTGCTTAAGAAAGCTTTGTATGACCTTAAGCAAGCACCAAAGGCCTAGTACAATCGAATTAATGATCATTTGTTGAAGTTAGGCTTTGTTAAGAGCCTAAGTGAGGCCACCTTGTATGTAAAAAAGGTAGGAACAAAGTTGATTGTGGTATCAGTGTATGTAGATGATCTTCTTGTGATTGGCAATTGTGAGGATTTGGTTGATGACTTTAAATCTCAAATGTTAAAGGAGTTTGAGATGAGGGATCTTGGGTTGATGACTTATTTCTTTGGTATGGAGGTGAAACAAGGAAAAAGTGAAGTATTTATATGTCAAACCAAGTATGCTAAAAAAATTCTTAAGAAGTTCCATATGGAGAAGTGCAAAGAGGTGACGACTCCAATGAATCAAAAAGAGAAGTTTAACAAAGATGATAGGAGTGGCAAGATTGATGAAGGTTTGTATCGGAGTTTAATAGGTTGTTTAATGTATCTCATAGCTACAAGACCATATATTATATATGTTGTGAGTGTTCTCTCAAGGTATTTGCATTGTGCAAGTGAATAACATTTTCAAGCGGCTAAAAGAGTGGTGAGATATGTGAAGGGAACTATTGATTATGGAGTTATGTTTTCGAGGTTCTTAGATTTCATATTATTTGGTTACTCTGATAGTGATTGGGCAGGTAGTGTTGATGACATGAGAAGCATTACATGTTACTGTTTCAGTTTTGGATATGGTGTATTTTCATAGTGCTCAAGGAAGCAAGAAACAATGACTCAAAGCACTGTAGAGGCTGAGTTTGTAGCAGCAACTTCAGCCGCAAATCAAGCACCTTGGCTTAGGAAGCTGCTCTCTAATTTATACATGGAACAAAAGGAAAGTACAAAGATTTGGTAGATAATAAAGTTGTTATTTCAATCTCTAGCAATCCAGTTTTTCATGGGAAGACCAAGCATTTCAAGATCAAGTTATACTTCCTTCGAGAAATTCGAAAGGAAGAAGATATGTATTTGGAGTATTGCACAACAAAGAATCAAGTAACAGATGTGTTCACAAAGGCTTTATCAAAAGCAAGACTTGAAGTTTTAAGAGAAGGATTGGATGTTTGTAACATTAAGGCAAGGAGTGTTGTTGAGATGTCTAATGCTGCTCCAAAAATGTGAAGGAAAAGACCGACCACTGCAGCGATAAAAGTGGTTGTTGCAACGATGGGAGTTCGTTGCGGCAATAAAAGGGGTAGCTGCAGCGTGCGTCATGGGCTGTGTGTTGTGCGAACTGCTTTCAAATTTGTTTCAGACAAGCGGTTCTTTTTCAATTGACTTACAACTGCTAAGCTAAAATAAATCAATATTTAGTTTTGTGGCTTTATCTTAATAAGTTATTTAAGTTACCTTAATCAGTTATCTTTTTTAGTTTTATTCAGTTATGAAAGTTGGTTAGAGTTATCCCTTTACATGTTTATAAAAAGGGAGAATTAGAATTGTATTAAGTGTTCAAGAGTGTGTATTCTATATCAGTGGTATTTCGAATACAAACTGTAATACCCCGTATTTTATGGGATTTTATTAAAGTTTATTTTGTTAATTTTTGGGGGGTAAAATGTAAGTTTTTTAAATTTTTATTGGTGGTGAAAACGAAAGAAATGAGAGCTCATGGGTTTGCAGAACAAAGGGAAGAAAATGGGGCTTTTTGTAAGAAAAGCTGATGTGGCGAAAGAGAATTTCGAGGCAGCTTCATAATTTCAGAAAATTGCTTTATATAAAATAAGGCTGTTCACCCAAATGCAGAAGAAGAGAGAAGAACCGTGAAAGAAGAAAGGAGAGGAGAAAGAAAGAAGAAGAAGAAAACGGGGAAAAAAAAGGGAAAGAGGAGGAAGATGTCGGCCAAGAGCTTTTAAAGGAGAAATAGTTCAATTTCTCACCATGTGTAAGACATGCGTGTGGATTTATGTTTAATTCACTTTGTCATTTCTTCAATTTTTGGATTTCTAAAGTCTAATTTGTCTGTGTTGGCTCAATGGGAAGAGAAGAGGAAGATCCTTAGAAAATTTAGCAAAATGGGAGGTGAGTGGAATAGTATTGCATAAATTGCATGTTTTTCCAAGACTTTATATTCTATTTGGACGAATTCGGATGTTGATGCATACCTTCTTTTAATAATATGATGTGTTTGGTTTATGAGGATTTTGAGTTATGTATAGACATGCAAGTGTTCTTGGTGTTAAGGTATGTTGGGCGTATTTTCTTTACCTTTTTCCTTGGTTGATATGTGAATTACAAGTTACGGGTTGTATATTCGGCTTACTTATGGCAGTGCACCATCATAGAAATTTTTGAAAATCGAGTGGCGTGGTTTGTGTTATTAATATGTTTAAATGATTTCTTTTTTATGCATGTGGTGTTGATGAACAAAGATATTATGGGTATTGTGTAATGAGTTTGATTGATGTTATGGATTGGTTAACTTGATTGGTCTATTGGGCTGGTTTATTTGTTTATAATTGGGAGTGTTACTTTTGGTTTGAACTAAATGGTGTAGGTTGAATTGGAAGGTCGTGCGCTTAGTAAATAAGTGGACTTGATTGGAAGCTTAAAAATGGGTTACATCTAGCTAAATGCTGAATGAAATTTGAATGTTTTGTTAAGCCTCGTGAGGTGTTGTCCGCTAAAAAATTTGGGTAATAATGGGCATGAGTTTGATGGCCGGTTATCGTGTAAAAAGTGAGTGGACTACTTTTTATCTTGCAAAAAAAAATCAAATTCATGTTTGAATGGGATTACTTTGGTTATGTTTGTTACCTTATTGTTTTATATGATGCATGCAATGATGGCTTGGATTCCATGTGTTTATGAATTTTATGTCGGCCGAAATTATACATGTAGTGTTGGCTGGTTTTATATGTATTTATGGGTTGTATTTTTCGTTGATTAAAACATGAATTGGAGGCTGGAATTGCATGGTTCTGGACTATATTTTTGGCCAAATTATGCAGGTAAAGGTGGCTGAGATTTTATATATATAAACTTTTTGGCTCCACTTGAAATTAAATTGGAAATTTACAGATGATTATTTGGATGGAGTGTTGAGTTATGCATGTGAGGTTTTATTAATATGTGGGATGTTGGAATTGGGTGCTGTGGAGCTACGTGTTTGCAAGCTTTCGGCTGCATTGTTTTGAAAGAATTGTAGCTGGGTTATAGTTGCAGGAATGGATGAATATACTATTTGCGCCTTGAAATTTTATTGGGTTTTACTAAGGGATTGAGTGGAGATGTTGCATGTTATGTAGGCATAGGTTTAAAGCCCATATGTAATTAGCGTGGTTGGTATGATGAAATTGAAGTATAGAAGGCCTTATAAAAAGATATGGATTTCGGCCCTAATACAAGAAGTTGTGAGTAACGGTATATGGGTTGGCTTTTATTTTGTGAAAAGATATATTAAATTAGGTTGGGATTTAATTGTTGTAGTTGGCCGGCTTATTATTATTCTTAAGGCCCAGTATTGTTTGGGCTGTTGGCTTTCATTAATTGGTGGGCTGGCTTATTAAGGAGTTGAAGTTGTTTTACTCTTTGGGCCTATTGTAATTGGACTCTAGATATTGCCCAAGTCATGTGTTTGGAGTATTGAATTTTGTAATTAATTGGTGGGCTTGATTTGCTTTGGTGGGCTAAGGCCCAGATTACATTGTTTCAACTTGGGCTTGATTTTGAACTGGTGGGTTGGCCTATTAACAATAAGGCCAGTTTAAATATGTCAAGTAATTGGGTTTTATTTATATTTGGTGGGCTGGCCTGTTAATATTGATGAGGCCCAGTTATCTTTTTTTGGGTGCTGGGTTTGATTGATATTGCTGGGGAGAATACTAAGCGAAGGCATGGATTCCCCGGGGGGGGGGTTGGGAATTGTCATTTCTACAAATATTAAGGCACAGGTTGGGGTTTAACTATAAGGATTTAGATTATACAAGGGTTTTATTGTATTTAAAAGTATAGGGGTTTACAAAGAGTCCAAAGTTTTAGGGGGTTGAGTAATAGAAAAAATTTTGGGACTATATTGAAATGAATAAAAAATATAGGGGTAAATGGTGATTTTACATGTTTATTGATTATGATGTTCCAAGCATCGCACATATGGTTTTGCATGCCGTTTCAAATGAGAACAAGCATTTTGTGATATTATAACTTATATGTATCTGCATACAAACATGCATAATTCATGATGTGTTGGACATTTGGATGCAATGTGTGATGATGTGTTTTATCCATTGGATTGGAGACCACCTTTTATAGTATCGTCCCCCTCCAGACATCGGTTGGCATTTTATATTATCCTCATGTACGCATTGAAACAGACCGTTCTACCGAACGATTGTGATATCTTACTGGAACAAAACGGATGTTTGACGAGCTTCAAGCAGGATTACACCAAGCGGGTATTATCCAGTGTGGGATTTTGACGCCCCAAGGGTAGACCGTGGACAGGATTATATTTGATACCATATCATGACGCCCCGAGGGTAGACTGTGGGTCGAGTATGGTTATCTAATAATGATTATACCATCCCAAGGGTAGATTGTGGATAATACTATCCCAAGAGTAGACTGTGGGTGTTGTAGCTACTTGTCTGTATTTGGGAACCACACGTGAGAGGTATGACTTACGTGGATATTGGTATTGGTATGTGGTTCCATAGCATCTGAAAATATCATATGGTGATTTTTTCTTATCTTGTAAGTGGTTATGGTCTTGTATGACATGGGATCGAATTTTTACATGCATGTTTTCAAAATGAAAATTAATTTTCATATAAAATGTATTATTCACTCACTGGGCTCCCTAACTCACTGTTTTATGTTTTTCTCTCCCCCACCCCCCAGGATTGTAGACCAGGTTCATGTGGAGCACACTTTACACTCTAGGTTGGCCATTGACACATGATCATCAGCATATTTTTTAACATTATAATGCACTATGATACTATGTTTTCTGTATTTGGATTCTATAACTCCTGTTTTCAGAACATTTATTTTATGTTCTTTTGCTATCAGAACTTTCATTTGAAACATTTAGTTGTAATACTTTTCATTTACGTCTATAAACAGATTTGTTTTTATGAAATGGTTTCAAAATATTCACCCTCCTCTCGAAATCTTGGGTCTCCTGGAGCGCTCGGATCCGGCGGGATAGGGATACCCAGGGTGCGTGACACAAATGTATTTGTTTTTCTGCAAATTCTAATTTTGTTGTGTAGCATGTGTGTGAGTTTGTTTAAAAACCAACAAAGAGAGTGAGTTGAGGAGGTTATTGAGGTAAGGAGTTTGAATGTTTGATTACAAGAGCGATGTTTCAGAAAATGATAGGGATTGGGAATTATGTTAAGGGTTTTGGTTAAAGTTGGAAGAGATGAATACGAATGGTAATGGTGGAAATAAGATGAAAAGAAGAGGATAACTGCAAGTGTTTGTTAGGAAGAACCACCATCTTTTGAGATAAAAAAGAAGCATTGTTGCATCATATCATGGGACGAGACAGGAGATTCTTCATTAACTATAAAATATTCCATATACAAGTAACTTTCATGATATTAATTTTCAAAAGAGAAAAATAAAAAATCCACCCTAAAGTATGGGAAAGTCAATAATTTTGAGGATTTTAATCAAGTTCCCTTTGGTCGAAATGCATCAAATTGGCTCCAAATGAGTTATGGCTTTAATAAATCTGTTAAGGGTTAAATTTGACACCCCTACAAACTCCAAAAATTGCAGTCTACACCCCATGTGCATGTCAGGTATCTATTTTGGCTGATAATTCAAACAATGATTGTGTCTGACCTTTAAAATGTTAAAATTACCCTTGAAAATATTCATTTGCAATTTTTTTTTTTTGGGCATTGACTATCTTTGACCTTTTAAATGTCTTCAATGCCCCTAAAGCTTTTCTAAACACTTTAAAACTTTATACAAAATTATTTAAGATTATTTAAAAAAATAGAAAAAAGAACTTACAAAATCTTAATAAATTAAAATAATATTAAAATTGAAAAAGAATATGAAATATTAAGAAATAATCTGAAAATTAAATTGGACTTAAAAATATGAAAAGGTTAAAAACAAAATAAAAAACAAAAAATTGAAATAAAAAATTATGGAAAATACATCAAATTTTGAAGAAAAAAAATCAGGTGCTAAAACATTTTAAACTATAATTTTTTTTTAAAATTAAAAAAACCATAAAATAATACAAATAAAATACAAAAATAACAAAAAAAATAATGAAAAATATAAATTCTTTTAATTATTATCACCCAGTAAAATGGTTGACAAACACAATCTTGGCCAGATCATGACAAGAAAATGGAGATTGTTATGCAATCTACAAGATTTGCCATGATCTTGTGTCGATCATGGCGAAAATTATTGAATCGTGGTGGATCTAATGCTTCAAATCCGCTACGATGCCATCTATCGATCGAGATCTTCCCAACTGGAGTCAACGGTGGGCCATGTTGGAAAGACACACCACGAAAAGGCATGGTGTAAAAAAAATAAAAAATAAAAAACGACATGACAAGACCCATGATCATGTAGGTCGTGCTATGGGCCTTAAAAAAGGCATGAGGACTGATACGACACGACCTGCTAAAAAAAGTTTAATGCAATTTTTATATTACTTTCATTTTATGAAATAATTTTTAAGAGAATAATTTTAGAATTAAGTAAATGGAAAAATATTATTCAATTAAAATAAAAAAGAAAAAGGAAGCAAAGCAGAAAAATAAATAAATAAATAACAGTAAACTGAAAAAAATATTCTTTAGAAATGAAAGAGGCAGTTACAATATTATGTAGGCCACAAGTATCCAAGAAAATCTATCAATGTCCCTTTCCTCAAGAAAATGCCAAAACAAATTACAATAAGACAAATTCAATTGGCCAGAGGAAAGTTGTCAGAATCAACTTTAAAAATCCTTTTTTATTAATATTATAGTATTAATCAAACACTCAGAAAATAAAACTTAGATAAATTTTTTTTGCATTGGAAACTATAAAATTTGTTTTTATAGTATTAATTACCACCTTCTACACACGAAATTTTGAATTTAAATATATAAGAAAAAAATTATTTAATTTTCATATTATAGTTAGATAAATTTGTATAGTTTTAGTTCCCAATAGAATTTACGTTTTGACGCTAATTTCAAATAATGTGTCCATTCTTAATCATTAAGTCCAATTTTATTACCTTTAATTGTATATAAGTCCAATTATGTGATTTAGATCATATTTATATACTTAATTTGACCGTATATTAACTACTAAGTTCATGAATACATGGTTACTTATAATTGCTCCAAAATTATAATGTGCCATTACATAAGCCAAAACTGAAAATGTAAAAATAAGAAAATAATATCATATAGTTACTAGTCAATTTACTCTTATCAAGACCTAATTAATATATGAGGCTTACCATATAATGTGGCGGTAAATTCAATTTGACCATAAAATAATTAATTAGAGGGCAAAGTTTTACCTTATTAATTCAACCTAATTAAATAAAATATATTTGACGCAAACTAGGATGTGACTTAAATGTTGCTATGGAAAGGATGTTAATTTGGTCAAATAATGATTGAAAAAGATAAATTTCGAATTCTATAAGTCATTGAAATTACTCTCCACCATCCATAATAAAAAAAATCAAATGTAATATTAGAAATGATTTTCTCATTAATTATTAATTAAAAAATGTTAATCCTTAATTCATTTATTTATAATTCAATTAAACAATTTACAAATATTTTTTCATGAAATTACAAAGATAAGTTGAGTGTAAATATAAATTTTAAAATATAAGGCCTGCTAAAAAAATAAAAAAAAAATTGTAGGCCGACCCACAAAGCACGTGGGCTGGTCCATGTGCTAGGCCCATGACACGGCATGCTATATAGTGGACCGTGCCATGCCGTGGGCCTTCAAATTTGGCAAGTAGACACGATACGACAAAGCACAAATTTCTGCAGGCCTTGGCACGACACGGCCCATGGCATGACGGGTCTTGAATTTTTAGACACTGCATGGCGTGGCACGGCTCACCGTCATCTCTAGTCCCAACCAAATCAAAGTCGCTGGATTTGAACCCAAATCCATAGGCTTTGGAGATTTTTTTTTTTTTTTTTTTACTTTTAACATTTCATATTATTTATAAAAAAATATTTTAGGTTTTAAATTTTCTATTTTTAATGTATATATTTCACATAAAATGACGATTTTGATCTTATTTCATTAAATTAAATCGCCAAAATAGACGAAAAGGGGTGTAAACTGTAATTTCTAGTGTTTTTGGAGTCTAGGGGTACTTTCAAGAGTTTTAGAGGTGTCGGCAGTATTAACCGTTAACAAATCTATTAATGTCGTAACTCAATTAGGGGCAATTTGATGCATTTTGGAAACTACTGGGGGAAACTTGATTAGATCGTCAAAGTTACCTTAGGCAATTGACTTTCCCAAACCTTAGGGTAGGGTTTTTGAATTTTTTTTTTTTCTCATTCCCAAAATGTAGAGTTTGTTTAAAAGGCAAATCCTGTCATAAAATAATATTATTTAACCTAATTGCTTTTGATGAAAGATTACAAAACTCATATAAAAAATATTATTTATTATTTATTTTTTCTTTTTATTTTGTGATTCTTGAGAGGATCCTTTGTGCTGTGATTAGTATAAAAATTTAATTTCATACTAGATTTTTACTGCGAAATTATCAGAGGGCGAAGGAAAGCACTCCATTGATCCAAATATATAGCGTTGAATGTGAGGGATTAATGAATTAGACTTTGTTTGGGATTCTCTTAAATCTGTTTACTGATAGTGGTCACTGCCCATCCAGGTGAAACAAAGTGAGAAAAATAGACATCGTTCCTCCAAAATCAGCGAGTTACATGAGAAGACGTCCAAAAAGTTACAACTCAAATTACAAGAAGGTAGCAAAATTTAGACCATAATCAACGACCTTCTATAAATGTAACAGTTATCTCATTGGAAATCAGTTTTCCAAGTGATGATGAATCTGTCTCTGAGAGAGACCTTTCTGCATAAAATCCAGGTCTTCCTGGTTGAGACAACGACACAGTGTCACTATCTAACATCAATAGCACTGATGGCATTATCGGCCTCTCTTCTGGCCGCTGTTGGACACATAAAAGCCCCACTTGTATACATCTTAATCCTTCCGAATCAGGAACTTCATTTTGTACCACTTCATCCACCAGCTCCAAGGCCCTGCCTTCATTCCATAATTTCCATGCCTAAAACCAGTTCAATTTATATATCAAAGCCAAAATAATATTTTGACAACTTAACAAAATTAAAAAATTGTTACTCACATGCCCCAGAAGGTTGAGTTTGTGGTCAGTATGGAAAAAACCCCGGTTCTTTTTACCACTCACTATCTCCAATAGTATCACGCCGAAGCTGAAGACATCAGATTTTAACGAAAAGTGTCCATCTATTGCATACTCTGGAGGCATGTAACCACTGCATCCATTATATCATCAAAGGGATGTTTGAGGAGCCGAATTGAAAGTTATAAATATTGAAAGCAACTAGCATATTTTCTTATGTATACTTACTAGGTTCCCACTACCCTAGTTGTGTTTGCTTCAGTTTGATCTGCCCCAAACATTCTTGCCATTCCAAAGTCTGAAATTTTGGGATTCATCTCCTGGTCTAGTAGAACATTACTGGCTTTGAGGTCTCTGTGTATTATTCTAAGCCTTGAATCTCTATGAAGATAAAGGAGGCCTCGAGCTATCCCCACAACAATGTCAAATCTCTTTTGCCAATTCAGTAAATGGCGCCTTGTTTCATCTACCTCAGTAACAAAAACATTGGATTAAGAACTTAATTCAATATAGATCCCTTCTTCTGGAAGTAAATGCAAAAAAAAAAAAAAAAAAAAGATGTTAACTAATGCAAAAAGTTTTATTAAGAGTTAAGAAGCAAACCAAAGATAAAGAAGACCAAACTTCCATTTGGCATGTACTCGTAGATCAACATTCTTTCTTCTTGTTGGATGCAACAACCTAGAAGCCTGACCAGATTGCGATGTTGGAGTTTGGAGATCAAAATCACCTCATTCTTGAACTCTTTAAGACCTTGACCTGAGTTCTCTGCTAGCCTCTTTACTGCTATTTCCTGTCCGGATTGTAGCTCACCCTACACATTATAAAAGGATTGGGGAGTGTAAATGAATATGCTGTAATAGGAAAATTAGAAGTGAAACAGGAAGAATTTACATTTGAAGAGAATATTGGAAGAGAAAGATGTAACAAACTAACAGCTTCATAAGATACAGGCCAGCCCACTGCTATATGTAATGAAAGTTCTCTGAAAATTTTTCAAGGTAAACTGAAATCAGATTTTAGAGATTACAGTGCACCCTATAATTGTGTATGGTATCAGTACTTTCGAATAATTGCAGATTTCTTACTCCTCGTGTCTGTATCTTATGAGCTGCTATCTCACTCTAGATCTTGAAATCTTGAAACATGTTTGTTGTCAGGTCAAGGGTGCTATTGTTTCCTTTCAGCTTGTCATATCATTTTTAGAAGTAAGTTTTAAGCGTTTATGATAGAACCCACCCCAACAACTCAAACAATTGTGCTGGGTCATGAGGGGGTGCCCAAGCCCTTTATAACCCAGATGCTTACCATTTTTTCTTCCAACATGGGATCATAACATTACACCACGCTTTCACAACCGACGTCTCCGTTGGCCTCTTTACCCCTTTACCCCTTGGGTAACTATGCAAATTCTCTTTCTCTCAGGCCTCCATGCCCTTTCTTAGGGTAGCAGCCCAGACCCAAGGTTAGCCTATCACGGGTCAGCACCAATTGATAGGAATCCACCCTAACAACTCAAACAATTGGGTTGAGCCATGGGTCTTTCATGTGCTTGGGTTACCCCCATCGGCCTTTTTACCCCTTTACCCCTGTCGGCTTCTTTACCCCTTAGATGACTACGCAAATCCCCTTCCTCTCGAGCCTCCATGCCCTTTCTCGGGGTAGCAGCCCAGACCCAAGGTCAGCATGACACGCGTTCGCTTCACGTAGGTGTAGAATCATGCTCTGATACCAATTAATAGGAACTCATCCCAACAACTCAAACAATTAGGTTGGGCTATGGGTCTTTTACGGACTTGGGTAGAACTCTCCTTAGAAAACAAGCTTGTCAAGAGAGGGTGCCCAAGCTCTTATAACCTACATGTCCACCATTTTCCCTACCAATGTGGGATCCTAACAGTATAATATATATGCCATTGTGTAAATGAAAATTTACCTTATATACTGGGCCAAATCCTCCTCGCCCAATTTTATTTGCATCAGAGAAGAAGTTAGTGGCAGCTTCAATGATGGCCAATTCCACCAAAGGGAGATCAATATCATCCTCCTGCTCTTTAGACACGGTAATGCTGATTGGATTGTCTGTCTGGTTACCTATTTTCCAGAACAAGGACTAATCAATGAGTAGGAAAACAAGAGACTAAACTGTCATGAAAAGTATCACATAATGTCTATGATTATGATATTTTTACCTCCAATTCGTTTCTTNAAGATGTTAACTAATGCAACAAGTTTTATTAAGAGTTAAGATGCAAACCAAAGATGAAGGAGTCCAAACTTCCATTTGGCATGTACTCGTAGATCAACATTCTTTCTTCTTGTTGGATGCAACAACCTAGAAGCCTGACCAGATTACGATGTTGGAGTTTGGAGATCAAAATCACCTCATTCTTGAACTCTTTAAGACCTTGACCTGAGTTCTCTGCTAGCCTCTTTACTGCTATTTCCTGTCCGGATTGTAGCTCACCCTACACATTATAAAAGGATTGGGGAGTGTAAATGAATATGCTGTAATAGGAAAATTAGAAGTGAAACAGGAAGAATTTACATTTGAAGAGAATATTGGAAGAGAAAGATGTAAGAAACTAACAGCTTCATAAGATACAGGCCAGCCCACTGCTATATGTAATGAAAGTTCTCTGAAAAATTTTCAAGGTAAACTGAAATCAGATTTTAGAGATTACAGTGCACCCTATAATTGTGTATGGTATCAGTACTTTCGAATAATTGCAGATTTCTTACTCCTCGTGTCTGTATCTTATGAGCTGCTATCTCACTCTAGATCTTGAAATCTTGAAACATGTTTGTTGTCAGGTCGGGTGCTATTGTTTCCTTTCAGCTTGTCATATCATTTTTAGAAGTAAGTTTTAAGTGTTTATGATAGGAACCACCCAAACAACTCAAACAATTGTGCTGGGTTATGGGTGTTTTATAGACTTAGGTAAAACTCTTTTTGAAAAACTGGTTTGCCAAGAGGGGGTGCCCAAGCCCTTTATAACCCAGATGCTCACCTTCTTTCCTTCTAACGTGGGATCCTAACATTACACCACGCTTTCGTAACCGACATCCCCGTTGGCCTTTTTACCCCCGTTGACCTCTTTACCCCTTTACCCCTTGGGTAACTACGCAAATTCTCTTTCTCTCGGGCCTCCATGCCCTTTCTTAGGGTAGCAGCCCAGACCCAAGGTTAGCCTGCCACGGTCAGCACCAATTGATAGGAATCAACCCTAACAACTCAAACAATTGGGTTTGGCCATGGGTCTTTCATGTGCTTAGGATACCCCCATCGGCCTTTTTACCCCTTTACCTCTATCGACTTCTTTACCCCTTCGATGACTACACAAATCCCCTTTCTCTCAGGCCTCCATGCCCTTTTTCGGGGTAGCAGCCCATACCCAAGGTCAGCATGACAAGCGTTCGCTTCACGTAGGTGTAGAATCATGCTCTAATACCAATTAATAAGAACCCACCCCAACAACTCAAACAATTAGGTTGGGCTATAGGTCTTTTATGGGCTTGGGTAGAACCCTCCTTAGAAAACCAGCTTGTCAAAAGAGGGTGTCCAAGCTCTTATAACCTACATGTCCACCATTTTCCCTACCAATGTGGGATCCTAATAGTATAATATATACATATGCCATTGTGCAAATGAAAATTTACCTTATATACAGGGCCAAATCCTCCTCGCCCAATTTTATTTGCATCAGAGAAGAAGTTAGTGGCAGCTTCAATGATGGCCAATTCCACTAAAGGCAGATCAATATCATCCTCTTGCTCTTTAGACACGCTAATGCTGATTGGATTGTTTGTCTGGTTACCTATTTTCCAGAATATGGACTAATCAATGAGTAGGAAAACAAGAGACTAAACTGTCATGAAAAGTATCACATAATGTCTATGATTATGATATTTTTACCTCCAATTCGTTTCTTTTTCCAAATCAGGAACCAGCTGATTGAAGAGACTATGATCATTACTGATGCCAGTGATATAGACACAACAATAACCAAACTCATTTGCTTTTTACTTGTACCCGCATTAGACTCTTGACAACAAAAATAAAGATGGTATTAGTACAATTTCAAGAGCTAAGGAAGCATTTTTTCTTAGTACATTAGATAATTGCTACTTCATCCATTTGAGGTAAAAGTACATTAATCTCACCTACTTCAGAAGCTGAAACTCTTATGTTAAGATCTTGTCCATATTCAGCAACTTGTTTAATATCAATCAAGTCTCCAAACCAGATCACACATCCCTTGCCAGCACCACTACTGCCCAGTTGTGCATAAGCCACACAAGAGCACTTCTTCAGGCATTCCGCCTCACAGTCTTCAATAGTCATATTAACTTTCACCCGAAATTGCATTGCATCTGGCAGTTTCAATCCAGTAATTTTCAAGAATCTGTCTCCTCTGCAAACATTTGGATCCTTTCGAACACACCCTCTGGACCAGTCGAGCATTTTCCAGTCTTGTGGTGATCTAGGTATAAAGCCCTTCAAACAGTCACAATTTGGAGATTTGTCAATGTTGCAATAACCATAACTACCACACAAGCCATAATTGTCACAACGGTCTTCCTGAACCGTGAACAACTGATACCAACCAAGTCGTTCATTCCATGAAAGGTGCTGAACTACACCAGAGTGACTTAATAGAAACCTTGAGTTGATATTTTTCGTGACTTCAAATGCATAATATACTTCATTAGCATTGGATACAAACAATGGTGTGAAAATTGGGTTTACAATTGGAGCTGGAGCGCCACTGAATTGTGTACCACACCACGGTCCACTTCGGAACAGCACAGTTGATCCTCTACTTAGAACAAACTGAGGAAGTCCACCACTATTCAAACCATAAGAATAGTTTCCAAAAGAAGGATCATCTGAACTTTTCCAGGATGTCAAGTATCGATTCAGGCCAGTTTTCAAGTTCCATCCAAGCTTCATGCCTGGTAACAAAGTATCAGATGGATAATCAAAGCTCTGCCACACATAGTTTTCAACTTTGCCATCAGCTAAATCTTTCAAAACAAAATTTCCGGTATCCAACAGCTGCGCAACCGGACTTTTTGTGGTACGGGATGAACTTGAGGACCAAATAACGTCCCCTTCTTGGTTGAGAATGACCAGCATTCCATCTTTGCGAAATGTTAAAATGCCAGAAGAATTTCTGAGGGGCTTGTTTCTGTTGGCAACCCAAACAACAGTCTGAACTGGAATATGCTTGTACCATATTCCTAGATATTGATCATTGGCATTACCAGGAGTGAAGAAGCCTAGTTCAAATTTCTGCCCCGATGAAACTATTGTCTGGCTACCATTGATGGATTGTTTTGGATTTATAGTGTCGATTGCAATTGAGTATTTTGCAAGAAAGGATATCAAGAAGCAGAAAACCGCCAAAGACGGACCGCTATTCTTCAGTTTTTCCATAAGTTTTCTTTTCCATGCCTCTTCTGCAAATAGAACTTGGCCTCTAGCACTTTATTCTTCCACTTGAAAAGATGATGAAGACTTCAGATCCACGATTGAACTATTAAGGGACAGCAAAGTCTTATTTAAGTGCGGAGTAGTTGAATTTCATGGGCCCAGCATTCCATATTCTTGGAAGCTAAAAACAAATATATAAACTTAGATTTTCCATAGAGACTGACTAGATTTTTGAACCAGAACCAGATATTAAAAAAAAAAAAAAAAAAAAAAACAAAATAAGAAACATCCTTGTAGCTACTGCTACATAAAAAGTGTTTTCTGCCGTAAACAGCCCGTCATCGATGACTAACTGCATTAAGATAGATGGAAGAAGGAACATCAAAATTTAGAAATGAAGAGCACAAGGCTTCTTTTTTCCATTACTTTCATCCACGTTCATATTTCATCTTTAAATAAAAAAATAAAAAAATTATCATGCTCCATGGTAAGTGGCAGGAATTATATAAAACTCCTATGTTGATAGTGATATAGCAATAAGAGTAACACCTAACTACACCAAAACAAAAGAAAGTTAATATAAAATGATGGAAAAGTTGAACATCTCACTGTCAAGTTAACAACTGGAAGCATGATTTTATTACTGTGGATTACTAGTAAGCGGTGGCATGTTGATGTTTATTTGGTGTAATTCTTTAGATTACATCATTCTTAGCATAGTGAAAAGTATCCTACTTGGGTAAAATAATTAATAAATCAACTCTATATTGGAAATACATGAACAAAGATCTTTTGACAAAGTTGCACCTCCACCGACACCATCAAAAGTATGTGATCAAATTATACAACTGTCACTTTTTCCTATGAGTTTAAATCTCAACATATTTTTTCCTTTGGTTTTTAGATCAATTGAAATTTAATTTTACAAGGGTTTTTCTGGAGAAGAGCAATATACTCCAAAATCAAAGTTACTATTTTCCATGCTTGAGGCAGTTTGCAGTTCAGTCTTTCATTGTCAAGGCGACGATTACTAGTTTATAGCAGAAATATTTAAGAGGGTAGAAGGTAGAAGATCATAATATACATTTGAATACTTACATGTCCTTAAGACTGAAACAATGAGCAGTTTGATTAAAGAAAATTATTGATACAGAGATGTTAAATCTCTCAATCAATTTACATTAATATATTTATAAATTAATCATTCCAAGACATGGTGATGTATTTACAGCACCTAATCTTGTGATCACTTAGAAATTTGGTAGAACAATTTATTATCTGTTTTGAGTAATCACCATCAAGTACCTTATTCAAATAAATTAAAGGGAAATGATATCAAGATAAACTAAAATATGAATAAAAATCAACCATACACTAGATTTGGCCGCTCACCAAAACTTGACTACAATGAAGATCTCTAATTTCGCGTTTAAAGATAATAGTACACTGATAGAAGGTTTCTAACTTATTGTTTCCAACTTCTAGCTCTTAGTATTCTTAACATCTTAGTCACTTGTTCTCAGGATTCTTCCCTCTATTCTATTTAGCAAGGGAGTTGTTTTTACTTTTTGTTTTACCTCAACTCCGTATCGAAGATTTATCATACATATAGTTATGATTATGAGACTTTGCTCAAGCTTTAAAGATCAAACTTGTCTTGACTATTTGCAGGCTACATTGACTAGGAAAAAACAAAAGAAAATATTATATTTTGCCAACTCTGAACTGGAAGAGTAAAAGAGAAGCATAAAAGAAAAATGAGAGATAACTGACAAGAAAGCAGATTGAAGGCAGAGAGTTTTTTGCAGTTAAGACCTTTTTTCGGATCAAATGTGATATTTAATCAGAAAGTAATATATTTAATCAGAAAGTAATGTTAGCTTCCATGTAAATCTTCCTCTATCCATGGTGTTCTTGTGTAGTGTAAGCAAATTTTATTTCTATCTTTTTGTTATACCTACCTATATTCTGTACAAACCATGACAGCAGGATATGTTTATGAAATATATGTGTGTATTTCAAAATTCTGAAACTCCTGACAAATAAATTTTACATTGTGAAATAGTTATTTTTGTTGAGACAGATTAAAAATGAAGATATCTGTAATGAGATAAACCAAAAAGACTCATTTCCAAAATAAAATTCACAGCAGAAGATATACAGAGAAAACTCCAAAAGTTTTTCAAGTCTACAATTTGCTGGATGAAGTTATACCTTTCACTACCTGGCATCTAGCATTGTAACTGTGACCTGGTTTACCGTGCATGATTCATCGTGCTTACTTGAAGATGAATCGGTTTCAGGAGGGTTTCTTCCTAGACAAAAACCAGGGGTTTTAGGCTGGGGAATTTGTGCAGTTTCACTACCCAACATCAAAAGCACAGATGACATTTTTGGCCTTTCTTCTGCATTCTCTTGGACACATAACAGCCCAACCTGGACACATCTCAATACTTCATGTGCAAGATATGAATCACCCACTGCTGAATCTACTATTTCTAATCCCTTTCCTTCTTTCCACATTCTCCATACCTGTAATCATGACAGTTTTAATTATTTTTCATTTACATTATAAATTTTGACATGTCACTGAAAGAAGAATTATTTGATTTACTTACATGTCCAAGAAGGTTAAGTTCGCTGTTGGAGTGATAAAATCCTCTGTTCTTCTTACCACTTACAATCTCTAACAGCAAAACTCCAAAGCTAAAAACATCGGATTTCACTGAGAAGAGTCCATCCATTGCATATTCAGGAGACATATAACCACTATAGGTCACGAATAAAACTATATTAGTAAGTTGAGTAAATTAGAATCTATCTTGTAAATGAGTACTGAATCTAGTTTATGATACATACTATGTTCCAACCACTCTCTTAGTATTTGCTTCTGTTTGATCTCCTCCAAATATTCTAGCCATGCCGAAGTCTGATATTTTTGGGTTTAGGTCCTTATCAAGCAGAATGTTACTTGCTTTAAGATCCCTATGGATAATCCTAAATCTGGAATCTTGATGAAGATATAGGAGTCCTCGCGCAATCCCACAAATGATGTTGAAGCGCCTTTGCCAATTCAGTAGATTGCTTTTTGCTTTATCTAGAACAAAATGTGAATTAAAATGAGTAAACCAAAGTCAAATAGATTTTTATACACTAATCAAAGGTAGCCTATTTTTAAGCTCATTTAAGTACTGAGAGGACTAACTAAATAAAATAGAATCCAGGCTTCTGTGTTCCATGTACTCATATATCAGCAGCTTTTCATCCAAGTCAATGCAGCAACCGAGAAGTCGAACCAGATTTCTGTGCTGAAGCCTCGCAATTAATTTGACCTCATTCTTGAATTCTTCAATGCCTTGCCCGGAGTTTCTTGAGAGCCTCTTTACTGCTATCTCTTGACCCTCGACTAACGTACCCTGATTTTTTCAAAGATATTTTTATAAGATAAATTTGGAGCATTTACTTGTACAAGAAGTGTATTATATGACAGGGGATTTACCATGTAAACACTGCCAAAACCACCTTGTCCAAGTTTATTATCATCAGAAAAGTTGTCTGTGGCTGTTGCAATGGTATCAAAATCAAACAATGGCAATTCGACTTCGTCCGTCTTTTCACCAGAGTTGTCTCTCCTACTAGAAATAACCACTTCATTCAAAAGTAAATCTTGGCTTCTTTCTGAAGGACCTGATTTGGATATAACACGAGCAGCACATAAAATCAAAATAAATGTATAACTGCAACTTTATTTTCATTTTTACTAAATGGCAACATACTCTTGTTACCTTTCTGTTGTGCCTTCCCTTTTTGTGTAAGCAATGTTTTCCTTTTCCACAGAAAAAAGGCAACTACCCCTAAAACCAAAACGGCACCACCAACTGTAAATCCTATTATCAGAGAAATCGCATTCCCACCATCACCTGATATGCAAAGCTTGTGATCAGTTTCACTATTATTTAGGCGCAAAATATGTATTAGTGATGTTTGTTTTGACATTGGAAATGAGCTAGTTTATGAAAACTAAATGCATTGCTTCAATCACAAAGCTATAATACAAAAATCTGCCAAACTTTTTTCCATTAAAGAGAAGAAGCTCAAAGATTAAACGGTACAACCAAACAACAATAAGAACAAAGTTTGAATATAGAAATTCCCTCAAACAAAATAACTTTTTAACTTTTCCTATTAGAAGTTTTGAAAATTAATTTGTGATAATGCGTCATTCAACCAATACAAATACAAACCCTCTTTTCATATATACTGCATAAGAATTGTACGAATAAAATGAGTTTGTCAATGTTCAATAAATTACAGGAGATCATTCAATCAAATAGGTTCCTACGTCATTTTCAGTAACAAGGAATCCTAAACCCAATAATTCATGCCTAATAACAATGAAGTTTCAACATTGCCACCCAAACCAGAAATCATATGCCATATGTAATTAATGTGGATAGACCTAATAATGCAGAAGAAAAACCAGATGGGTTGTAGCTCAACCATCATTATCTACCCTTTCTTAGAAACCAAGAATTTTTCAAGTCCTCTAATGTCCACAGATAATATTTGTCACATCTGAAATTCAGTTTATACATTGGTAGTGGATATACTTTCAATTCAAAAATTAAACATTTATTTCTGTCATCAAATATGGGCTCCTTGCATTGAAGTTTCTACTACAATTAGCTGGCAATGTTGCACTGGCTCGATTCCAGATGACAAAGATGCATGCGGAAACATTAATACCTAACTCACAGACAAAGGGCCCATTAGATTTCAAAAACAACCAATAAATTTAATGGTTCAAGTTCCTGTTTGAAATTGGATTTGCCACATGACAGCTTGGTTGTTTAATCTAATGGCCGTTTCTCATCATTGTTTTGAACTGCTTGGGACGGTTATATTAAGTTGTGTAAATCATAGTGTTAATTTTTTTTTTTGATGCAATTTAGGTCCTAATATTGTATCATTAGAGTAGAACACTGAGACTATTGTTCCGTGATTGTGGCCTATGGGCCTAATGTGAGCCAAAATTTCTACACTTTATATATAGCATTGAAAATATTAACAAAGAGAAACAAATTAATCAATAATTAATGCAAAATAACCAATATTTGTAACCAAAGTTTATAAATTAATTTATTACTAAGTTTCTTATCAATATATATTTTAAAACCATCAAGTTTATATGTACTTCAAATAAAAAATTGAAAACAAAGGAGTATAAAAATCATGGCACAAAAATAAAATAAAAGAAAGAAAAGAAGGATTTATTTATTGATTGGGGCTTTGTGTGAAAAGAACGTTAACCAATAAATAAAAGCTATCCTTGACTTTAAACATTCATTAATTAAAAACTATTTAAGTAGGACCCCCAGAATTGTTGTCCGACTTTAGCTATTTAACTCTCTTTACTAATCTAGATAACGACAATGTGAAAAGGAATATTGGGCCTGCCTCAAACCAATATCTACTGTCAAATATGTCGGCCCACGGCAGAGACGATTTTGGACCAACCGTTTATTGTGGGTCCTGATTCCGTGACACTCACTTATCAAACGACACGTCAAATCAGAGTTAGCCATCACAGACACAGACAACCTTGACACCGTCCGATCACAAATTACCTTTTTGTTTTACACGGTTGTGGATTCAGATGAGGGACCCGCCCGCGTGGAGGAGCTATAGCAACAGACCTTAGGGTCCAGGTGGCATGACTCATCATAAAGTGATACTAATCAGCTATGATGAACGGCTAACAACTCATCTAGCCTTTACTTTGAAAATTTGGGATTTTACCTTTCATCCCTTCGGTTTAGGGATAAAAACTCTTCAGTCTTAGTCAGAGGACTAAGGTTAGTGTTGTTGGTTCAATTTCTTAACAGCATAAGGTGTTTTTTAAATCTACATTCTATCAATACCACAGATTTACCCTCACGATTTCATCAACGACGCTTGACATAGTCATCTGAAAGAACTAAATGGTTTGTATCCTACAATACGGGGCAAAGAACAAACCTCAAATCTAAAGGATGAAAGTGAAAATATGCCCTTAAATTATTTAGCCAAAAACACAGGAAGAGGGCATCTTCTTGGAATTGAGTGGCCCAAACTTGACTATTACGAGTCTAAAAAGACTACTCTGCTGACTAGTATCAGAGCAGAAGTCTCTGCTGTTGACAAAACAACTACGTAATATGTATGTTAAAGAATTATGAGCACTACCAGAGAAATATTTTAAAAGAAAAGAAGAAAAAACTATAGAAAAATTTAAATGAAATTGGATTGTAAGATTTGAAGGTACCTATATCGGAAGCAGCCAATCGAACATAGAGATCTTGGCCACCTTCTGCATATTGCCGCATGTCGAGGAGGTCACTCGTCCATATAACACAACCACTACCGCCGTGACTTATATTGGCGTTGGCATAAGCTGTACAAGTACAATTCCTCGAACACAACGCCGCACAATCCTTAAGAGTTATATTCTTGTCTAAAAAAGCGGTGGTAGTTTCAGGCAACTTCACATTCTTCAAATGCAAAAACTTGTCCTTCATGCATTGCAACTCTGTCTTCCTGATACACCCATCTGATCCCAGTCTCAAACTCCATGCCTGAGGATTTTTAGGCTGAAATCCCCTCATGCACTTGCACACAGGTGAAGCATTTGCGTCACATATCCCAAATGGACCGCACTCCAGATAATTGTCACACTGATCCTTTGGTGCGTACCAATATGGATTCCATGTTTTTCTCTCTTCAACCCATGTGAATCTTTGAAGCAACCCAGATGAATCAACCATCAATCTTGACTTTAAATTCTTGTCAGTTATGTCAAATGAATAATATATCTCATCTTGATCTATAACAAATTCGAAGTTCAAGTTAGGTAGAGGTTTCATTTCTGGGACACCACTGAATCTAAGCCCGTTCCATGGCCCACTCCGATACCTTTTTTCTAGTTTTTTCCACAAAAATATTTCTGGGAATCCATGATAATCTATCTTGAAAGAATAGTCCCCTGAGGAAGGATCGTTTGTGCTTCTCCATGAAGTTAAGTTCCTGTCAAAACCTGTTTTCAGATCCCACCCCAGCTTCATCCCCGGCAACAAAGTATCCGTCGGGTAATCAAAACTTTGCCACAGAATCTCACGGCCATTGTTTTCTCTTAGAACAAAATTTCCAGAGTCTAGAAGTCGAGCAACAGGGTTCACAGCCTCAGTTTGATTTGATGACCACACAATTGTCTCGACTTGATCAAAAAGAGCAATGCTTTTGTTGCTGATGCTGAGAGTTCCGGATGAATTTGAAAGCGGGGCGTCTCTGTTTGCAACCCAGACGTATGCTTTATCAGGAATGTTCCTGTACCATATGCCAACATACCACTTGCCTGAATTGCCTGGTGTGAAAAATCCAAGCTCGAAGACGCCACCTTCAGAGACAAGAGTTTGGCCATTTTTGAGTTTTTGAGTTGGTGTTATGGTGTCTGCAGAGATGACAATTGTTGGGAAGAAAATGATTAGAGAAAAGAATAAATAAATGGTGCAGCAGTGGCGCTTGCTGATTATATTCCTCATGTTCTTCACTCACCCCTCTTTCTCTCACAAGGCATATGGGGGTGAAGACATTTTAGCATATTTGATGGGGAGAAATAAAGCCAGATGATCTGTTTTTCTAAAGTCTTGGTCTTTCCTTATTTCTGCTTTGAATGAGCGTTCAAAAAGACAAAAGTTACCAAAAACAAACTTTTATGAAAATAAAACACATGGGATGAGGGAATCATGTTGGGCTTAACTTGGGCTTGTAAAATGGGGTGTGTTTATAACTTTATATTTGTCTGGTAGGAAGATAACCTAACCTTCTTTCCTATTTTAGCCATCAATTTCTTGATTTTCCCTGATTAACTTTGATGATTAGTTAAAACAAATATAAGACAATAACAAATTTCCACACAAATGACAATGAGACAACTTAATTTGATGCTTAATATGTACTTGTAAATGCAAACTGGCAAAGGCCACTTTCAAAGACTTGGTTTAAATATGCAACGAAGATGGTTTTGTCTTGCTCTAATTTTTTCCAACACTTCAAACAATTCCATTAAAAATGTATATGATTCAATCACCTATTAACAACATGCCGTGCGATTATAGCTAGGGACAGATCCATAAATTTCTATTAGAGTAGGTCAAAATAAAAACTAATTACACGTTAATATTTCTGCGAAGGTGGGTCAAAATCCAGAAATTGTACCAATTAATATTTTTTTTAAAAAAATTTGAGGGTGGGCTAGAGTAGCATCTCTGGACCTGGTTATAACCATCCACCTTAACTCCTAAAACATGATGACTTTTATAAGGGCTAATTAAATTTCGAAAAGCATGCAGTTTTCTATTGTTTTTTAAATTTAAAGATCTAATTTGTGTATATTAAATTTATATAATATACTTTTTTTCCTTCTTATAATCGGGGTGTCCAGACCAACTTGCGTGTACCTCAACTAATCCCTGAAGCCTATTGAACACCCTATAAGCTCAATGTTCCAAGGTAAGCTACAAATATATGATAGGTAACCTCAAAATAGTTTAAACCTAGAAAATCAATGAAAGGAGCATATATTTTTTGCCACTAGGCCAACCCTCTGTGGTTCATATAATATACTTGAGAATAATAATTTTTTACCTTTATTTATCAAACGGATAATCAATCATTAAAGGCCAAAGCTGGTTAGGGTTTGTAAACTTTACAACAAGGATGTACATGCATGAATATATGGAAATCCATGGAGCACATGTTCTAAAAGGAGATAGTGAAAAGGCCACCACAAGGCATGCACCCAACACCATAAATGACTCAAAAAGTTGTTGAAATAGTCTATTGCCTTTTATTGTATTTATATTGCTTTTTATAATTTACATCGTATTCGTGAGACGCATTTCATTTCTTTATTCAACTTTTTTTTCTTTTTTTTTTTTTTTTAACATTTTTTTTCTTTGATATATTTTGCCACACCAACCCTATGTTTATCTTATTCTATTTGTATTTGGCGTTTCAGTTCGTCAACATCTCCAGTTTTTCCAAGATTCCGTAATTAATTAATTAAAGTTGATCACCAATTTATGATGATAAAAACGTTGATTCTTGTTGCAGGTTTAGGCATATTAAATTCTCTTGATACGCAATGAGCCAATGACTTCTTATCCAGTCAATGAACTCTTAATTCCCCATGACAAAATCGTGGTTGAAAATGGTTCATCAATTCATGCTTTTTCTATTGTCTTTCAAGAAAAAACTTTTATGAACCAAATTCAAAGACAAAGATAACGAAAATATTAATTAGACTCAGTAGAATGTAACTTTCAAATTAATCATAACAATTTCATGAAACAAACAACAAAATTAAAAAAGGGTTGGTCTAAGAGGCATGGTATGATCCGTGGCATCTAACACCCGACCCGACCCGATGCTTGACCGAATGAGCTATAGCCGAAACCGACTCTCACCAATTCCTTTTGGTCGTGGTTCCCGCCTCGGTCAGCGCTGATTTTTATGGGTAGCTGACATGGCAGGTTGAAAGGTTAAATGGTCAAAAAGGAATGTAAACCAACAAAAAGAAAGTTCATATAGGGAAATTATTCAGACCCTCAAACATCTTGCTATTACACATCCATCTGATTGAGTTTGTCAAATATTAAATGGTAAGTAAGTAATTACATGATCAAATGGTTTTTAGATAGGTAATTTTATCGTCATGAAAGCTTCAATTAATTCGTGTAAAGTACATAAATTAAATGGCTTTTACACTCTATTCATGTAAAAGTTGTTGTGCTTGGCCAAATCTAGCCAATGTTTGTGGCCTTTTTATCTGCCCGAGCATCGCCGCGATGGTCTAGGTCTGCTCAGATTTTGCTGGCGCTTAAGCACTAGCATCTAACCACAAACACCACCAGGAGGACCTCTTATTTGGTTGCAGCTACCGCGGCCAGTTCCTTATGTTTGGTTGCATATGATCTTTTGTTCAACATTTTCAAGTTAGATTGATGGCTTGTAATTTGAAGAAAAGTTTGTGAAATTTTTTAAATAGGTTTGGGCCCAAGCTGGGACTAGTCCCAAGCCCGAGCCTTAGAGAAGGGCTCGATCAAGGGATCGATCCCTCCTCCCATAGGCTTGGTTAGGTTTGGGACCAAGCCCTTCTAGGACTAGGCCTTACAATGACCGGTGCTAGGACCAGTCCTTTGGGCCCGGATTTTGGGACTAGTCCCAAATGCCCAGGTCTAATCATTTCATAAGAGACATATATTTTGATAATTTGACAAGAGACTTAAAAAAATTGAATATAAAGTCTCGGAACAATATTAATATAGTACAAGTATAGTACTATAATAGCATTAGTTTATGTATCATTTGATTCTTTTTTAATTTTTTTTTTTATTTGGGGATCCCGAAATACCCAAAATCCTCGCAGGCTGGATTTGGGGATTCCCCGAAATCCCTAATTCAGGGATGGGCTAGATTTGACAAATCCCCTTGGGCTTCTAGGCCGGGCCCAAAGATAGGGGTCCCCAGCCCCGACCTTGCCCGTGCCCATCCTTACAAAGCATTTATACACAACAAGTGATAAAACCAAATCAAAACTGCAATATTACAAAATCAGTTGGAGAATATTTCTCTAGTGGTTTGGTAGATAGCTCTTGGACTTGGTCTCTAATAGAAGTGGATAGCTCTTGGACTTGGTCTTTAACAGAAACATCTTGGACTTGGTCTTAATCGTTAACAAGATTGACAAACTCTAATGGATGGATGAAGTCTAGGTGATGAGACCATGTGATGCAGTTGATTTAAGGTTTGATTTCGGGTTTAATTTGAGGTTTTCATTGTTGAGGATGCTTTGACTTGATGAAAGATTTTGATGAGATTTGAGAGGTGAATAAGGAAAAATTATAAAGTTTTTTAGGTTAATAAAGAAATAATTGAATGTAAAACTAATAAGTTTGGTGCGATTATGAGATTTTGATTTAAAATTAAGGGTATAAATATCATTTCCATCTTTAATGAACTTTTATTTACAAAATTTAACATAATAAGGGTTAGGGTTATATTTTTGAAATTGTTGATGATATAAAAAAGAGTAACGCCACACCCACAACCTCTTTTCAGAAACTTTCTCTTACAACTTTGACGTGCCAGTTCGCAATTAATCAGCTGCAATTTATCAGATGGGAGCCATTACGAGCTAACTAATTGTGAGCTGCCATATCCGGGTCATCAGAGGAAGTTTGTGATAAGAGGTTGTGGGTGTAATATTTTTCTATAAAAAAAACAATAATGCTAAAGGTACTAAGCAATTTACTAAGATTTCTTATACAAAGTGATATGACAATAAATGAATGAAAAAGTCAATACGATAAGTTTGACTTTTTTGTATTTACTCTTACATTCATTTTCTGTTACATAATTTTGTATACGAAATCTTTGTAAAATTTTTTGCACCTTTAGCATTACCTAAATAAAAAAACCCCTTCTGTTCTTTTTCTTTTAATCAAAATCATCAAATGTGTATTTTTGAAGTATTTAAAATAACTTTTTATGGTTTTTATCAATTTGCGGACACCGTTCTTTAAAAGCATTGAAAGTAGAACAAAGTTTGGAAACGCACAAAAAACAAAAAAAAGATTTAACTTGTAATTGAATTTATTTACCCAAATAAAAGTTTCAAAAAAAAAAGAAAAAAAAAAGAGAACAAATAGATTTGTGAGGTTTAGCCTCGGTAAGCAATGAGCAAGCCACTAGTATCAACCGAGAAAATTACAAAGTTAGAAGCACTCTCCCTGAACTACAGTATGAGTGAGTGAACAATATTGTGTATAAAACCCGTTATTTGAGATTTAAAATTAACTAGGATGCTCTCTTTATATAGCTCATAAAAGCATAATCCTATCCTATGTAAACTAATCAATGTGGGATAAGAGAAATTACCCATTTTTATGTAAAATATGTTGATACTTGATTTTGGACACCAACGACTCGCACGTGCAAAGTGTTAAGAGAGTTTTAGAAATTACACGTGATGGATCCATGAGATTTGAATATGGTGCTGAGATTATATATGTTTGCAGAAACATAAATAATAGATTGACAAAAGAGGTTGTTATAGTGGCTCGGATGCTTAAAGCAAATCCTATATCCACTGTTATTTTATTATTCTTTGAGTATTTCTATGATATTGCCCATAAGGCATACAAAAATGAAGAAATACTTTGTTTACAGAGAGAAATAATGAAGCTCAAATCTATGTCTAGCTTTCATATGTCCAACCTCTCATTTTCGTGAAGAGAGGTGCTCATTTATATACATTTGAGGTCAATGTAATGAGTGCTTTTGTAAGTTGCCCTAACATATGGGGATCACTCTTTAATTCTTATCTTTTTATTTGATAAAGTTGGGACAGGTGTGTAGTCCTCATCCACTCATAGACAAAACTTGAATCTACTGGGTTGGTGACAGCCGTATCCCTTATGTCTTAGGGTGACATGACAACTCCTGGACGGCACAAAGCCTTCCTGAACTCTGATTGGTTGGTGCTGACATTAGTGCGATTTTTTAGGCACAACAGAACTCCCCTAGTTTTTGAAGTGCGTAATTGTACTTCAAAAACTCATGTCTTAAATCTGAATGGTTGTTGCACTATAGACTGCAATCTCAAACTAAAGAACTCGAACTATGTTTGATGCGATCAGGTGCTGAGAGCCAGGACTGCGATCTGAGAGCTTGGAGCGATCCAAAGCTGAGCGAGATCTAATAACTGACATGAAATGTCTAGTAGATGAATTCCTGGAGGGAGCTAACATCAGAAGCCCAAACGCATGACTTAGAGGCCTTAAATGAATAAGCCAACTTAAAACAGCCATAACTTTTGATCTATGAGGAGTTTTGGAGCCCGTAAGATATTCATGGAAAGCTTGTTTCGAGCTCTACGTCGTGGCAACAGGGAAACGTAAACAAGGCCATTTTCGAGGCCAAAATCTACCGTTTCAGCATGTTTCAGGGCTGTTTTGAGTTTTCTGCACGTTTTTTCTAACGCTGGCAGATGGTCACGATCTGATAACTGAGAACTAATTGAAATTTGAGAGTTGAGAACACGACCTGAGGCTATTTGCAATCTCAGAGCTAAGAGTTGATCGCGATCTGATAAGAGCTCGACCTGAGAGTCCGAGGCGTGCAATCTGAACGTCTAATGCATGCGATCTTAAGCAAACAAGTGAGCTTATGAGCTTTATTAGAGAGCATAAAAGAGCTTGATCTGAGAACTCGAGAGTTATTTGCGATCTGAGAGTTTCAGGAGTTCAATCAGAAAATAGGCGCGAAGCTTGATTTGAGAACAGAAGGAGTTCGATCAGAAAGCGTGAACCTTGATATGAGAACAGAAGAAGTTCAATAAAAAAGCGCGGAGCTTGATCTGAGAACAGAAGGAGTTCGATCAGAAAGCACCGAGCTTAATCTAAGAACAGAAGGAGTTCGATTAGAATGCGTGGAGCTTGATTTGAGAACAAAAAGAGTTCAATTAGAAAGCGCGGAGCTTGATCTAAGAACAAAAGGAGTTCGATTAGAAAGTGCAGAGCTTGATCTAAGAACAAAATGAGTTCAATTAGAAAGCGCGGAGCTTGATCTGAGAACAAAAAGAGTTCAATCAAAAAGTGCGGAGCTTGATCTGAGAACAAAAGATCAACGATCTAAGTGCTCGAAAGCGCGATCTGTGATTGCGATCGGAGAGCTCTGATATGTGCGATCTAGTCATGCCATCTAAGAGCTCAAGATTAGCAATCTAAGCGTGCAACTTGCGATCTGACCATGCGATGCGAGAGCTCTGATGCGTGCGATCTGTGAACTGACCACGTGATGCGAGAGCTCGAGATTAGCGATCTAAGTGTGTGATCAATAATCTGGCCACACGATCGGAGAGCTAAAGATCAACGACCTGAAGCTGAAGATTAAGACGATCTGAGCATGCGATTAGTGATCTGACCACGCGATTGAAAGCTAAAGATCAGCGATCTGAGTGTGCGATTAGCGATCTGACCACGCGATTGGAAGCTAAAGATCAACGATCTGAAGCTGAAGTTGAAGATCAAAATGATCTGAGCGTGCGATCAGCAATCTGACCACGCGATCGGAAGCTAAAGATCAACGATCTAAAGCTAAAGATAAAAATGATCTGAGTGTGCGATCAGCGATCTGACCACGCGATTGGAATCTGAAGATCAAAACAATCTGAGCGTGCGATCAACGATCTGACCATGCGATAGGAAGCTAAAGATCAGCGATCTAAAGTTGAAGATCAAAACGATCTGAGCGTATGATCAACGATTTGACCACGCGATCGGAGAGCTAAAGATCAGCGATCTGCGCGTGGGATCAACAATCTAGCCACGCGATCTGAAGCTGAAGATCAAGATGATCTGAGCGTGCAATCAGCAATCTGACCACGCGATCGGAAGCTAAAGATTAACGATCTGACGCTGAAGATCACAATGACCTGAGCGTGCAATCAGCGATCTGACCACACGATCGGAAGCTAAAGATCAGCTATCTAAAGCTGAAGATCAGTGATCCGAGCATAAGATCAGCGATTTGACCACGCGATAGGAAGCTTAAGATCAGTGATTTGAAGCTGAAGATAAAACGATTTGAGCGTGCGATCAGTGATCTGACCATGCGATCGGAGAGCTAAAGATCAGCGATCTGAAGCTGAATATCAACGATCTGAGCATGCGATCAGCGATCTAGCCACACGATTTGAAGCTAAAGATCAGCAATCTGAAGTTGAAGGTCAAGACGATCTGAGCATGTGATCAGTGATTTGACCACGCCATCGGGGAAATTAGACGCAGGTTTGAGACCTGTATGTGCCACCAAACTGTTGATGCTTGATTTTGGACACCAACGACTCGCACGTGCAAAGTGCTAAGAGAGTCTTAGAAATTACACGTGATGGATCCATGAGATTTGAATATAGTGCTGAGATTATATATGTTTGCAGAAACATAAATAATAGACTGATAAGAGAGGCTGGTTCGGATGCTTCAAGCAAATCCTACATCCACTATTTTTTATTATTCTTTGAGTATTTCTATGATATTGCCCATAAGGCATACAAAGATGAAATACTTTGCTTACAGAGTGAAATAATGAAACTCAAATCTATGCCTAGCTCTCATATGCCATATAATCATATTTTACACTATGATTTTGCATTGAATTTTGATAGGATTTAGGATAATTTTCATACAATTTGGGCCGTAATTGCTACCTAATTCTATTAATTTGTCTTGAAAGGCCTAAACGATGATTTTTAGCATAAATGACAGTTTTGAGCGTAAATTGTGTAACTTGAGCCTGAAAACTTGGAATGACCTGAATTTAGAAGCTTTGGGAAGCTAAGAAGAAGAGATATAACTTTCATGTTTTGGGTTTTTCCTAATTCTGACTGGACAAGGGTGAAAAATTGGCTTGAAGTCGTGAAAAGTATGCTGGGAACTAAAGAAAAAACATTTTTGGACGTGCTTTAGTATTTCTGCCATAACTTGAGCTATAGAACTCGGATTGTGCTGATCCTTGAACTACCAGAAATATAATTGAAAGGGATACAATTCATATGTTTAAAAATTTTCCAGATTCAGACTCTATCAGGCTCAAATTTTGCCTGAAGGTATTCGCCGCGGCGAGGAAAAAGCTTTGCCGCGGCAAAACCTGCATCAGATGTAAAAATAAAACGGCGCGTTTTGGCTTGCTAGGGCTTCATCCTTAAGTGAGAGAGGTATAAATTAGAGCGAAAAGGAAGAGNTTGATTAATGAACATTATTACAAAGAGTCAATTTTACAATAATTGATTGGCTCTAGGGCATCTACTCTAACAGGTTTGGGGTGTAGGATTTTTTAAGGTTTATGTTTTTTTAGGGTTCAGTGTTTAGGGTTAGGGTTTAGAGTTTAGGGCTTTTTAGTGTTTAAGGTTTAGGGTGTTTTAGGGTTGAGGTTTAGGTTTTAGTGTTTAAGATGGTAAACCGTAAACCCTAAAAAACCCTATACTCTAAACCCTAAATGCAAAAAGCAAAAGCCTAAACCTGAAGAAACTCTAAACCCTAAATTGTAAAAAACCTTGAACCTAGATCATAAAAACCCCTAAACTCTAAAACCCCCAAAACCCTAAAAAATCCAACACCCTTGGCCTTAAACCCTAAAAAAACTTAAACCCTAAAAAATCCTAAACCACAAACCCTTAACTCTAAAAAACTCCAAACCCTAAACCCTAAACCAAAATCCCAAAAACCTACACCATATAAAAACCTAAACCCTAAACCCTAAATCTTAGACCATAAAAAACCTTAAACCCTAAACACTAAGCGCTAAACCCTAAACCCTAAAAAATCTTAAACCCTAAACCCTAAAAAACCCAAGACCCAAAACCTTAAACCCTAAAAGCACTAAACCCTAAACACTAAAAAACCCAAGACCCAAAACCTTAAACCCTAAAAGCCCTAAACCCTAAACACTAAAAAACTCTAAAATCTAAACCTTAAACCCTTAACCTTAAACGCTAAATGTTAAATGCTAAACCCTAAAGACTGAACCCTAAGAAACCATAAACCCTAAAAAGTCCTACACCCTAAACACCAAACGCTAAAAAACCTTAAACTCTAAACCCTAAAAACATGAAACCCTAAACTCTAAAGCCTAAAAAAACCGTTTTTGGAAAAGGTAAGTATTTCATAGAAGAGACAAAAAGTGTACAAAAGCAAGGGGCATACCCCAAGAGGATGACTGATCATTCTCAGTCAAAAAAACACATGGGAAAACCCACAAAGCCACAAACGGGGTAAAAAGAGCACGCAGGCTCCCCAAAAAACAAAAACAAGAAGATGCCATAAATCACAAAGCCACAAACCGGCATAAAAGAGCACGCAGGCTTCTTGCAAAGCTAAACAGGAAGATGCCATATCGCACAGAGCCCTAAACACTAAACCCAAAACCTTAAACTATAAACACTAAAACCTAAAAATCATAAACCCAAAAAACCCTAAACCCTATAAAATGCTAAATCCTAAATGAAAAAAAAAAAAAAAAACCCTAAAACCCTAAACCCTAAACAACACTGCTAAAAAATCTTAAACCCTAAACCCTAAAAACCATTAAACCCTACACACTAAAACCCCTAAACCCTAAAGCTTAAACCTTAGAAAACCCTAAACCCTAAACTTTAAATGCTAAAAAGCCCTAAACTCTAAACCCTAAATGCTAAACCATAAACCCTAAACTATAAACCCAAAAAAATTCTACACCCTAAACCCTAAACCCNAGGAGTGTGAAGTATTTACAAATAGATTCAGAGTGAGTTGGAGGTTGTTATAGCTTTTCCTATAATCAGTTGTTCTACATGCTGTTACTCCAAATGTGTTTGGTATACACATTTGAAAAGTGATTATAGAAGAAGTAGATTGTTACATAATCTATTTTATTGAAGGATTTCAAAAGTAGTATTTTTCTACCTTTTTAAATTTCAAAAATTATTTTTGGGGGAGTTAATTACAAAAAATCTTAAAATAAACTTTAAAAAAAATATTAAAAACAAGAATCAAGGAGTCACCGGCCAACGATCGCTTGACAACCACCTTCAAAGAATCTGTCAGGGATGAGTGAATTGACACCGCCAATACAATTGTGATTGTTATTAGGTAACAATCTATGCAATGATGCCAACGATTTGGTGAAATCCAACAGTGTAACGCTGCAACAAGCCATAAAAGTTTGACCGACTCTTTTCATGTAAATATTACTTAATATTTTATTATGTTGATGTTTGATTTTGACACCAACTTCGCATATATAAAGTGCTAAGAAATCACACGTGAGCTGATTATAGTGAGTCGATGAGGTACTGTGAACACAATAGCATGCAATGACGTAAATGTAAAGTTGACAAGATAGTTTTTATAATAGTTCAGATGCTTAAAGTGAATCTTACCTCCATTATGTTCATTTTTATAAATTGCTTTATGATTGCTAGATAGGCTTACAAGAGGACACGAGCAGCGATCTAGCATTACAAGTGCTTGGTGTTCTGAGTGTTCTTAGAGAATGTCAAGCCAGACTCTTTCTAGTAGTGTGTCTTTGCTATTTTCTTTCTTGAATGCCTGAATATGTTATCTCGATTATGTGAGAGGGAGCTGCCTATTTATACATGTTTAGCTCAAGGTAATGATTACACTTTTGCAAGTGGCCTGATGTAGTGAAGATCCCTCATGCCTTCTCATTCATTGAGAACTCAATGAATATCCTTAAATTAAATGGGGCTTGGACAGGTGTGCGAACCAAATTCACTCAAGCACAAAATCTTGAGTCGATTTAGGTCTGTGACAGTTGTATTCCTTTTGCTTGTTACGACGTGTCATGTTCTGGATGGTGGAATGATTTCCTAGGTTCTGATTGATGCAAGATGACGTCAGCATAGGTCAGCCCTTATTTTAGGCATAAAAGAAGTCCACAATTCTTGAGATTCAAAGTCTTGGATTTCGAGAACTTAATGATTATGTCACGGCCTGATTTGGTTGTTCTTGGAGATATGCAACCGATTTGAGAGATGGGGCGACCACATTGGTGGAGACGACCTGAGACTGGTCGCTTCATGCGATCTGAGAGACTTGTCCTGATTCATAAGCCGATGGTAGACCGTGAAATGTGACCTGAGAGCTAGGGAACAATATAAGGTTGATCGTCCATTGAGACCCGATGATCTAAGCTTGTTGTATTCTGAGATCTCTTAAAGTGTTCTAAATTCTGGTCGTTATCCACGATCTGAAAAACTTGGATTTTTCCATGGCTAAGCTTTTGAACAACCTGAGTTGGTGTTCGCTTTTGGCAATCTAAACAGATGCCTCTTTTGAACGACCTTCCCAGGTGTTTTTTGTTGCATTGACAACTGTTACGTTAGCCATGCTGAAATGACATTCCTTGGGCCGCATTTAATGTGGATGAGATGATTATGATGGAGGTTAGTCTTTCTATGGATTGATGATGCGTGGTTGAGATCAACAATCAGAGATTTGTTCTCGCCCAAATTTTGCTTATATAAGGCAATCTGTAAAGCCCCACCAATACATCCAAGGGTAAAATAGTCTTTTCATTTTTATGTACTAAGTTAACTACCATGCACATGCCTTAGGGGTAAAGTGGTAAAAGAATGATGATATTTTGTTGGCTTGACAAGATAGAGATGATGAAAGATTGAGGAGTAATTAAAAGAAAATTGTTAAGGGTAAAAAGGGAAATGATGTTTTAAGTCATTAAATGCATGCAAGTGATAAATATTGAGCTTTTTGTTTAAAAAAATAAAATCTTTGATTTACTTGGTTAAAGAATCGGCCAACACATATAGTCTTCCACTTTCCATCATCTTCTTCAATATTTCTACATTATTCCATCATCTTCTTCAATACTTCTCCATTAATTCTATTTCCTCCATTGAAATTTCAAGCTTCTTAGTTGTAATCTTTCAAGTGTCTTATATTTCTTCCTTTATTAAGGATATTAGGAGGTAAATTTCAACTCCTTATCTTATATGACTACTATATACTTCAAGTTATTAAAGTTTTCTTATGAATTATGTTAGAATAAATAGTCAATTGGAGATAAGGAGAAGGAAATTTGCAAAAAAGTGTGGTTCTTCACACAAGGTAAGGGAAACCTCCATTTGATATGAAATAAGAATTAGGTTTCCAGGTTTAGTATTAGGGAACCTTAATTCTTGTCACACAAAAGANGTTGTTTAATATTCACTAGCCCTTTTAGATGGTGTTAGAATCTGTGTGGGTGTACGTGTGTGTGGGATAAAAGGAGGGCCTTGACCATTTTTAGACCGATCGTTGTGTTGATTGGTTCCGCTTAGGTCGGCTATCATAGTTTCCCACATGCATAAACTCCATGATTTTCTGACAACATCCCTAAGGTCTAGTAACCCTTGTGGTATCTAACAATAGGTAATGAATTTTTTTTTTTCCTTTTTCACTATGTTTTAGAACTTGAGTGTATATTTGCAATGATTTTAAAAAAAAAAAAAAAGTGTATGGAAATTGATAAAAAGCGCATTTTAGTTTATTTTTTAGGCAATAATCATTGATAAAAAAATTATTGAGAATTATTGATGCTTGATTTTGACACCAAAGACTTCACATGTGTAAAGTGCTAAGAAATCACACGTGAGCTGATTGTAGTGAGTGGATAAGGTACTGTGAGTACAATAGTATGCAAAGATGTAAATGTAAATTTGACAAGATGATTTTTATAGTGGTTCAGATGCTTAAAACGAATCCTACATCCATTGTGTTCGTTTATATAAAAATTACTTTCTAATCGCTAGAAAAGCTTATAAGTGGTCGCGAGCTGCGATTTGAGATTACAAGTGTTTGGTGTTCTAAGTATTCTTAGAGAATGTTAAGCCAATCTCTTTCTAATAGTGTGTCTTTGCCATTTTCCTTGTTGAATGTGTGCATGTCTAACCTCTATTTTATGAAGGGGGAGCTGCATATTTATACCTGTTTAGCTCATGGTAATGATTACACTTTTGCAAGTGGCCCGGTGTTGTGTAGATCTCTCATGCCTTCCCATTCGTTGAGAACTCAAATAATATCCTTAAATTAATTGGGGCTTGGACAAGTGTGTGAACTAAATTCACTCAAGCACAAATTCTTGAGTCTGTGACAACTATATTCCTTTTGCCTTTGGAGACATGTCATATTCTAGACGATGGAATGCTTCCCTAGATCCTGATTGGTGATTGATGACTTCAGCATATGTCAACCCTTATTTTAGGCATAACAAAAGCTCCCCAAATTCTTGAGATTCAAAGTATTGGATTTCGAGAACTTCATGATTATGCTGCGACCTGATTTGGCTAGTCTTTGAGATATGCACCCGATCTAAGAGTTGGGGCAACCACGTTGTTGGAGACGACCAGAGGTTGGTCATTGAGAATTGAAAGTTGGTCGCTTTATACGATCTGATAGACTTGTCTTGGTCCACGAGCTGATGGCTGATCATGGCTTGCGACTTGAGAGCTAGGGAACAATATGAAGCTGATCGTTTATTGAGACCAAACGACCCGAGCTTGATCGCATTCTAAGATCTCTGAAAGTGTTCTCAGTTCTGGTCACTGTCCACAATCTGGAAAACTCGGATTTTTTCCATGGCTAAGCTTTTGAATGATATGAGTTGGTGTTCGCTTTGGCAATTTGAACAAATACCTCTTTTGAATGACCTTCTCTGATTTTTTTGTCGCATTGACAGTTGGTATAGCAATAAAGTATTCTTTCTCTGACAAAAGTGATACTATGCACATTAACTGTTAGCCATGAACATTAAATGCTAGCCATGCTGAAACAACATCCTTGGTGTGCATTTAATGCGGTTGAGATGATTACGTCGATGATTTCAATTCTCGATGGGAGTTGTCATCAATTGATTTCTAGCAAATCATGGGGGTCACTCTTTCCATGGGTCGATGACACGTGGTCGGGATCAACAGTAAGAGATTTGTTCTCACCCAAATTTTTCTTATTTAAGGCAATTGAAACGTCGTCTTTCCACCCAAAAACCCTAAATTTGCCCTAAGTTCATAAAACTTAAGAATTTTTTCTCTAAAAACTCTCGTTTTTTCTTCTCCAAAAAACTCTGCCTTCTCATTCCATTGATGCGAACTCAATGCTACTTCAAAATACCTCCCTCCGATGATTGTAAGGTAAAAGTTTTCTTCTCTTTTACTCACTTTTTATACCTTTTTAGTATTTTTATAGTCACTGTGGTTCATGGGTATCTGGTAGGGTAGATAAGAAGTGTTTTTTGGGTTGTGCTCGAGTGATTCACCGGAAAGCTTTGAAAACTTAGGGTAAAGAGTCTTGGTGGATCTTTTTAGGAGTTTCTAGGGTTAGTGATAGCATACCAGTCATGGGTGGACCCTTTGAGTCTTCTTCTGAGTCGTTCTTCGAGGTAGATTATTCAGGGTTTGAATCTCCTTTAGTTATCATCCATTTACAAACGGTACAGCCAGTAGAATACCCAGGTGGTTACCAGAGTGAGTGGACACCAAGAGCCAAAATGGGGAAGCTTGGTGAAGAGGACACCTTCAAATCTGGTAGCTCGACTATAGGACCTAGAAACCCGAAGCATGATAAGTCCACGATCATTAGAGAAGGGCTTCAGAAGATTGCAAATCAGTATGCAATCACAGTGAAATTATACAGAAAAAGAGGTTTTATAGCCTATGAGCCTCCCAAAGGAATAATTGCGATCTCTAAAGCGATTTTCAAGAGCAAGGTCGTAGTTCCTCTCCACCCTTTCATTAGGTCAATACTCGATCACTTCGGGATCGCACATTTCCAAATGATGCCAAATAGGTACATCATCACATGGCAATGTACATATCATTCTGCGAGCACAATCTGGGAGAGCCTATGGTGCTGGAGCTCGCATGCGCCTACATGCTAAAGAAGTGCAAGGATAAGGACTCGTACTATCTCTCCAAGTGATCATCGATTGAAGGAGGATTATTTGGTTATCTGAGTAATGTGGGACATTACGAAACCAAATACTTTTTCTTTGAGTACAATGGGTTTTGCACTTTTCGGAACCCGAGTAGGTTTCCCTTTTTGTTTAGGTCCTTCCTTTTTCCTTTCTCTTTGTTTGATCGCTAACTAACGACCTTCTTTGTTGTACAAGAAACAAAGCGACTAAGTTGAGGCTGTTAGAGGAACACATATGTATTCAAGCTTTTGGTTGCTTCCCAGAGGAATTCCGCAATGTGAAGCTACTCGTAACGATGAGAATCTTAGGAAGCATGAGTTCTTTGCTGCGGAGGCATATCTTGACCCTTCAGCTCATAAGTTTTCCTCTTTACCGAATACTTAATTTTTTTGTTTTATCCTTTTATGTTGTTCATTGATTGCATTGCTCTTTTTCTGATGTAGCGATGCAACCAAGAAGAATCAAAAGAACATCAGGGATTACATTCCCCAGATTGTTTAGGGAGTCCAAGGTTAAGGAGACTCTAGGCAATGTCCCTATAGTGAGGACTCAAACTGGTATTGAGAAGGTCCTAGAAGAGAAACAACCTACTGGAGCTTCTCAACATGGGGTTGAGCCCCCCAAGAAGAAGTCTATGGCTTCGAAGAAGAGGAAGAAGATAGAAGCAGAAGAATCTCAATCTTTTCCTAAGGAACTCGAATAGCGACCATCGAGGGATCCCAAGAGTGGATCCGTGGTAGCTACCAAAGCTACCCCTCCATCGAAGCCTCAATCGAAAGACAAGCCAACAGTTGCTCAAGAAGAGGTTATTGAGGCCACACTAAAAGTAGGGAGACTTTTGAGGTGAAGGGTCTTGACAACTCCGTTCTATACCTTATTGGGAAGCTCCCCGAGCATCTGCAGCCTCAATTCTTTACCATGCTCAAGTTTCAGTTGGAAATGACCTTTGAGAGGTATCAGAAGGCCAAGCCTTCTAATATGCTGGTGATGATACTCTAACTTTAGAATCATATACGGAACCTTTTTCCTACGATCTTTATCGAGATTTGGTTGAAAATCATCTTTTCTATGACTAACTTGTGTTCGTTCGCTTTTGTAAGCTACATGTGCCTTGAACATCTTCCACAACAAGACTAAACTTCCAATGAAAAAAGTTAGGAGTTGATGGACAAGGTCATCAAACTGAGATAGGCCCTCACAATGACCAATAAGTTTGCGAGGGAAGTTCAAGTTTTGGCGGACAAACGCTTGGAGGAGAAAGAAGCCCTGTAGAAAATGATCAATTTTCTTAAGAAGGAGCTACAGAAGAAAGATGATCTAAATAAGGAGCTTCAACTGAAGGTGGCAAAGCTTACTAGAGAACTAGGCGTGAGGGAAAAAGAGCTTCAAGAGAGCATAAATCATGATAAGGAGACCGAAACATCTTGGGCTAGGCTATGGGATGTTACGGAGAAAACTACCAAAGAGAAGGACTGAGAGCTCGAGATTGCTCATGAGCAAATCTCATCTTTGAACGAGCAGTTGCAGCTTTCTAAGCTCGAGGTAGAGAAGAAAGTTGGGGAGTGGTCACTGTGGGTTATCAGAAAGATATGAGAAGATAACCTTGACATGCACCTCACTTGCCTTCTCGAAGACTACCGAGATGACATTGAAGCACTAATAAATGAGGAGATAGAAGTCAAGGAAGAACTGTTTTCATTCATCCCTCTTGAAGATGAAGAAAATGAGAGGGATGCTCGCGAGGAGGGTGATCATGAGGAGCAAGAGAATCTTGAAATAAGAGATACCGATCTGGAGGTCGGAGCACCCGAAGCTAAGGATCCTGAAGACAAGGAAAAATGATCATCGTCCCATCTGCTTGCCTTGAAGAAGCTTTATTTCTTTCATTTTTGTAGTGCTTTGGGTTTCCCCATGTTGTACATATTTTTTTGAATGAACATATACATTTTTTTTCTCATTTGTGATCGCACTTTTTTATTTAAGCACGTCACTAATGAATACAATTCCTTTTATCGCATAATTTGTACAATATTGTAAAGATTAAATAACAAGATTACAAAGAGTTAATGTAATAACATTAGTAATTCTTGAAGAGTAATCATTTTATTGATAAAAATTACAAGTATATGAGATCAAAAAGAATGAAAATAAAAAAAGAACCTGGACTTTACTGATAATAAGTGTTGAGTGTTGGAAATGCAAATTTATTTTGTGATTTAGGGGTGAAATTGTAAGAAATTCAAGTTTTAACGCATTTTTAGGATGAGTTTTCTTACATGTTTTGTTATCTTTCGGAATCATGGGTGTTGTGTGTGTTTTTAGGTGTTTAGGTGCAAAAAGATGGATTATTCACACTTGTATTGGTGTTCGGACATCCTGGACCAATCGAATGCGGATAAATCAAGGCGAGCAGAAAAATAGTGAAATTCTGCATTCGAGCCACAACACACTTTTCCAAGCTACGACGTGAAGATGACGAAATTGATTTTGAGTCGTAGCACACTTTTCTGCACCGCGGCGTAAAGTCGATGAAATCCAAATTGAGTCGCGACTCAATTCATTTGAGCTACGGCGTGATAGGGTTTTTTCAAAGAAGAAATCATTAGAATTGTGCTATGGCGCAATTCAACTGTGCTAGGGCTCAATTAAACAGAGTCGTAGCTCAACTAAACTGAGTCACGACGCAAATCTTGCAGAATGTAAAAATATTTCTAACCCTAATTTCAGCTACCAATATTTACAAGTTTGCCATTTTGTCTAAAAATTATATAAAGGCAGCTTTAGTCCTTTTGTACAGAGTTTTAGGTTTGATATACACATTTTTGAGAGAATACGTTTGGGGCTTCTTGGAAAGGTGGAGCTTGGAGAGGGGATGAGGTTCTCTTCCTCTCCTTCTCCTTTTGTTCTTCATGATTATGGTTCTAGGTGTTGCTGTTTCTTTTCCTTTATGTTGAATTTTGTTTTCTAGGGATTTGGTGTAATCTAATTGAAGGCTTATGTTTTATTGTTATTCTATTTGTTTGATCCATTCTATTATGTTCTAGATTCAATCATTGTATTTAATTCAATCTTTAGTTGATATTAGGGCTTGATCAACTTAATGCTAGTTAATTGATTGTATGAGACAAGATTTGCTATGGAATGATTGATTTGTAGCCCTTCCCAAGTATGGGTTGGTTATTGTCTTTAAGATTGTCTTGCGTTTAATGGGTTTTTGTTACTAGACTAGGTTATACGCCACTAGCTTTTTTAGTTGATTGAAACACTAGGTTATTCCGAATGGCCATAGTAATACCTTAGAAACGAGAGACGTCGTGCCTATCTTGATTAGCTTTATGAATAGACGATTTGTGTCTATGCGAATTGGTTCCTTCGTTGTTTAGACTAGGCTATACGCCACTAGCTAGTTTGAATGATGAAAATACTAGGTTGAACCCGATGATGTACGAACCTTAGAATGAAGTAGGGAGAACGATAGTTTGATGATGAACATGTAGCCTGATAATTATGATGGAGTTAGAGCCCTAAGATTCTTTGTATATAGTTAGATTTAGATTTACTTTAATGTCGTTTTATATGTTTTCTTTATTTCAATTTTTTGTTACTTCCGTCAAAGCATAGTTTCTAGGATCACAAGAACACCTCTAGTTTCTATGGGATCGACCTTACTCGTGCACTATGTTGTGATTGCGACTCGTGCACTTGCGAAAGATTTAACTTTGTATGTCTATCAATAAGGTCGTAGATGTTTAGCATTCCAAGCTCATGGTATTTAGAACCATTAATTTGCTTTAGATGATACGTTCTTGGTCATATGACTTTAGCGACTCGGTAGGGGCCTTCCTAGTTAGGTCTTAATACTCTTGCGCTAAGTTCTCGAGTACTAAGAAAGACTTGTTAGAGGACCAGGTCTCTGACCTGGAAGTCTTTTCTTCTAACTTTGGAGTCAAAGAACCTCTTAGCTCGTTGTTGATAGGAAGCTATTCGTAACTGAGTTGTGTTAAGGTGTTCTTTGACTAGATCCAGACTGGCACGTATGAGCGCTTCATTGTCTATTTCGTTGTAGGATTCTCTCCAAAGAGAACTTGTCCCAACCTCAATTGGGATCATTACCTCGTAGCTATATACTAGTGAGAAGGGTGTTTTTGTAGTAGAGGTCCTCGGAGTGGTTCTATATGCCCATAGAACCTCTGGGAGATCGTCAGCCCAATTGCATTTAGCTGCTCAAAGTTTGGCCTTTAAAGTGTACTTAATGGTCTTGTTTGTTAGAGTAGATGCCTTAGAGCCAATCAATTATTGTAGAATTGACTCTTTGTAATAATGCTCATTAATCAATAATAAAAGACATTTTATTCTATATCACGTAAATCATTATTATTGCAATATGTATTGATATATGTCCTTAGAATGGTAGAACCGTGACGAAGGTATCAAGTGTTTCAAATCTTGATAGCGAGAACCCTATGAGCACATATAGTGGCCATTCTAGAAACGTCCGTAGCCCCAGTATTATTCTAAAGTAAGGGCACAGATAATACGGTAAGGCTATCATAGTGTTGAACGACCTTGTCGAAAAACAGTGACTGATCTCACTTGTCAAGGTTGTTTGATGACAACCTAGTGCAACACATGGGTGCTTATTGTAGGCGAATATACCGCAGCAAGTTCATTGGACTGACCCACTAGAGGATTTCATATAGATGGTAACCCCAGTGTCTATGGAACAAATCCTCTAACAAATGGTGGTGTATGTGATCCTTAGACTTGAGATCACAGGAGCGTTGTGCACCGATTAGCGCAGAGATCACAGGAGCGTTGTGCACCGATTAGTGCAGTTTGACACTAGCCTAACGCAGTTCTATTCAGAGCTGTCAATACGGTGGTGATTGGTTGCATCAAGGAGTGTATCAAGACTATGGTGGATAGACAGAGGATTCATCACTCACGGGTATGAGAAAAGTTATCTCACGGTGCAATTCAGTATATGGCAATGACACTAAAACTGTGGCCACAGTGGGATTGAGTTGTTGCTCTATCCAGATTATAATACAGGTCATTGGTCCAGAAATTGAATACATAATATTGAGAGTAACCGGAGGTTGACACTATTTTTATGCCTTCGTCTCGTCGAGATAACGTATGATGAAAGGATCAAATTGTACGATAACCATATCGTTGACAGGTAGCTACTTTGCTGAATCCGAATCTATCGGGTGGCCATGATGCTTTGCTAGGGGCCAATCTTGGTCTGTGTATTAGTGAGACGATTAATTAGTATTAATCGCGATACTATACACTACCGGTACGATGAGGAGCCTATGAGTCACACACATAGAAGATAATTTAAGAGCCAAGAAGAAAGAAGGGCGTTTTCGTCTTTTTAGGCAAAAAGGTATTTTGGTAGTTTCATAGTGTAATTAAATTTGTTGGGTTGTAGCATTTATTTAATTTGTTAGAAAATTAAATAAGTTAAATTACAGTTAAATGTGTGTTTGCACATATTTAATTAAATCATCATTATTATTAAATGTTAATTAAATATTAATTGATTTTAATAGAAGATAATGATGAATTAAATAAATATGTAATTGGGAGTGTTTGGCAACATTGGGTGTTTGGGTTGTAGCCCAAGCCTATTCCATATGGGAATAGGTCAACTAAAATAACACTATAAAAGAAAAGTTTTAGTTGAAAAATTGGGTAGAGTTTTTCATTATTTCATTTTGATTAAAAAAAGAAAAATACAGCACCCCAAATACTCTCCCACGCCAGTTTTGGTTGTTGCCAAAATCAAATACTTTTTGTTCTTCTTGATTTCTTAAGGCCAAGGAGGATCTAGCAAATCCCTCCTTGGTTCTTGGTAATTGTCTTCGTGTGGACTTCTTCGTTCGATCCTACACTTGGATCGATAGCAAACACGATCAAAGACAATATTGGTGGAGCCTTCAACGTGGGTATGAATCTAAACTTTAGATTTACTTTTTCTGCAGATTCTTGATGTAATACATAAACTGTAAAATTTGTGCCTTGATTTTGGGCTTTAAGGAACGATCTACGGTTGTATAAAATTTTGTTTTCCGCTGCGCAACCAGGTCGTTTCCTAACATTATTGACAGCTTCAATTTGTCCACTAGCTTGCGGTCTTGCTACTGAGGTGAATTTCTTCTGAATCTCCAAATCTTCGCAAAATTGCCTGAATTCCTCATTGTCAAACTATTTCCTGTTATCTAAGATAAGTGTGTGAGGAATCTCGTAGTGGCACACTATATTCTTAAAGATGAAGTCTTTGAGTTTTTTTGTAGTGATCGTAGCCAAAGGTTCTACTTCGACCCATTTTGTGAAATAATCCACTACGACCATTGCATACTTAACGCCACTTTTACAGGTTGGCATGGGACCGATGCGATCAATTCTCCATATAGTGAATGGCTAAGGGCTGGTCATCATTGTTAATTGGTGGGAAGGAGCTCGCGGTAAGTTGGCGACTCTTTGGCATTTGTCACACATCTTCACAAAGTTGTAGGTATCTTCATGAAGCAAGGGCCAATAATATCATTGTCGAATAATTTTATTAGTGAGAGATCGTGCAGCAGTGTGATTACCACAGATCCTTTCATGTATCTTTCTGATGCTGTAGTCTGCTTTTTCATCTGTCACACATCGGAGTATATGAGTGCTATATCCTCGCTTATACAGTTGGTCTCTGACCACAATGTAACGAACAACTCAAGTTTGTAGGATTCTTGCCTCAGTTTTACTATTAGGAAGAGTCATTTCTTTAAGATACCGAATAATAGGAGTCATCTAGGTTATTGACTCTATAGTAGCCACTGTCTGGTCAGGTGAGTTGATGTTGGGAGATTCCATGTACTTGACTAGAATGTTGTCTAGAACATTGAAATGCAATGATGAAGCTATCTTAGCCAAAGTATTCGCAATAGAGTTGCTATCTTTGGGGATTTACTTGATCGTGCAGTGCTTGAAGGACTCAAGCGTGACCTTAGCTTTCTTTAAGTTACTGATTATATTCTCTTTTTTGGCTGGATACTCTCCCAATATTTGATTGACGACAAGTTGGGAGTTGCTATTGATGTCGATCATTTCTAATCCCATTTTTTTTGCTAATCATAGACTAGCAAATAATGCTTCATACTCAGCCTCATTGTTGGTGGCTTTAAATTCGAATATGAGGGCTCTATATATGCGAGCACCTTTAGGACTTACGAGCAGGAGACCAATTCTAACTCTTTTTCAGTTGGAGGATCCATCAACATAAAGACTCCATGTTGACAGATTTTGGATGGTCTCTTGGATCGTGTTACTAACTGGCTGATCGGGTTATCGATTTGGCTGATAGGAAACTCTAATGTGAAATCAGCAACAACTTGTCCTTTGATAGCTGTTTTAGGCTTGAAGCGTAGATCGAATTGGCTTAATTCCATTGTCCACTTAAGCAACTTACCCGATGCCTCTGGTTTCTGAAGGACTTGTCTAAGTGGGTAATTAGTTAAGACATGGATGGTATGGGCATGGAAATAAGGTAGCGATTTCTTGGAGGTGATTACCAAGGACAAAGCTAATCGCTCTATTTCTGGATACCTTGTTTTAGCATCCAGTAGCCATTTGTTGATGTAGTACATAGGCCATTGCACTTTCCTTTCTTCCTATATAAGGGTTGCACTGACCTCATGTTGAGAGATGGACAAGTAGAGAAATAAGATCTCTTTGGAAGTGGCTTGGATAGAAGAGGTGGCTTTGTGAGGTGCTCTTTTAGGCTTTGGAAAGCTTGCTCACACTTTGGAGTCCATTCAAATTTCTTGTTGGCTTTGAGCACATTAAAGAATGGCAAACACCGATCTGTAGCTCTTTATATGAAATGACTGAGAACCGCTATCCTTCCATTTAAGCTTTGAACTTGCTTGGGCTTTGTAAGACTGCTCATTTATAGAAGAGTTTGGATTTTCTCGGGATTGACTTCGATTCCCTGATGGTTAACCATGTACCCCAAGAATTTTCTCAAGGCTACTCTGAATAAACACTTAAGTGGATTAAGCTTCATTTTGTATTTTGAAGATATGTTGAACATTTTGAGAGGTGGGTTATGTGATATGAAGTGACATGCGACTTGACCAATGTGTCATCAACATAGACCTCCATAGTTTTCCTGATCTGTTTGGAAAACATTCGGTTAACTAGGTGCTGGTAAGTTGCTCTAGTGTTTTTCATATCGAAGGGCATGACTTTATAGCAGTATAACCCATGATCTATGATGAACGAGGTGTGTTCCTCGTTTGGCTTGAACATTAGAGTTTGATTGTATCTTGAATATGCATCCATGAAGTTTAACAGCTCGTGCCCAAAAGTGGCATCAACGAGCTAGTTGATTTTGGGCAAGGGAAATTGTCTTTTGGGTAAGGCTTGTTGAGATCCGTGAAATCAATGCAAGTCCACCATTTACCATTGGCTTTTTTTCACCAAAACAAGATTTGTGACTCGACTAGGTAATGAGCTTCTCAGATGAACCCGATTGAGAGGAGCTTATCTACCTTACTTTTGAGAGTTGCATAGCGCTCTAGGTACATGACTCTTTTTTTTAGTGATCTGGTTTGATTTCACGATTGATGTTGAGTGCATGACATATGACTTTCGGACTGATCCCGATCATGTCAGCATGTGTCCATGCAAAAACATCAATATTCTGTCTGAGGAAGCTCGTTAAATTAGTGGGGAATTGAGGGTTAAGATTACTTTCGATTCTCAATGTATGAGTTAGCTCGTGCTCGTCGATTGGTACCTCAAACAATGTCTCTACTGGCCCACTGTGGGAATTCTCCTTCTGGATGTGAAGATCAATGTTATCCTCCATTAGGCCAGAATGTGGCTTGGTCTTATTGATTGCCATTGACTACTCTAGCTTGCCCTCAAGTTTTCCTTTTCCCTTGCATGCGAGCTAGACTGCTTGATTGTAATAGTTACGGGATTCATGCTATGATCCCCTTACTTCTCCACACCTAGAAGAAGTGTGGAACTTCATCTTTTGATGATAGATGGAAGTGACGGCCTTGAAGTTCCGTAGTAGTGGTTGTCCAATGATGCACTGCCATGAATTCCGTCATCTTAGTCATTCTGTGGGGATCACCCAAAATGACTGGAAAGGTGTGTTTGGTCAGGGGTAATAGGAAATTACTAAGGTAATGTCATCTTGTATTACTTTATTACCACGTTTGATTGTTAAGTAATATAAGATTCCGGTAATCTTCCAATACCAATAGTAGTTATTGTTGGTAATATAGGAAGTAATCTGATTACCTCCATTTTCTTAGGTATTTTAAAATTACTTGGTAATCTTAGTTTTGTTACAATTTTACACTTTATTAATAAAATTTTAGCCTTTATTAATAAAATTTTAGGACAATAAGGCCCTTATTTTAAAAACAATTTACAAATATACAATTGACTATTTTATCCTTATATACAAAGTTTTTGGGACATAAATACCCTTGAAATTTAAAAAAATTACCCCAAGGGTGGCGACTAGATCTAGCCACTAGCAACGACGGAATGGCACACGACTAGCCATATATGGTTGGTCGTGGCCGATAAGCTGTTTTCGGCAGTGAAAGGCAAAATATTTGGCCATGAAAGTCAAAAAAGTTCTAAACTTTTTGTGTTGATAGGGTGTTTTAGCTAAATCTGAAATGTAGAGGGTTAAAAAAAGTTATTCAAAAAAAATTAATAAAAAAATATTATATTAATATTTAAAAAGGAGGACAATTTAGTAATTTATATAACATGCTCACAAATTTATTCCTTTCAACCAAACATGTTAATATAACATAACCACTAATTTATTCCAGCCAACCAAACACATTTCCCTAAACATTCTCAATAATCTTCAAGGTAATCTATCTTTCCATTAATATAACATTCCTAGCAATGCAACATTCTCTGAACCAAACACACTCAAAGAGTTATCATTCCTCGGGGAGTTAGATAGTCCTCGGTAAAACCATAAAGAGGAGTGGCTATAGGCTTCAGGTATGTATCTTCAAGCTTCATCTCCTCAAAGGTCGTCTGAAATAGGATATTCATGGTGCTTCCATTGTCCACCAACATTCTGTGGATTTCACACCTTTCTATCTCAATTGCGATGACTAATGCATCAGTGTGAGGGTGATGCACTTGCCTCGCGTCTTTCTCAAAGAAGGCTATTTCTTCTTCTTAGCGATGTTTGTGAGGTTGCTGCTCTAAATTGAAGACGTTGTAGGGCTCATATCAGGCTTCTCGGGCATACTGACCTTGTGCATGCCAAGAGGCCCCTGCGATATGAGGTCCCCCAATGATGGTCCAAACTAAGTAGAGACCCTTGCGACCTTTACTTCTTTCCTCATCATCACGATCTTTTTCCCTCAAGGGAATTGGATTGTCAACATACTCTTTGAAGTAACCTTTCTGAATGAGATCTTCAATTGCTTGCTTGAGAGCACGATATTCATTGGTATGATGTCTTATGTCCCTGTGGGAGCGACAATATTTTTTTCGCTCCTCTTTGATAGGGGTGCCTTCATGGGCTCCAGATTTGCGAGCAAGCTGACTTCTTTTGATACATCCAGGATGTTTGAGATCGATGTGTTCAATGGAGTGAAGTTGTCACAACAAGATAGTGGGGCATAAGCCTTCTTGGGCTCAAAATTTTGTTTTTTTCGCTTTCTCTGATCGTCATTTGCCCATTTGCGATCATTTCCTCTATCCCCCCCCCCCCCCCCTCCCTCTCCCCTTCCCCCTCCCCCTCCCCCTCCCCCTATTTGGATTCATCCCTTTGACTAGGAGCGCTAGTCGAAGCCTTGGGGTCGTGGTGATTTAGGGCTGCCACTGAGTTTTCAATGCATAGATATTTCTCTACGAGGTTGTAGAAGTGAGTAAGGGAGATTTTGTCCTCTGATTGCAGCTTATTCCACAAATCGATTTGTGGGCGAACTTTTGCTATGATTAGAGTTCAAACTGAATCTTTGGGTGTATTAGTCAACTTATTCAGTTCCTTATGGAATCTGTCAATGTAAGACTTGAGAGACTTGTTCTTCTCTTGCTGTATGTTGCTCAAACAGCTGAGCAGCATCGAGAACTACTTGTTCGCTTAGAAGTGTCTTAGGAATAATGAGCTCATCTACTGCCATGTGTTGATAGACCCTAGTAGAAGCGATCTGAACTAACGTTTTGCATGGGCAGTTAGAGTCACTACCAAGTAGCAACATTTTGCCAAGTTTGAGACTTGGTACAGCTCTATGAGGTCGTTAAACTCATAGAGGTGATCTTAAGGATCAACGTTCTCGTCAAATGCCTTCATATCTGACATTCTGAATCTTGGCAAGAGAGGTGCCGTTAGAACCTTATGAGAAAAGGGAGATGCCTCAATGATCACTCCTTGCTCATTTTGTTAAGCTTGAATCTAATCCAAAGCTTGTTGTAAATCCTCAAGTTGAGGAAGTGGAGCTCTTGGGGGATCAATTTCCGCAATCTGGATGCGTGCCTTGTGATTGTGGTTGATGAAAGACTGCAGATCAGTGTTTCCCATGATTTGGCTAGAGCCTTTAGCACGCCTTGACACTTGTGGGTTGAAACCCTATGAAGGCAATAAGTGGTTGGGGGAGTTTTCCCTATCTCTATGATGATCGGAGCCAATGCGCTGATTGTGGGTATTTTCCTCTCGGCGATGATCGGAACCATCGTGCTGATGGTGGTGGGAATCTCCATGCGTAACACTTTCATGGGCGTGTTTGTGCGATGTGTCGTGGGATTGTTCCTGACGTTAAGTATTGCCAAGTTGCTAAACAAGAGTTTTATCTCTTTGCTTATGGGCAGTATTCGAACGCCCTTTTGGCCTTTTTGCCCTTGGTCGGTGACACATTTACCCTTTTGCACTGTAGTGTGCGTGACATGAGGATATGCTTGTTTCCACACTTTTGCATGACCTACAAACGTCCTTGGGGTGGTATTGCCTTGTTTGAATTTGGCAATACTACTTTGTCCAAACGTTCCAATCGCTGGTTCATCGTTTGGAGAGTGTTGTCCACTTTTCCCAAATAACGAATTAGGGCATGATCCGTTTGGAAGGTCGAAAGAATGCTCCCTACTATGGTTTGGGGAGTCAGAACTCCTTCAGGAGGAGTTTCATCCTAGTTGCGGGGAATTTCTTTATTGTTGTTGTTCGTGCTAGGACACTTAGTTTCGAAACCATGAGTTATGATAATTTGTGGTTGATCTTTGAAAAAGGAATTGACGGGTCAGTTCAGTTTACTGGATAATGAACTTATGTGAAATCTGCCCCTCCTTCCAGCGCCAAACTGTTGATGCTTGATTTTGACACTAACGACTTCGCATATATAAAGTGCTAAGAAGTCACATGTGAGCTAATTATAGCGAATGGGTGAGGCACTGTGAGTACAATAGCATGCAAAGACGTAAATGTAAAGTTGACAAGATGATTTTTATAATGGTTCAGATGCTTAAAGCGAATCTTATATTCATTGTGTCCGTTTATATAAAGATTACTTTCTGATTACTAGAAAAGCTTACAAGAGGTTACGAGTTGCGATCTAGGGTTACACGTGTTTGGTGTTCTAAGTGTTCTTAGAGAATGTCAAACCAGTCTCTTTCTAGTCTCTTTGCTATTTTCTTTTTTGAATGCGTGAATGTCTAACCTCTATGTTATGAAGGGGGAGCTGCCTATTTATATCCGTTTAGCTTAAGGTAATGATTATACTTTTACAAGTGGCCTGGTGTCGTGTAGATCTCTCGTCTTCCCATTCGTTGAGAACTCAAAGAATATCCTTAAAGTAAATGGGACTTAGACAAGTGTGTGAGCCAAATTTACTCAGACACAAATTCTTGAGTTGGTTTGGGTCTGTGACAGCTATATTCTTTTTGCCTTTGGAGACATGTCATGCTCTAGATGGTAGAATGCTTTCTTAGATTCTGATTGGTGATTGATGATATCAGCATATGTCAGCCCTTATTTTAGGAATATTAATGAATTATTAAAGTAATTTTTTAATCTAGAAAATCAATTGAAGAAGTTCACTTATTTTCATTTCAAAACATAGATTTGATAGAACCAAAAAAAAAAAAAAGATATAATTTTCTCTCTTATGCATAAATTTTAAAAGTATAATGAGTGTTAATTGGACTGGTGGGGACAACGTGCATGGCCCCTACCCTTGCACAGAAAGAACAAATTAAGCAGACACAAATTGCACATGATAAGGCTTTAATTTGATTTAATAGTATGTCACTCTTTTTTCCGAAAAATAAAAAATGAAAAACTTAGTAATCATTGATGGAGATTGAACTCACTTTCCTTTATAATTATATAAAAATTAAATAAACAAGACAGTGCATGCTAACTTGGCAACATTATCAAGAGCTGAAACAAATATTTTTAAATTCCGATCCTTTTTCTGTCTGAACCATTCATTTGGAGAATCAAACACTCCCTTAAAGCAATTATAAATCTGAGTATACGAAGCATTACAAATGACAAAGGGCCTGAAACCATCTAATTCAATCAAGGAAATCAATTAATTGATGTTAGCTTATTATATAATAGATTTCCTGTTTGTTACTTAAAATTTTAGATGTTTAATATTAATCTTTTTGTCTCTAGGTAAAACTCATCCGCCTACCTGAATATTATATTACAGTGGATAGATACTTATTCTAAATATAAATATCGTGTTGAGCCAAAATTAGTTGTCGCAACTAACAAATCAATAATTTAATCGCAAGTTGCATTATGTTGTTTGTTAATATTAGTTAAAAAAATGTGCTCCAAATTCTATTTTTCGAAGACGATACAATATTCGATTCATTATACACATAATACATTTCCTGATTGTATTTGTATCCACAAAATGATCAGGAATTGAATAAATAGAATCGAATAGGGTTGCAATTTGAGAGATTCAATTTCAAAATTAATACAATTTGATCTGATTAATATTGATCGTTTTCCTGCACCATCCATGCATCCCCTGTATCTGAAACTCAAATAGATGCCCATGTCCCTTTTCTTTCTGATGATGAAACATCCATCTAATAACACCAATGTTAACGAAAAAACACTCCTATATGTATTTGAATATTGAATGCCAAAAATACAAATTAAGAGACCAACCCACAAGTATAAAAAACCAAAAATCTATACAACCTGGAAACTAATTAATGAATAAAACAGCTTGTGTGTGTGCCTATATCTATATCTATGTATATATAATGAAAATAATATATATTTTCATGAGAGTTTCTATCTCCCAGCTACCATAGTAACAGTCAAATCATTGGAGGATACGGTATCGTGAGCTTCCAAAGAAAAATCAACATCCACAGAGTTCCTCATAGATGTAAAGGTTGGTTGTCTAGGCGTTTGAAGTGTTGGAGTTTGACTCTCAAGCATCAGCACCACATTTGCCATATCCGGCCTGTACATTGTAGAATCTTGCACACATAACATCCCTACATGAATGCATCTCAACACCTGACTTTCAGAACATGAATCCCGAATGCTCCGATCCACTAGTTCCATTGCTCTACCTTCATTCCAAAGTGTCCATGCCTGAAATTATTCCAATTTTTTTTTGTCACTCAACTTCTACATATTAAGTATAACTAGAAAACAAATTCAATCTACTTACATATCCAATAAGGTTAGAGAATTCGGATGAACGGAAGCTATTGTTCCTCTTGCCAGAAATGATCTCTAGTAATAACACCCCAAAGCTATATACATCCGACTTTACTGAAAATAGGCCTTCCATTGCATATTCAGGGGACATATAGCCACTGCATTGTTAAGACAAATTGTGAAATTCAGATTAATCAAGTTACTGGTATGGTTGAAAATCAATATTAAATGTGCAAACATGCTATATACTTACTATGTGCCAACAACTCGGATTGTATTGGCTTCATGTTGATTGCCCCCAAACATACGAGCCATGCCAAAGTCTGAAATCTTTGGGTTCATTTCTTCGTCCAACAAAATGTTACTTGCCTTTAGATCTCGATGAATTATTCTAAGTCTTGAATCCCGATGGAGATAGAGGAGCCCTCGCGCAATTCCTTCAATAATTGCAAATCGTTTTTTCCAGTTTAGCAGGGCTTGCTTCTCTGTGTCTGACATGATGTTGATCAAGAAAACAAACATGAATACAGATGCGTAATGAATATCTATAAAGACTAATATATTCAACTTTAGGTACATACCGAATAGAAAGAAATCCAAGCTTTTGTTTGGCATATACTCATAAACTAGCATCATTTCTTCCCCTTGAATGCAGCACCCCAGCAGTCTAACTAGATTTCTGTGTTGCAATTTGGCAATTAGTATAACCTCATTTTTAAACTCCTCTAAGCCTTGGACAGATTTTCTTGAAAGCCTCTTCACCGCTATTTCTTGTTCCTCGGGAAGCTTTCCCTGGTGAAAAAAGAAATACAAATTTATCTTTAGTACATTTCAGCTCACCAACTATATAAGCATTTAACAACATGCTCAAGATAGAAATTTACCTGGTAGACAGGACCAAATCCTCCCTGCCCAAGTTTGTTTTCATCTGAAAAGTTATTTGTAGCGATTGCTATGGTATTAAAATTGAACATTGGTAAATCAGCACCGTTTACTTGAGTTACATCCATAAGAATGTCAGCCGGTCCTGAAAGATCTGTTGAGAATTCTTCATTCCTGCTCGCATCCATGACTGGCATATCGTCCCTCTTGCTCTTGCAACATGATAATGATGAGACTTTGTGCATAACTACATTGAAATAAAAGAGAAGAATTGGAAAAAAAAGAAAAACAGTTTAGAGATAATTAGCCAAGAACCTTTTAGTCGCGCAATGACAGTGGAAAATAATAATCTTACCTTTCAGTTTTCCCCTGAATTTCCACAAAAGCCATAAAGATAAAGCCAAGAAGAATGATCCAACCACAGCAATTGATATTATTGCAGCATTGGATAATCTGCTACTGCCACCTATTTTTTAAATGATGAAACTAAAAGGAATCAGATGATCACATCACTGACTCATTTCATTATTAGCACACAAAACTAGATCTCTACGATTAAAGTTGGATAGCCAAGGTTTTTCATCATATTATGCCTAAACAGAAACAAATACTTAAATTAAAACTAAAGGGATTTCCATGGAAAATAAAAGTAGAGACTAACAATAACAAACTTATACAGAGATGAAAAGTTTACCAAATTCAGAATGTGCAAGTCGGATGTGTAGTGTATTTCCACCGTCGTCGAAATTCTGAACATCAATCAAATCCCCAACCCATATCATGCACCCAATTCCATCAACATCCGCATAAGCATTACATGAACAATTCTGGAAACATTTGTCCTTGCAAGTTTCGGAATTCCCTGCAGATTCTACGTTGTCAAAATCAGGCAACTTCATGCCCTTAAATTTTTTAAAACCATCTGCTCCACCACTTTGCCCTGCTTCACTAGTAATCCTCCGGCACTGCAACTCATTCCTCCTAACACATCCACCTGACCAATTTCCCATATTCCATTGCTCCCCATCCCTCGCTACAAAGCCTTCCATACAACTGCATTTGGGAGAACTATTTACCTTGCAAAACCCAAAATTCCCACAAAAATTGTAAAGCTCGCAATCGTTTAGCGGCTCTACCTGTATCTCAGTCCAGTTCTTGTTACCCTCATCCCACTTTAGCTGCTCTTCGAATCCATCCCAGGTAAGACGGAACCTCAACAAATCAGACGAATTCATTTGGTTATATGAAAAGTACATGCTTCCATCCGGTTCAGGAGATGATAGCTTGAAACCATAAATGAAATTTGTTGAAGCAGCCATGAAGGGAACCCCTGTAAATATTCTGTCATCCCATTGCCCACTTCTCCACCGCCTTTTCAATTGCTCCCACATCACTATCTGTGGCGCACCTTGAGCTGCACCTTGAGGATCAACTCCCATTGAGTAGTTTCCCGTTGAAGGATCAGAAGCCGATTTCCATGAAATGAAAACACGTTTCTCTCCATTTCTAGGATTAAATTTAAGTCTCATGCCTGGTAGATACGAATCCGTTGGATTATCAAAACTCGTCCAATAGGCCTTACCCATATTACCAATGTTTTCACTGCTTGACAGAATAAGATTTCCGTCATTTCCAAGTATTGCAGCTGTGTTGTTTGACTCTATCGAAGCATTAGAAGACCAAACTAGAGTGTTATTCCCGTCTAAAACCATCAAATTTCCACTGTCACCAATGGTTAAAGTTCCGTTTCCATTTGAGATTGACGTATTTCTATTTGCAACCCATACAGGCGTAATTAACTCAATCTTGTTATACCATATACCAACATATCTTAGACTAGAATTTCCAGTGCTAAAGAATCCCAGTTTAAAGATTTCGTTGGTGGAAATCAAGGCGTCATCGCCATCTTTTAAGGACTCGCCTTTCGTGAGGGTGTTAGCGGCATGGCAAAAATAAGCAAACGAACATACAAGAAAACAGAAGGAAAAGAGAAAAACATCAACTTGGCTCTTGCAGATATTGTTCATTTCCCTGTATCTGATAAATGAAGTGAAAGGATACAGGGGAAGACAAAGATTTAGAAAAAGTAAAGGCTTAAGAATGTAAGAAACTCAAAGGAAAATTTTCAAAGGTTGGCCATTAGTGGTTTGGTCTGAGTTGTGAAGAAGAGAAGTCAGACTTTAGAACCAGATCGAATATAAGTGGTAGCTGCTGTAAGCAGAAAGAAATTTTGTAATGAAGAAGAATAGCTGTCAATGTTCTAAAATTTTAACTATAAAAAAGAAGAAAGCCGAGTGCTGGTTAGGTACGTATAATATTAAGAAAATTGAAAACCCTCATGCCGCGACAAGCATTGAAGACATCTTTTTTCAAAAAAGTTATCCCACGTTTTTCTAGAATAATGATGTTAATTGAATGGTAATGTAGAAAATCAGCAAGTTCGTGGCCTAGCAGAAGCACCTAAATAACAATCAATTTAAATATTTATATGTTTCCTTGGAAGAAATAACTATTGGATGTGATTGTAAACAACTATTTGGATGCTTCCGTTTTAAGGTCTCGTTGTTAAATTATGAAAAATCGATAAGTTCACATGTGATGGCAAAGAAAATTATATGCACAGCCAATTGTTTCTCATCTGACTCTGCCAATTAATGTAAACACGGGACGAATTTGATTCGAGTAGGAATATAAGACAGATTCATTTTAAGCAAACATTTTTACCTTTTTTTTTTTTTTTTTTTTTTTCCTAAAGGATGAAGAATTTAAAATAAGATATTGCTTTTAGAAAGAATCAAACTTTAAAGCTCCATTAATAAAAAAAAAGCAAAGAGAAGAAATAATATTTGACTTGGGAGGGCAATAGTAAACATCATTCATATTGTTAATTTGCAACCAAAAAAAAAAAAAAAAAAAAAAGTGGCAAGTTGAAGTGTTTTAGTTAGTATATATGGCTGCTCAACAGTTCAAGAACACCAAGTTGGAACTTGGACGGCTTGGTAATTTGGACCATTCCATACCCATGTGGACTTTCGAAGAAAAAAGAAGAGAGTTAGAAAAATATATGAACAAAAAGACACGTGAGACAATTCTTGTTGCATTAGTTATGACGAAAGGACAAGATACGTGTTTCTGGACGGAAAATTAGGTGGGGAGGACTGGTGTCAAGCCCCGTATTTGGACTTTACTGTATGTCATGGATCCAATGAGAGAATCAGGGGGACCCAGGTCAATTCTATTTATATGACTGGATTGGAATCAATAGTAGTTGGGTCTTTTTCTATTTATGACTGTCTACTTTCATTTTGGCCATGCATTCAGTTCATAAATAATAATAATAATAAACTTTTTTTTATATCTTAATGTTAATTATTAGTGAAGTATATTTTGGTTCTAAATAAAAAGGACAAGTACTAGAAAGTATCTCTAATACTTATGGATTTCAATATTCATGCACTTCTAAAGTAAATTAACTATTTTTAAACTCTAAAAGCTCTTTTTTATAAATAAATTAGATAATAATTATGTGTATATAGATAGAATTTCACACTTGCCCAAAAGCAAACAGAAACAATTATAGATTGATGGGCAAGTGATTAATTGAAGTTTAAAGTAAGATAGCTATGTGCATACAACTTTTGATGAATATAGAAATGAGTCGATGTGATGAATATGTATCAACTACAATTAGCTGTAAGCTTAGAATACGATTTTCATCACATCTCGATCTCGTTTGAACGCCAATGTTTAAGTTTAATAATTCAAGTCATTTGTTAGTGACAAATTAACAACCCAAACGAACAACTTCCTTCACGAGTGTGATATTGTATTGGACTTGAAGCGGAAGTTGTTGAAACTTGGAAGTTATTTGTCAACCAAACTAAATGCTTAGCGATTAATTAGTTATTATCAAGCATAGAATGTAAGCCTATCTGCATCTCAGTGAAAGCAGGTTGCTTTGGAGTAAAACTATCTCATTATCAAATTTTTGCCTGCCGAAAATAAAGGATCACATTTACACATTTCATTATCTGTATCAGAGGCCGCCGAATTTATAGAAGCCAAAATGTCACATTCCTTCAATACTTTTTCGTACCTTAGAAGATTTTATTATGAGGTACTATAGATGTTAATGTTAGTCAAATCTTGGTTAAAAAGTGCTGATCAATCATCATTATCAAAACTTCATTTTCATTTTTCTTCTGTACTGATAATATCTAATGACAATATATATTCTAAACCTATAATCATCATATTGGTCGCAAAATACTTAATTAATATTAGATCAATTAATAAAATATTAATTAAATGTCAAAACAAAGGGGTTAAACAAATTTAACCGCCTTTCCAAACACTTAACCAACTTTAATCACCTTTCCAAACACATAACCTTGATCTTCCTAGAATAACCTTATATATTGTTATGCGGTAAATCCAAAAAGGGTAATTCCCACTCGGGGAAGGATAATTCCGATTTTGGCAAGGAGATATCATGCGATATGAACTCCAGAATTAGAATTGATGATCAAGTTGTTTTCCTATTTCCGAGGATTTAGTATTTATTTCCAATTCAAAATTGTAATGGGTGTTATATAAACCCAACCCTAGTACTTTTTGAGGGGACAACAAAACATACGCACATACAAGAACAGTTAGCCTGATGACAGGATTTTTGCAACTGTACGAAATCGCACAAGTAATAAAGGATTAATATAGAGTGTTGATCCCAAGAGAACTACTATTACCAAGTACCAAACTAACATATCTTATTACTATTTGACTAATCAAATTCCTTAAGAAAAATGTACTAAAATTAAAGCAAATTAAAAAGTAAATAGTAGCAAAATTTTATCAAAACTTTGGTTGAAAATCAATACGACTAAACCTAGGACATAGATTACACACCAATTTTATCTTATGCGTTGACAATTATTGCTAACCTAATTAAGCTTATTCTAAAGGTCAAATTCCCTAATATTTCGTTAATTTTCTCTCGAACAATTACCAAATTAACTCTTAATCAACAACCGAAAATATCTCTGAAGTGGATTTAGAAGCTAAGAGGTCATTAAGTTTCATGGAATTTACTACAACCTCATAGATCGCGATAACTTATCTCTAGCATTGACTCAATTTATGGTTTTATTACTTTAGACTAATTAGGTTTCATCTCTCGATCACAACCTAACCTATAAAATCATTCAACTCTCAGATCCATAAGAATTGAAAACATTATGTACAATAATAAAACTTAGAACAATGCTCAACTTAAAATTAACAATAATAAAAATCAATGCATATTCATAAAATTAGGCTACATCTTAGCCCTAGAAAAGATATTTAGTTCATACTTTCAATAAAAACAACCATTGTATTAATAAACATGAGTAAAAGAAAGAAAATAGAAAAAACTTCTCTAATTGACAAACCAAAACTCCAAGAATCTTAATCTCTAAAGAATGGCTAATCTTCTTTCTTTCCAATCTTTTCCTAAAACTAGCTAAAGACCTTTATTTATATTACTAGGGTTTTAAGAGTGTGATTAGGAGAAATTCTATTCAAAATGAAGCAAGGAAACTCAGACTAGGCTTAACACATCCCATATAGGCCCAAGTGCTATCACTGCAGTGGCAAAAATTGTTGTTGCGACGACGATCATTCTTTTCCTCCAACGAGCCTGATATCTTCAGAATTAGATAAAGTAATCAACACAAGAATTGTAGATCTCTGAATCAGCTTTCCAATGCCAACATAATCATCCAATTATGAGGTTCATAGCTCCACAAATCAAGGAAATTCTAGGATTCGAATCTCATTTTCAAAGCACCATAACTTTCTTGTTTCAACTTCGATGCTTGATCCGTTTGTTCCCAATCGTCACAATTTCTGTTGCTAACATTATGCTTTATTTGAATATCATTTATGACCATTTATTATCTGAAAATACTCAAAACACACCTGCTATCTCATAAAAGATATTTATGAAATAATTAACTCAAATTTTGCAATTTAAACTAATTTTCCCACAAATAATCTTAATAAACCACTACTAAACATGTATTTTTAAGCTCTTATTAGCTGAGAAAAGAGATAAAGAGAGAACTCAAGAGAGAACTTGAGATAGTTTTCTATAACTCTGTTCGCAAATACACTCAATATACAACAGTGGACGTAGGTTTTGCACTCTAAAAAGCTGAAACCACTATAAAAATCTTTTTTTGCTCTTTGTGTTGTATATTAGATTGTTGTTCGTATACAATTGTCTTATCTCATCGTTGATCCGTCAGGATTATGCAAGCATCCGACATGGTTCTAATGCTGTTAGGACGATGAAATCTACCTAGAATTATCACTGGGATGTTGAGTCATTGGCAATCTTGATGCAAAGAGACACATAAACCAAACGTGAAGTACTTGGGGACACCGGTGTGGTGTCTATCATAAGCACTTCGACGCTCAAGTCAGCAAGGTTGTGATGGAAAATTGAGCACAAATAAGGGTAAGGAAGGTTACTGTTTTTCAGGGCTAAGACAAACTGACTTCACCGTAGAAGGGTCAGAACTCGATTCTACAGAAAAGGACAACTAAAGGTGGAGGAATTATATGAGGCTTGCATTTAGAATGCTTGGATTCTAGACTATTGGTTAAATAAGCGTGTAAAAGAATCATGAATCTTCATCGAGAGGACAAGCCTCTACTTTTATAGCAAGCCGTGAAGGTTTCAGTCTTAGTAGAACTAGGAATTCTATGGCTTGTCTATTTAGGAGTACTATTTTATGTGAAACCAGAATACTTGATAAGAGCTTGAAAATACACATTTAGTTAGTGGTTTATGGGGATTAATTGTGGGAAATTAGGCTTAATTTGGTAAAGTTGCTTAATATTTTCATAATTGCCTTTTACGGGATCACGAGTGTTTTTCAGGCTACTAGTGCTTAAATGTTATGGTCGGATGAAGAATCATATTGGCAACGGAATGAGTATCTAGTGGAAACAAGCGGATCAAGAATCGGAGTTGAATTGAAGAAGTTATGGAAGTTGAAGTAAAGAGAAGATTCTAGATTACATTCCAGCTTGAGCATGCCTCGGTATTTTAAGAATATCTTGAGCTTTAGAACTTGTATTAAGATGATTATTGGACTGTTGGAAAGATGATTCAAAGGGCTACATTTCATATGTTTACCACTTTTCCAAATTTCATCGTTATCGAGTTCAAAAGTCACCATCTCTAAAGAACAGCGGAATGATATGGGAAAAGGGCAGCGACACACTTTTTCTAGTAGCTACTATGCGCAGCACAGTGCCACGACATAGTCACAGAAGTTACAAACTTGTTATCCATTTTTAGGTAGGAGAATAGGGTTAAAGGTTCTAAATCAAATAGAATTAGGGAAAAACAAAACTCTAACCCTTGTGGGATATAAATAGAAGTCTTTTAGTACAATAGAGGGGATTCTGAGGTGAGAAGAAGGGGAGAAAAATCTGTAGAGAAGAGAAGTAACAGAAATTCTGGAGTTTTGATTCACAATATAGAGAAGTTTTCCTTGTTCTTTTCTTATAAACTCATGATGAATGTTTTAATAAATATGATTGTTTCTTTCATATTTATTATGAACTAAATTTATTCCCTAAGGCTAAGATGTAGTCCAATCTCTTGATTATGTATTGATCTTTGATTATTAATTTTTATAAAGAATTCTTCCTAAGTTTTACTATTATTCCTAATGCTTTTGATTCTTAAGAGCGCAAGAATTGAATGAACTAATGGACTAGATTAAGATTGAGAGATGATACTTAGTTGGTCTACGGTAGTAAAACCATAGGTTGAGTGAACGCTAGAGATAGGTTACCACGACTTGTAAAGTTTTGGTAAACTTCATAGAGCGTAATGATCTCCAATTGCTTAAATCTGATTAGAGATAATTCGGGTTAGTAATTAGGGGTTAATTTGATAATTGTTCGAGAGAAAGTTATTGGAAATTTAGGGAGTTTGACCTGTAGGAAGAGCTTAACAAAATTAGCGTGAGAGATCGATACATATGAATGAGAGTTGGTGTGAAGTGTATGCCTTAGGTCTAGTCATCTGGGTTTTACCCTAAGGTTTATTTTAATTGTTCTCTTTTTAATTTCAATTGTTAATTTTATTTAATTTAGGTTTTCCTTGATAAAATTTGGATTGATCAAATAGTAATAGGATAGTTTAATTGGTAATTGCTAATAGTAATTCCCTTGGGTTTGATATTTGTATTTATACACTTTATTACTTGCACGATTTCATACACTTGCAAAAATTAACAGCAATACTCGAGGAAAAAAGTCCTTGTATGACGTAAAACCGCGAGGATTGGTTCCTTATCACTATAAGCTAATGAGCATTTGTTGACATAAAAAGCTTCACAAGGCTACTCTAAGTCTGTCGGTTCCGTAGAGCCTTGCAAAAAAAGTTTGGCACATTCTTGTTGAATAAGGCTGAGATGATTGGTTGGTGATTTGCTATAGTGACAAACACCCTACACTACTGCATTGTTTTTGCTACAATGTCGATGCTACCGCTTGCTCATTTGTTTTTTTTTTTGGGCAAACGTTAGACCGACAATCACGGAAGTGGACTCCCCAATGTTGTTTCAAGCCTATTCTTGGCCTGATTCCATAACCCTCGATGAAATTGAGAGCTCTTGTCGATCTGCTTCTCTTCGCGATGCCTAACCCTTCTGATCGTGAATTGCCACGTCCTCAAAGCACAATCACTCTTAGACACCTCCACTGTTGCGTGGGACTCTCAACAGTCAGTTTTGCCATCCCAGCCTCGCTGTCGTCAACCACATGACAACAATCACACGATTGTCCTCTGCCGCTATTGTTTTGCAACTTTGTTAATTGTTTTGATTTGTGTGTGAAGTTTGTGGGTTTTCTTTTTTTGAAGATATTGAAGAATTTGTGGGAGCCTGTCGATTGTTTTGTGTGCAGTTATGGGAGTTGATTGATGAAGAGTTGAATTGTGGAATTTGGCCCCCCACCTATTTGACGATTTGCCTCACCTAACTGTATTCACATTGCCCCCGGCGAAAGCACAACAACAGGTAACTAGCCCGTGTGTGCCTACTTATGTGCACGTCTACTCCAGCCGCGTGGACTCACTACAGCTGCATGTTAGGAAACGATCTAAACCTATGGTAGCGAAAAAAAAAAAAAAAATAGTGATCGATTCCATTTTAAGCCAAGATCAGGATATAGATATTACAGATAATATGTTAAATCAAATATTCTACAATAATATGAATGATCAAAGTAAAGATTAGAGTTCATATGCACGTTTAGAGGCTCCTTCAAACTTGTCTCCGACTAGGTTTGCTACCGATTGATGCGTTGTAATTACAACATGTATTGTGTAACAAGTGCACTAGTCGCACAAAGTAATAAAGTGATGAGTGTGTATCGTTCTCACGAAGATAGTGTTACTAAGTACCGATTTCTCTAGTTTAAGTCCTGATTGAAGAAACAATAAATTGGATTGATGGAAAATTAACAAACTAAATAAAAATTAACAAAATATAAATGAATGATAATGAAATTAAAGCAAAACCCAACAACTTAACTAATTAAACATTGCTAAAAAATGATAGGGTGTTGATTTCACCTAGATATGCTAACTCAAATCATAGAATCTATTCCCCAAATTCTAATTCCTTGATTGAAAATCGAATTTTCTAAGTTGTAAAACATATCTTCTCAGGCTACATTTCCCTACTTATCCCTATTAAGCTTTCGTACCCAACAAAGTGAAGATTAATAGTTGAAAGTCTTAAGCTTTATGGAATTCTATTTAGATTTCATAGATTGCTAAACCTATCTCTAGCGTTTGCTTAATCCACGGTATTTATCCCAAGAGGCACAATCACAAATCACTTCTCAGTCTCATTGTGAACAACACACATTTGAATGGTGATCAAGCATCCAAAAATCATTAAACAAAGAGATAAACACTCAATCATGAAATTATAACTCAAAGTAAATCAATTCATATAAATTTGAATCATTGTATCAAGGTTACATCAAACCCTAGCTAAACAACTCAGTTTATACTAAAAAACAAAATAAAATAACAAAAACAAACTGAATCAAGATTCATCATTGAAAAACAAGCAAAAGATGGAGAAATCTTCTCTAATTTGAAGCTCAAATTTTCAATCATCTTCTCCTTCCATGAGCTGCCTCCCAAATGACAAACCAAGACCCTTTTTCTTTCCTATTCGTCCTAATTTATACCTCTCTCACTAAGGACCAAGCCCTAGCAAGCCAAAACATGTCGTTTTATTTTTCACATCTGTTGCAGTTTTTGCCGCGGCGAAGCTTTCTCCTTGCCGCGGTGAGAATCTTTCGGGCCAAATTTGAGCATGATAGAGTCTGAATCTGGAAAAGTGATAAAAATATTAATTGTAGCCCTTTAAATTATCTTTCTACTCGTTCAAGAATCAGCACAATCCAATGTCTACAGCTCACGTTATGGCATAAATACGGAAGCATGTCCAAAGACGTTTTTCTTCAGTTTCCAACGTACGGTGCATGACTTCAAGCCAAATTTTCACCCTTGTCCAGTTAGAATTAGGAAAAACCCAAAACATGAAAGTTGTATTTTTGCTTCTTAGCTTTCCAAAGCTTCTAAAATCAGGTCATTCTGAGTTTTCAAGCTTAAGTTACACAATTTCTGCTCAAAACTCTCATTTATATTCAAAATCATTGTTTAGGCCTGCAAAGATAAAATATATAGAATTAAGTAACAATTCAGGCATAAACGAACTCAGAAATATCCAAAATCCAACCAAAAAACCTAAATAAAATAGTATAATTCTCGGATTATCACCGATTCAAAGTAGAATCGAACCAACGGTAGTGCACACAAAGATAACCCGAATAGCTAAAGAGGGATTTGCTAGATCCTCTTTAACCTTAAGAACCAAGAACAAGAATCAAATAAATTTGATTCAATCAAAATAAAGTGGCGTGGGGTAGAGAGAAAGGGGCTGGAGCTTTTCAGTCAATAAATATAAAATGACTTAATGAGAAGTCTTAAAAACTTTTTCATAGAACACATGCACTTCAGCACTTATATAGTGCATGTGAAACCCTATTCCACTTAGGAATAGGCTTAGGCACCAACCTAAACAGCCCCTATGTCCAAACAGTCCCATTTAGATTTTTTTTTATTATTTTAATTATTATAAATTCAATTAATATATAAAAAATATATATTAACATTTAACAATAACAATAATTCATTTAAATATATGCGTACACATATTTAAATATAATCTTACTTATTTAATTTAAATATCAAATTAAATAAAGGCAACATCCTCAACAGAATTAATTGCATTATGAAATCACCAAATTACCCTTTCACGTAAAAAGACAAAAATGTCATTCTCACAAACTGATTCTTAAATTATCTTCTATGTGTGTGACCCGTAGGCTTCTTATCATATCGGCAGTGTGTATAGTATCACGATCAACACCAATTAATCGTCTCACCAGACAAAGACCAAGATTGGCCCCTAGCAAGGCATCATGGCCACTCGATAGATTCAGAACAGTAGTTACCTATCAACGATATGGTTACCATACAATTAAATCCTTTCATCATCTGTTATCTCATCGAGACTGTGGCATAAAATAGTGTCAACCTCAGTTACTCTTGATATATTTGTATTCAGTTACTAAACCAATGATTGGAATAATGAATTGGATTGAGCAACAACTCAATCCCACTGTGATCATAGATTTACTGTCATTGTCATTAACTGAATTGCGCTATGAGATAACTTCTCCCGTACCCAGGAGTGATGAATCCTCTGTCGATCCACCATAGTCTTGATACACTCCTCGATGCAACCAATCACTACCATATTGAAACCTCTTAATAGAACTGTGTTGGGCTAGTGTCAAACTACACTAATCGGTGCACAAGGCGCTCCAGTTATCTCAAGTCTAAGGATCACATCCACCACCATTTGTTAGAGGATTTGTTCCATAGACACTAGGGTTACCATCCATATGGAATCTTCTGGTGGGTCAATCCAGTGAACTTGCCTATAGCAAACACCCATGTGTTGCACCAGGTTGTCACCAAACAACCTTGACAAGTGAGATCAGTCGCTACCTTTTCAACATGGTCGTTCAACACTATGATAGCTTTACCGTATTATCTGTGCCCTTGGTCAGATCAATATTGGGGCTACAGACATTTCTAGAATGGCCACCATATGTGCTCATAGAGTTCTCACTATCAAGATTTGAAACACTTGATACTCTCGTCACGGTTTTACAATTTTAAGGACATATATCAATACATACAACTATGGTTTACATGATATAGTAGATAATGTCTTTTATTGATTAATAAACATTATTACAAAGAGTCAATTCCACAATAATTGATTGGCTCTAGGGCACCTACTCCAACATTGCATGTTGCCTACCTAGGCGCATGCCTACTCTAGTTGTAAGTGTGCTTGCCCATGCGCACATGCTCTGCATGCGCACGCCCATAACTCCCCAACTTTCCTAGTGTAAGTAATTGATCTACCATACATAGTGGAAAAAAAAATTCAATCGGTAATCAACTACCTTTCTTTGCCTAGATCCGAGAATAGATTATACCGTTTACATGTTTATAAACAAAAATCTGTATAAAATAAATCCATTCTAGGATTAGAATACTTACGTAAATTTGGAGGCTCCTTTGAATATCTCTGATTTTAGATAGGAACACTGTTCATGTACTATTGACGTTTACTGTTCACCACCTATTGTTCAGTATCTACTGTTCATATGATTTTTTGTCAATTGATCCAAAGTAGGATAGCACTCACGAAAGTCTACACGAAGATAATCCACAAAACCCTTGATTATTTTGCTAGAACAATCAAGGAAGAAGAATAAGAAAAGTTTTCTTCTTAAGAGATATAGAGATAAGGTGACTAGGGTTTTAATTGTATGAATAATTTGATTATGTTTTAATTTTAAGTTGCACTTATATAGTGCAACAATTAAAACCCTATTCCACTTAGGAATAGCCATGGGCTCCAACCCTAGTTTACCCTTGCAACCAAACACACCCTTTTATAGTATTTTAATTAATTAATTATTATTATAATTAAAATCAATTAATATTTAATAATATATTAATATTTAATTAATAATAATAATTCATTTAAATATATACAGAGATATATTTAAATATAATCTCACTAATTTAATATTAATATTAAAATTAAACACAGGCAACAACCTCAGCAAATTTAATTGCACTGTGAAATTACCAAAATACCTTTTCATCCTAAAAGACGAAAATACCCTTCTCACAAATTGATTCTTAAATTATCTTCTAAGTGTGTGACCCGTAGGCTCCTTATCATATCAGCAGTGAGTAGTATCGCGATTAACACCAATTAATCATCTCACTACACACAGACCAAGATTGACCCCTAGCAAGGCATCATGGCCACTCGATAGATTCGGATTCAGCGAAACCGCAGCCTGTCAATGGTATGATCAAATCCTTTCATCAATTGTTATCTCATCGAGACCGAGGTACAGAAATAGTGTCAACCTCAAATATTCTCGACATGTTTGTATTCAGTTACTAGACCAATGACAGGAATATTAAATTGGATTGAGCATCAACTCAATCCCAATGTGGCCACAGATTTAGTGTCATTGCCATTTACTGAATTACCCAGTGAGATAACTTCTCCCAGTCCTATGAGTGATGAATCCTTTGTTGATTCCACCATAGTCTCGATACATTTCTCAATGTAACCAATCACTACCGTATTGATAGCTCTGAATAGAACTACGTTGGGCTAGTGTCAAACTACACCAATTGGTGCACAAGACGCTCCGGTGATCTCAAGTCTAAGGATCACATGCACCGCCATCTGTTAGAGGATTTATTCCATAGACACTGGGGTTACCATCCATATGGAATCCTCTGGTGGGTCTGTCAAGTGAACTTGCCTCTAGAAAGCACCCATGCGTTGCACCAGGCTGTCGGCAAACAACCTTGACAAGTGAGATCAGTCACTGCCTTTCGACAAGGTCGTTCAACACTATGATAGTCTTACTGTATTATCTATGTCTTAGGTCAAAATAATACTAGGGCTACGGACGTTTCTAGAATGGCCACCATATGTGATCATAGGGTTCTCACTATCAAGATTTGAAACACTTGATACCCTTGTCACGGTTCTACCATCCTAAGACATATATTATTACATACACGATATAGAAGAATATGCCTTTTATTGATAAATAAACATTTATTACAGAGTCAATTTTACAATAATTGATTGGCTCTAGGGCACCTACTCTATCACCTAGCCTCCCCACACCATCACCCACGTTTTGCTAGTCCTCCCAAACAACTTTGCAACTCTTGCCCACCAACTCAAACAACTATCACACTACCTCCCTAGCTACACTTTACTGTTTGTAAGCCTACCTAGGCAACTCGGCCATCCACTGCCGCCCACTACCATGCATAAACAGCCACCTACTACCACTCCCTACACCAGCCCACTGCCCACTACCCACCATGTATTGCCATTGCCTATCATCGCCCATTGCCTTTGCATAATGTCCTTTACTCATTCCACTGCCCACTACCGCAACCAAAACACTTGCCTCCATGCCTAAAACAACCATAGTTCATGCCAACACCACTGCAGTAGCCTCAACCTCCAAGGTTGTTACTCTTGTGACTGCCTTATGCAATCACACCCGCATTAGCAGCACAACTAGCTCCCTGAACCATAAACACCCATACTACAACTACTTCAAATACTGCCCCTACAACCAACACTACCCCCATAACCTACCTCAAAGCCAATGCCCCCAAACTAAGTAAGTTGCTTCAACCCTTCACAAAATATCAGCAACCACAAGCCCAACCAATCTTTTCATAGGCTGACAAAGTGAAGGTATCAAAATCCAAAACCTGGTTTGGCTTCGACCTATGACTCATCACTTGGATGGAGACGAGCCAGAAGTTGTAGTCCTTGATCATTTGATTGGTGAGTGTTCCAATGTTTGGAACTGATGCATTGTGGTTTTTTCCCTAGATACAGTATGTCGTTCCATGTCGCAAGGACTATTGCCATGAGGGCATGGAAAAATTATGGGTTATTGGATGTAAGGTCCATGGGTGACTTTTGATTTTTTGTTTCTAAGATGAGGATGTTGTCCACTTGGATTTGGAAGAGGGGCTCCGGATATTTGCGGGCAAAACCATTGTACTACGACAGTGGAATGGTCATTATTGCTTTAGTAAAAAAGAGATCTCCAGGCTTCTAGTGTGGATCCAACTACATGGTTTGTCGTTCCCTCTATGGACATTAGAGGGACTGAGTTTTTTTTTTTTTTTTTAAAGCATAGTGGGTAATCATTGGCTTGTTATAAGATGACTAATAAATAGGCTCGTTTATCTTATGCTCACGTATGTGTAGAGATGGATGCTTCCAAACCCTTCTGGAATCAATTTAATATGGTTTGACGCCTGTCCTTGGAACCTATCAAGGCCATAGTTGAGTATGAATGGAAGCCCAAGAGGTGTCCACAATGTTGCCTATTTGGGCATGTGTGTCATAAGCTAGTGGAGGCCTCAAAGCATCATAGTAAGTTAGACAAGGGGAAGGCCCCAGTCAGTGCTATGCCAAGATCAGAAGAATATGAACCCACAATCAAACAATCCCAACCCTAGATCTAAAAGACAAGGGTGATATGTTGATGCCTTATGGGAGTCCCTCAGAGGATACTTGTACTCCTACCTACCCTCATTCAGCAAACGAGAGGGATGAATCTTTGACTATTGTGCCTTTTATTCAAAAGGATAATATAAGTAGGGCTGACTCTATGGGCTAAACCTACCAAGGAAGACAAGGCTGAGCAAACCAAGAATGACACCACTGAAGAGGTCAACCCCACTACACCAATACCTCAACCTATTCCTGTCAAGGAATAAGTGCTACCAATGCCGTTTCCTCAACGCATTAGAAAAAATAAATTGGATAAGCAATTTTCTAAATCTCTTGATGTTATTAAAAAATTGCATATGAACATTTCTTTTGTAGTTGCTTTGGAACAAATGTCTAGCTATGTTAAATTCATGAAGGAAATCCTACCTAACAAAAAAAGAATGGAAGACTATGAGCTGGTGATGCTTATTGAAGAGTGCAATGCAATTTTACAAAAGAAATTGCTCCTAAGTTAAAGGATCCATGGAGTTTTACTATACCTTATACTATTGGAAATTTTTGTTTTGATAAAGCTTTATGTGATCTAGCTGAAAGTGTTAATTTAAAGCCTCTTTCTATTTACACGAAACTAGGTTTGGGGGAAGCAAAATGAATCATAGTTTTTCTAAAATTAGCAGATCAATCAGTTAAGCAGCTTAGGGGCATCGTTGAAGATGTGTTCTAGTGACGGTCGACAAATTCATCTTTCTTGTAGATTTCATTGTTCCAATTATAGAGGACCAAGAAATTCTTATTATTCTTGGCCGACCATTTTGAACGACGGGGAGAGCTTTGATTGATGTACAAAAAGGGCAATTAATATTGCGAGTCTAAGATGAGCAAGTCATTTTCAACGTTTTCAAAGTAATGCAGTACCCGTTTGAAACTGGTTGTTGTCTCCGAATTGACATAGTGGAAGGAATGTAGCCAAAGTGTTCCATAAAGACCATCCAATTGATGCCCTTGAAGCATGCTTATTCTGTGTTGATTCTATTATGATTTAGTCAAAGAAATAGGCAGAGAAAAGAAAAATTTACCGATTAAAACCTAAAGCCCCAAAATCCAAATATGAGATATACGTTGTTTACATGTTATAGAACATCAAAAACCCATTCAAGGTTTTAGATTCTTACCGACGTTGGTGGCTCCACCGCTTTATCATTGAAAAAAACTCACTCCTCAAGGATAGAAGTGAACCCACGATATCCACACAAAGGCAAGAATCAACATACAATCACTTTGCTAGTTTGATTTGTGATGTTTAAAGAAGAAGGGATCAAGAAGAATTAAGAGAGAAAAATTCTCTCAACTTTTTCTCTTGGGCAACAATGAATGGCTCATTAGGGAAGTTTGGCGAAGAGTGCCTTTTTATAGGCACACCCTAATTGCTCTAATTAGAGTATATTACCAATATACCCCTTACTAATTAAATAATTAGATTATTTGATTTCCGAAGAAAATCACTAACCGGGTATCAACTCATTATTATTTTATTCATCTAATTATGATTTTTCAGTATTTAAAACCTATCTATCTATATATATATATATATTTGTTTATTTACAATATACATACGACAATATATATATTTAAATAAATAATGAATCTTACATATTAAATCCAATACGGGATTGGGTCCAGGCAACAACCTTTCTAGCAAATTTAATTGCTTCGTAGATTTACCAAAATAGGCTTTTGTGAGTAAAGGATGAAAATGCCCCTCACTCGAATATCTTCTTTAAATTGCCTTTTAAATATGTGACCCATATGCTCATCATCATGTTGGTAGCGAGTAATATTGCAATCAACACTATTAATTGTCTCATTACACATAGACCAAGATTGGCCTCTACTAAGGCAACATGGTCATCCGACAAATTCTGATTCAGCGTATTCGCTACCTGTCAACAGTATGGTTACCATACAATCAAATCTTTTCATCATTTATTATCTCATCCAGGTTTGAAGCATAGAAATAATGTCAGGTTCAAGTATAAACCACCTTGACATATTCAGATTCGGTTTATCGAACCAATCGACCAACCGAGCACCAACTCGATTCCATTGTGGCCATAGATTCAAGGTTATTGTTGCTTACTGAAAATCTCCCCAAGATAATTTCTTCTGCACACAAGAGTGATGAATCCTTTGTTGATCCATTATAGCCATGCTGTACAGAACAATGTAACCAATTACTACCTTATTGATAACTCTAAACAAGATTACGTTTGGCTAGTGTCAAACTACACCAATATTTACACACGACACTCCAGTGATCTCAAGTCTAAGGACCACATGCCACCACCTGTTAGAGGATGTACTCCATGGACATTGGGTTTACCATCTATATGGAATCCTTTGGTGGGTTAGTCCGGTGGACTCGTGAATAACAAGCACTCATGCATTGCACTAAGTTGTCACTAAACAACCTTGACATGTGAGATCTGTCACTACCTTTCGATAGGGTCCTTCAACGCTATGATAGCTTTACCGTATTATCTGCCCTAACTCAAGATAATACTGGGGTTATGGACGTTTCTAAAATGGTCATCAAATGTGATCATAGGGATCTTACAATCAAGACTTATCACTGCTTGATTCCCTTGTCATGGTTCAATCACTCTAAGGGCATAATACATACATATAGAATATTCTTTACATAATATAAACAATGCTTTTTATAAATGGAATAATCATGATCCATAGAGTCAATATACAATAATGTGATTAGCTTTGGAGCACCTACTCTAACAGATTCCATCAAGCTAGAGAGGCAAAAATCATGGAGCCTCCGACATTTGAGCTTAAACTATTGCCTTCCCATCTTTGTTATGCATTTTTAGGCGAGTCTTCTACTTTTCTTACAGTTATTTTGGCGGAGGATGGATTGAGGAGTTAAAAATGGATGAAGATAAGATACTCTTGGGTTATGCAAGGGCACAAAACTGCATTGGGATGATCAATTGTAAATATCAAAGGTATTAGCCTTTCCAATTGTATGCACAGGATTTTGATGCAAAAGTTAATTTGAGCTCCATTCAGCTGTGATCCTTCCTACTTTTTTTTTTTTTTTTTTTAAATTTAGTTCATCTTGATTTCTTTTATATTTGCACATCTATTTGGTTATTTTTATTATTTTGGAAAGGAAACATTAAGGATAATATTAATCTTAGGTTTGGGGTGAGGTGTTTAATGTATTAATTTTTTTTAGGTGTTTATTTTAATTTTAATTTTATTACTTTTTTGTGTGTTGTCAGCCCCATAAGTTTCTGTCTTGTCAGTTATACTCCCTTCAGTTTCAGTTTTGTCAGTTAAATCTACGCTCTAGTTTTCATAAATTGCTTTTGAGTTTATCTTGTCTTTAAGTTTTCTAAAATTAAATCTTCTTTAATTGATTTCTTCAAATAAATTTAGGGTTATTTAATTTCGATACTTAATAAGTTAAACAGTTCTCGTGAGAACGATTCTTTTCTCATTACTTTATACTGCTCAAACTCAAATCTGACCCTGCCCAAAATTTATACTATTCAAATCCAACTCATGGATCATTTTGACATCCCTAGTTGCAAGATCCAAACACTAGCAATGAAACACTGATGAGTAAATCAACAAACCAAATGTAAAACTTTACAAATATCAAACAATCAAAACTCCCCGACTCAGCTAGTGAACTTCTCTGCTTTAGAAAATCCACAACCAAACAAAATTGATATTCCTTTATTTTCTCTCGTTTCTTTGTAGACAAACCCAAATTCAACTTATACGACCTCTTTCTCTCTATAATGTTTCGCTCTCTTTTTAATTCACCCAAACGCTAAATCACCCAAATTTTTTCATTGAAAAATGACAAACAAATCAAAACCAACACCAACCCAATTTTTAGAAAACTCAAAAGATGCCACAAACAAAATAAAATAAAATAAACAAGGCCACCCTAGGCCAAAGAATAATTTCTTTTTTGAGTAAGAATATTTAATATAGTAAATAAAATCTATATAATTAATACTTATTGGCCACCCCAACATATTAACACCTAATGAAATATGTTCTAAAACTCATTGTAAGTATTTAGAGTAAAAATATTAAGTTAGGTTCGTCTTCTTCTTTTTTTTATATATTTTAAAATTTTTATTAATTTAATTGTTGTACTCTTTATAAGTTTTTTACCTTTCATAAAATGTAATAACTTATCATTTAACCTCTCTTTTGATATATCCCTCCTAATTAGTAAAACACACAAAATAATTAACAATAGGTTCAGTTAGCATGTCTTCAATAAGGTAATTAATTATAGAAATGAGATTAAATTTTAAATACATTTACTAAATAATACAAAATTTAATAATGTTTTTTCTTTTATTTTTCCTCTTAATGTTTGTATTAAAAGCTTCTTTGATGAGATTTTAAATATATATTTTAATCAAACCTAGCTTAAAATTTGTAATATTTGAGACAAAATGCTTAATGACTAATTATAAACTAAATTATATATAAACATAGAAACTTTATAGTTGAGCATAAAATATATTCCCGCGACCCCATAATTAAAATCTTGGCTTAGCTAGGGGTAAGTATGGGTAGCAGGTGGAATCGGAACCGAAACCAGAATCGAAACCTACCTGGAACCGATACTGTGCGGGTAGGTTCCAGTTCCAATTTTTTGGAACCGACATTGTGCAAGTTCGATTCCGGTTCCTGCCCATCCTAGGATGAGAACCGAAAGCGGGTACCCAATATGAAACCTGCTTGGAACCGAGGTGGGTACCCAGAATGGAACCTTCCTTGGAATCGAGGTCGAGTACTCGGTATGGGACCTATATTAGAACAGGGATCGAAAAACTATCTATAAAGAATAGGGAGTTTATTATAATTTTGCATATAAAAAAATTTAAAATGGGACTCACAAGTGTTTTAATGTTATATAAAAAAATTTACTATAACAATAACATAATCAAATATATATACACATATATAGCAAATATATATTAAATTTTTCACATAAAAAGACTTTAATATATTATAATATTAAAGTTTTGATTAATTATTTGATTAATTAAGTGTATAATTGAAATTAGGATCTAATTAAAAGAGTTTTAATGTTATTAAAAGAATTATTTTTGAATAAAATAGTATATTTGACTGAATAATATTTAGTTATTTACTTCAATTATTAAGTTATAAGTATATCTATAGTAAATTAGTAATTAATTAATTATATATAATAAATTGATAAATATTAGTACATTACTAGTTAAATGATTACTTAATTAATTATAACATTACATTATAATTAAATGATTACTTAATTAATTATAAGTTTATTATATTATATTATAAACATTGGTAATATATTATATTAGTACATTGCTCAATTAAATTATTAGAAATTCAATTAATTATAGTATGACAACTCATACCTCATAAGTGTTTAGCGCCGCTAAGTCAAATAAATTAAAATTTGTGATTTTAACATTTTATGAAAAAAATGTACCTAAATTGACAATATCTGTTTATAATTTATAAATTGACATAACTTAATTTTGCAAAATAAACTATCTCTTAAAGCTATTAAATATTTTAATTTTGTAGCTCTTTGAATACGTCTCGCAAAGAAAAATGAATATATATATATATATATTGTTAAAATTCATTCCTACACCATTTTTTTCTTTCGTTGCTGCGCTTCTCTTTCTCAATTTCTTCAAATTCCGAAATTGAAAAACAATTTCACTTCTCATCGAACATTTTTAATAAGTTCAATTTATCTGCACATCTCTCATTTTAAAAAAAATAAAATATACATTTTAAATGTTAAATCTGATTATATTAAAATATAATTTTTTTAAATATACAATTCCTAAATGTCAATGGGATTTCTTTTTATGTATATTTAACTATTGTTTTCCAATCCCACCCTATTCCCCAAATTAACCCCCTCATCCCTCTTTCAATGGAGGTGTTCCCCACGATACCCAAGCCCCTAGGGCATTCTGTCATCTCTGAACTTTTCTACGGCCAATCATCAATTACGCACTTTTCTAAAAGGGTCACTTAAAATAGTGATAATTTTTGAAATAACATCAAACATATTTATCTCCCTCAAATTAAGACAAAAGCCCCATCGTTCTTTATGAAGTTCTCTCTCCAAAATATTACTCACCTGATAGAAATTCTCCCTCACTGTTTTGTTTGAAAATCTCAAAAAACAATTACAACAATCTTCATAAAAGTAACATATTGTGAAAGGAAAAACATGCACCTTGCATTAAGGGCTTTTTTTGCTATCTGACATCAATGTGTGTCACCGTAACATTGTTAATAGAAATTCTATTCTGGCTCTGTTCAGCGGACTCTGTATCAAAAACATTCCGCCTTTCAATAAATGCAGGTTGCTTTGGAGCAGGAAGTTCCACAATTTCAGCATTAAGCATGGAAATAACAGTTGACATGGTTGGCCTATCCTTCACGAATTCCTGCACGCACAACAATCCTACACGTATGCTTCTTATCATCTCAACTTGAAAGCATGGATCATATATCACAGGATCAATTAGACCAACAATGTTGTTTTCGTTCCACAATTCCCAAGCCTGGAAAATCAAATTAATCATTAGTACATATTTTTTTATGAGGCCTAAGGCAATTGCCTTAGCCTACCCGTTGAGCCGGCACTGGTGCATATATGGGAACTAGTTGACATAGAAAGTAAAGTCTTATGATCCAAGAAGGAAGATGAGTTTGGGAAAGTACTTACACAGCCCAGAAGACCCAACGATTCATCATTTTGAAAGTTTTTGTTTCTTCTACCACTTACAATCTCCAATAGCAATACTCCGAAACTGTAGACATCAGATTTCTCAGAGAATCTCCCTTCCATGGCGTATTCAGGGGACATGTAACCACTGCATTTCATCAGCACAAGTAAAAATTAATCTTTGAGCTCACTCCAACGTTTTCTAATCTAGTAGAAGTAAATGAAGCACTACTTACTATGTCCCTACGATTCTTTTGGTATTGGCTTGATCTTGATTGCTTTTAAAAATCCTTGCCATGCCAAAATCTGAAATTTTTGGATTCAGTTCTTCATCCAATAAGATGTTACTTGCCTTTAAATCTCTATGTATGATCCGCAATCTAGAATCCCTGTGAAGATAAAGGAGACCTCGACTTATTCCTTGAATAATGTTGAAGCGTTTTCTCCAATCCAAAAGTTCGCGGTTCACTGGATCTAGAGAAATTGTAATCCAAAGACGTGAGAAAAGGTTGTTGGTGAAATTGTCAAAACAAAATTACTTGTCAAGTAATTGAGCTGGAAAATCAGCAAGAAATTTCTCGTTTGTTTCTTAAATTATTTGTCAGAGATAAGATGAGAGGATATGAACAAACAAAAGGAAGATTGGTGTCACTATGTTAGGCTAATTTCATGAACTAACCAAAGAGAAACGCATCCAGGCTTTTGTTTGGCATATATTCGTAAATCAGCAACTTTTCTCCTGATTCAACACAGCATCCGAGTAGTCTAACGAGGCCTCGATGTTGGAGTTTAGAAATTACCACCACCTCATTCATAAATTCTTCTATCCCTTGTCCAGATGCTTTTGATAGTCTTTTCACAGCTATTTCTTGTCCATCTTGTAACTTTCCCTGAAGCAAAACCTCAATATATAACATGCATCATATAGAAAGCTATAGGAAAGTTAAAGCACCAATTACCTTGTATACTAAGCCAAAACCACCCTCCCCAAGCTTATTGGTTAAATGAAAGTTGTTAGTCGCAGTTACCAGCTCCTCAAAAGTGAATAGTGGTAGATCCTGGAATTTGGTCTGGTTAATGTTTTCCGAAGATAATTCTTTATATACTTCCCCTTCATCAAGCTGCATCACCCTGTTTTTTTCCTTCATAGCTGATATAAACTCATATAATACGAGATGCATCCATTAGAAATTGAAAATTTACGCCAATCCACTAAAGTAGCACTTGTGAGCATATTAACTTACCTTTCCGTTTATCCATCCATCGCCATGAGAAAAATGCACAGACTGTAATTACAAATACAATTACTCCTAGAATCACTGGTACTATGATAACAACTTTCAGGTCTATTTTATCTGCAGATATTATCCACCGGGGATTAGACCAGGGAATAATAAGCAAAAATTGAAGAGTGGAGTAGTAAGAGAACTAATGAGATAGCATTGAACGTACTAAATTCTGAACGTGCCAAACGAATGTAAAGATCTATCCCTGCACTGCGGAGTTTCTGAATGTCAATTAAGTTGCCGCTCCATAACATACAACCAATACCAACATCATATGCATAAGCTATACAGGAGCAATTATTCAAGCACTGTTCTCTGCATTGACCCTCAGACTCGGGGGCTGATGACCAATCTGAAAAGCCCGGTACCTTCATCATCTTTAATTTCAGAAATCCATCTTCTTTGCCAGCTTCAACAGTTTTCTTTATCCTTTCACACTGTAGTTCTATCCTTCTGACACAACCATCACTCCAGTTTCCTCCATTCCATTCCTCTACATTCTTTGGCTCAAACCCTCTTAAACAGCTGCAAATTGGCTTTTTCAGTGGATCACAACTTCCAAATGCTCCACACATACCATAAACATCACACTCAGTATTAGGATTCCAGAAAGGAACCATCCACTCCGCCTTTTCTTCAATCCACTTTCTTTCTTCCACTACTCCTTTTGATTTCAGGACAAAGAACAAAGACATGTTCACAAATGAAAAAGTTAGATAAGCAGTTCCTTCTTGGTCATCTACTACAAGATTAAATCCGTCAAGATAAACAGAATTCATATTAGGCACTCCAAGAAAGACTCGTCCATTCCATGGACCGGACCTCCAAAACGGGCGGCTATTGTTCCAAATGAAAATTTCAGGAATGTTTAAAGCATCAAGGCCAGCTGAGAAGCTTCCAATAGATGGATCAGAAGGGCTTTTCCATGATGTCAACTTCACTTTCTCACCTGTTCTTATATTAGTACTAATTCTCATCCCTGACAAGAATGAATCGGTAGGCTCTTCGAAACTCTCCCATATACTTACTCCCTTGGTGTTATCACGCAATACAAGATTACCGGAATCTAAAAGCTGAGCTGATGCATTATTTACTGAATTCGAAACATTTGATGACCAAATAACCTCTCTCTGTCCATTCAAAACTACAAGATTGCCATCCTCAGTTATGGTAATAATCCCGGACGAATCATTGAGGGGCTTGTTTCTGTTAGCAACCCATATGACAGCACTTGTAGATAATTTATTGTACCAAATACCTACATAGCGATTGCTAGAATTACCAGGGCTGAAAAACCCCAATTTGAACTTGTTGGCCCTGGAGATGATTGTTTCAAGATCTCTGATGGATTGGGAAGATGTGATGGTGTCTATGGCAGTGCCAAAATCTGAACAAAAACAAATTGTCAAGAAAACAAAAACTACCGAAATCCTGCAGCTGCCAACTTCCATGTGTTGGCGTTAATAGAATCTTGTTGAACGCCTAAACAATTTATATTTTAGAATCATGACTATCTAACAAAATGAATAGCAAATTTTCCTAGAAAGAAGTTATTTTTCAAATGTCATATAAAACAAAGTCTTTTCTGCTAAAATTGACAATTACAGCTACTGCAATGCTTTAAAACCATTCTGGAGCTTGTATAGCTTCAGGCACCCAGAAATTCTTTACCCTTCTATGGAAGAAGAAGGAGAGTAAGAAAAAGCAACAAATGTAAAGAGAATGTGAAAAGAGGGACAGAAAACAATAGAAGCTTGAGAATTGTGTTCACGAAATTTAAGTGTATAAACTACGAGAAATATATAGAAGCGATTGTGTAAGGAAATGTAAAATTCATTATCAACAGAGTTTTAAGTCTTGAATTGATAATGAATTTTGGAATACAACTTACACCGTATAGGCTTACATACAACCTTTTTTTTTTTTTTTTTTTTTTTTTCTGTAGTCCTCATATTTGGTAAATATGAAAGGCAAAAAAAAAAAATAAAATTGTAAAACCACGTAGCTCTTCTTTGAAATTTATTTATTTTATATTTCAATCATCAGTTTCATGCCCATCTTAAAAATATTAAAGCATTCCACCAAATTAAGAATAAACAAACACTGTCAGAGAAGCTGACTTTTACATAACTGGACAGACCACCCTTCAAATCTTTTTCATTATGCGTCAGCTCCATGACAATATGGCAACTGGTAAGATGGAGCTCCGACTACTTACTGCTGACGAAACACATTTACAAGATATAGATTAGGTAATGATTTGTTATAATGAATCGATGATGAAGAATATATTCTACTGATTCAAATCAAAATTCCTATATTAATTAACGTTTTTTAATTACTATAGTTTGATATCTAGTAAAGAATATAACAACTTTTGACTTTGACATTGAAGATATGAAAGTCAATACTTGTTCATTTATTAATTTGTCATGCGGGTCTTGCATGTTTCCTTGGAAAGAACCATCGATATGAACAACTTTGTTTAATCCTTATTACCTGATAGACTGAAAACCACCCTGGCCTCAGCTAGATTAATCAATGTTGCTTGTAACAAATTCAAGTCTCTAAAAACTTAAAAACTGATATCCATGAGCTGAAGAACTACCTCTCTATTCGATAATAATATTATATCTTTGGTTTCTTCTCTCCTTGCTGTTTCAAAATCTAAAAGAAATAATACATCTGAAATAACCGTGAACGTTTTTAAGTCAATATTCAAATGAGAACCTCGGATACTGTAAATATTTTCTAGTCAATAGGTAAATGGAGTGTTGGTTTACAAGCCAGCGAATACAAAGGAAAAGAACGCAAGTATTTGGTTCTTCTGAGAGACAAGTTTATTAGAGATTTTTTTTTTTTTTTTTTTGTCAAATGTTTTTTACGGTATAAAAACATTTCATTAACTTCATCAAAGATTATAGACAAATATATGACATCATCATATACATCACATACATGCTCACTTTGCAAAACATTAAATGCTAACCTAAAATGTAGAGATATTTATTCAATATTATCATAGAGTCATACATTGTTAACAACTACAAAATCTGTTAGACTAAACATCCCTAAAAGTTGGCTAAACCACTCTAGGTACTTGACCAACTCTGACACCTTCTAGGCCAGCTCTGAATCATCAACCTTTTTCAGGTCGCACAATGCTTCTGATTGCATGCTTATTTGGTCCCGTGGATTTCTTCTTACATCACATCTAGGTCGCATTACCTCCTGGTCGCATCTTCTAGACCGCATGCCCTTTAGGTCACATGCTGTTCAGATTGTTACTGATCACATCTACTTCAACTCACTTCCATCTTATCTTGAACATTTGATCGCAAGCTTTAGATTGCTTAGCCTTTAGATCACTTCTCCATGTTTAATAGACAAAATTTTACTATCCTTGCAAGTACAAGAATTGCAATCGTAGTATAGTGCAAAAGTAAGGGTTGATCCCATAGAGACTGTAAGCACTGTAGTAATTCCAATGACTATGCCTTGTGAAAATAACTAAAATGAAATTAAGAAAACACATAAACAATATTAAAGGACTCTAAATCTAACTATCTACAGAAAAACTTGTTAGAGTAGGTGCCATAGAGCCAATCAATTATTGTAAAATTGACTCTGTAATAAATGTTTATTTATCAATAAAAGACATATTCTTCTATATCGTGTATGTAATGATATATGTCCTTAGGATGGTAGAATCGTGACGAGGGTATCAAGTGTTTTAAATCTTGATAGTGAGAACCCTATGATCACATATGGTGGTAATTCTAGAAAAGTCCGTAGCTCTAGTATTATTCTGATCAAGGATACAAATAATACGGTAAGGTTATCATAGTGTTGAACGACCCTGTCGAAAGGCAGTGACTAATCTCACTTGTCAAGATTGTTTGCCGACAACCTGTGCAACGCATGGGTGCTTGCTAGAGACAAGTTCACTGGACAGACCCACCAAAGGATTCCATATGGATGGTAACCCTAGTGTCTATGGAATAAATCCTCTAACAGATGGTGGTGCATGTGATCCTTAGACTTGAGATCACCAGAGCGCCTTGTGCACCAATTGATATAGTTTGACACTAGCCCAATGTAGTTCTATTCAGAGCTATCAATACGGTAGTGATTGACTACATTAAGAAGTGTATCGAGACTATGGTGGATTGACAAATGATTCATCACTCCTGGGTATAGGAGAAGTTATCTCATTGGGTAATTCAGTAAATGACAATGACACTAAATCTATGGCCATAGTGAGATTGAGCTGATGCTCAATCCAATTTAATATTCTTGTCATTGGTCCAATAACTAAATATAAACATGTCGAGAATATCCGAGGTTGACACTATTTCTGTACCTCAATCTTGATGAGATAATAATTGATGAAAAGATTTGATTGCATGGTAACCATATCATTGACAGGCTATGGTTTCGCTGAATCTGAATCTATCGGGTGGCCATAATGCCTTTCTAGGGGCCAATCTTGGTCTGTGTGTAGTGAGACGATTAATTGGTGTTAATCGTGATACTACACACTGCCGATATGATGAGAAGCCTACGGGTCACACACTTAGAAGATAATTTAAGAATCAATTTGTGAGAATGGTATTTTCGTCTTTTAGGACGAAATGGTATTTTGGTAATTTCATAGTACAATTAAATTTGCTCAGGTTATTGCTTGTATTTAATTTTAATATTAAAATTAAATTAGTGAGATTATATTTAAATATATCTCTGTATATATTTAAATGAATTATTATTATTAATTCAATGTTAATATATTATTGTATATTAATTGATTTTAATAATAATAATAATTAATTAATTATAATACCATAAAATGGTGTGTTTGGTTGCAAGGGTGAACTAGGGTTGGAGCTCATGGCTATTCCTAAGTGGAATAAGGTTTTAATTGTTGCACTATATAAGTGCAACTTAAAATTAAAACAATAAAGAATTATTCATTCAATTAAAACCCTAGCCACCTTATCTCCCCCTCTCTCTCTCAAGAAGAAAACTTTTCTTGTTCTTCTTTCTTGATTCTTGAAGCCCTTGATTGTTCTAGCAAAAAAATCAAGGGTTCTGCAAATTATCTTCATGTGGATTTCCATGAGTGCAATCCTACTTTGGATCAATTGGCGAAAAATCACGTGAACAATAGACTGTGAATAGTAATAGTGAACAGTACCATTAACAGTGTTCCTGTCCGAAATCAGAGATATTCGAAGGAGCCTCCAAATGTACGTAAGTTTTGTAATCCTTGAATGTATTTACTTTATACAGATTTTTGTTATAAACATGTAAACGGTATAATCTATACTCAGATCTAGGCAAAGAAAGGTAATTGATTTACTGATTGAATTTTTGTTTTTCACTGCGTATGGTAGATCAATTACTTACAGTGGTATCAGAGCCTCAGGTATTGGATTATATTGTTTAATTGATGTTTGATAACATGTTAATGCATGATTTGAAGTGTTTTTTAAATCTGGAAAAATTTTGTATGTTGAATGTCTTAATTAATCAATTGATTAAATAATGTGTTGATTGAAAGTGTATTGGTTCGTTGGTATCCTGGTCGAATGTTTAAGCATTTGATTTGATTTGGATCTGCGTCATTATGTGAAAAATTGTAAAAGACGTTACTGTGTCTGATTCACTGCGAAATAACACTTCGCTGCAGTGAGATGCAAAAAGTGAATCTGGCTGCTGAGAAATAAACCTTCGCCGCAACGAAATTCTGGAAAAGTAGATCTAGCCGCGGCATAAAACTCTCTGGAGCGATTTGTGTTTTCTAGAAGTTCATGGTCATCGCGGCAAAATAAAACTTCATTGTAGCGACCATGTGTGCATGAACTTTGCCAGGGCGAAGAATTTCTTCGCCATGGCAAGAGACATACTGTTCCGTTTTTGCTTTTCTTTTTTTGCATAGGGGCTAAATTATAGTTTTTTGAACCTTTAAAGCCAATATTCACTATGCACGTTTAAGGTGGTAACTTGATAATTCAACCCAACCCAATTCAAAAATTGATTGTTTTTTAATGTATGCAATGTTCTTGTTTGATAATTGCATGGTGCCCGGTACATGAACCTTTGACCTATTGTTTATTGTTTATTGGGTTTATTTGTAATTTTTATAAACAAATAGGACTGCGGGTCCTGCCTCTCTCTCTTAAATCTCCATGTATTTCTTCTCCTCGTCTCACTCCCCTCATATGTAACGCGAGATTTCTATTTTATTGATGTAAATTAGAATAGGTTTTTTTATTATAAAATTATTTGTAATGATCGTGAAGAAGAAACGAAGGAGCTATGAAGAGGAATAACTTGAAGATCCAAGATTTATTTTTAAACCCTAGGTTGACCCACCGATTCCTCTAGGCTTGAGGAAATTGGTTTTAGTAGGCCATGTACTGCACGTTTTATTTTGTTTAGAATGCATGCTAAGGTTGAATGTTCAATAACATGCCAACAATGACATTCTAACAAAGATAATAATCTAGTGAGACATTAAATAAAAACCTTCAAATAAGATATATTAAGTCACGTATGCCTTCCATCACCATGGTTTTAATCAAACCACTGTTCGTCGGAACCTTGTTTGCCATAGTGAAGGATACACTTCTACTAGTGAGAGGTTAAAATTCATTGGAGTTTTCCTTAATGATGATGGGTCAACTTAAAATGACAGTTTTGCTTGATCGCCACAACAAAGGTTGATAAACACGTCATAGGCATAGTAGAGAAGTACACATGTTGAGTGTACGTGGCGACATGTAGTGTTCACTCTACTGATACTGGGAATCACACTTGGGGACGATGGCTAGGCCATTGGATTGTGTGATTGGCTTGTTAGCTTACTTCACATTTGAGGTTGGTAGTGGGAGCTATCAACTAGTGTGGATTAAGTTTGTTGGCCTACCTAATCAACCCATTTTGGCTTGTTTGCCACATCAAAGGTTTGAAATGGGCCAGATGGGATCTCAATCCACTAGGAAAGTCAACAGGGGTTCTCGAGTTAATAGTGAGGGCTATTGGCTTGAGGAAAATAGTGTGAGTGTTTTTTAATAAAAGACCATATTAAGAAATAATAAACATTATATTGACTTTACTTTTCTGAATTATAGATTCACTTAAAAATGAGCATTATGAACCTGCAACCGATAATCGAGAAAGAAAATAGGTTGGATGGATCCAATTTCTCGGATTGGTATTGTAATCTTCGGATTATACTTAAGTCCGAAAAGAAATTGTATGTCCTTGATAAGTCATACATGGTTGAGCCTGATCCTGATGCCACTTAGGAAGTAAATGATACTTATCAAAAGTTCTTTGATGCTGCTGATGGCGTTCAATGCTTGACGTTAGCATCAATGACACTAGTGCTGCAAAAAGCAACATGAGAATATGGACGCTGCTGCCATTATTCTACACCTCAAGGAGCTTTACGAAGGGAATGCTCAACATGAGAGATACAAGGTGTCAAAAGAACTATTTGGAAGTCGCCTGACCGAGGGAGCCCAAGTTGGCCCTCTTGTGCTCAAAATGATCAAGCACATGGAGAGGCTTGAGACTTTGGGGTTTGCGTTAGATGCAAAATTACAAGTGGATTTAATTCTGCAATCTTTGCCTGACTCTTATGCACCGTTCATAATGAACTTTGATATGAACGCTATGGTGAAAACCCTGTCGGAGCTTTTGAACATGCTAAGGACTACAGAGCAGGACTTGAAGAAGTCCAAGCTTGTTTTACTGGTAGCTACCAGTAAAGGAAAGGGTAAGGCCAAGGGAAAGGCCAAGGCCACTCTTAAGCCCAAGCCCAAAGGATATGATGCTCTCAAGCCTGCGAGTGGCGTTGGGAAAGGTGGGAAAGTAGTCTGCTTCTATTGTGGCAAGCCTGGCCACTAGAGGAAGCACTGTAAGGCTTTCCTACAAACAAGAAGAAGTCAGATGCTTTGACTTCAAATATGTTTATGATTGAGATTAATTTCTCTCATTCAACATCTTGGGTCATTGACACAGGATGTGGTACTCACATTTGTACTGATGTACAGGGATTAAGGCATAGTAGATTGCTTGCCAAGGGAGGTGGACCTACGAGTTGGAAAAGGAGCACATGTGGCTGCATTAGCTGTAGGGACTTATTGTTTGTCTTTGCCTTCGGGCTTATTATTAGAACTCAAAGACTGTTATTTTGTACCTGCAATTTCTAGAAGCATTACTTCAGTATCCGTTTTGGATAATATAGGATATTATTTTGAGATTTCTAATGGATTGTTGTCCTTTAGTTTGAATAGTATTTTATTTGGAATTGCAAGGTTATATAACGAATTATATGTTCTTGATTTGAACAATAAGGGGTGCGTTTGGCTAATTATTTATTCTCATATTCTGAAACCAATTATTTGAATAGTGTTTGGCTTATTATTCACACAATTGAATCCTGAAAAACGATCCTAACATGTATTTGACCGTTAAGACTTTTTGCAGCTTTTTTTTTTCTCTTTCTCATTTTTTTTCATTTTCTCATCTTCTTCACTGCATCATGTATTTGACCGTTTGACTTTTTACAGCTTTTTTTTTCTCTCTCTCAATTTTTTTTTTCATTTTCTCATCTTCTTCACTGCATCATGTATTTGACCGTTTGAATTTTTGTAGCTTTTTTTTTTCTCTCTCTCATTTTTTTTTTCATTTTCTCATCTTCTTCACTGCGTCAGTGCTTCACCACGTTTATAAACTTCTTCTTCTTCCATCCAACTTCTTCTCCACCTGCAAATACCAAACATAACGCATCCAACTTCTGCTCCACCTGCAAATACCAAACAAAGCACATCCAACTTCTTCTCCACCTGCACCACCCAAACAATATTCACCGTGAACCACCCATAGCAGCAGATCTATCCCACACTAATATTCACCGTGAACCACCCACCACCAGATCTGTCCCACACTAATATCCACCGTGAACCACCCACAACAGCAGATCTATCCCACACTAATATTCACCATGAACCACCCACAGCAGCAAATCTATCCCACATTAATATCCACCATGAACCACCCACCACCCTTAACCAATAAAATGTTTAATATTATTAAAATGTTAATTGATAAGTTATATATAATAATAATATATTATTTTAACAAAATGCACCAAAATATTATATTAATAAATCATTTATAAAAAAATATATCAATCAAATATTCAACACAAATATTAAGGTAAAAATACTCTACCAAACATATATTTTTCAAATCCTATTCTCGTAATCATAACCCTACTCAACTATCCAATATCATTCCAAAAATCCTATCTAAAATAATAAACCAAACGCACCTAAGGATATTCTCAATGTTGAAACTAAGAAAGCTAAACATACAAGACCATACATACCTCTAGCATTGTAGATTGGGTCATGTTATCAGACCTGCATTGTAAAACTTCAAAGGGATGGAGTTTTGGACCCTTTTGACTTCCATTCATTTAAGGTATCTGAGTCATGCCTTTTAGGTAAGATGACCAAGTCACCTTTCACGGGACAAAGTGAAAGGGCTGCTGAACTATTAGGCATCATCCATAGTGATGTATATGGTCCACTAACAGTTGAAGCCAGAGGTGGATATTCCTATTTCATCACATTTACTAATGATTTCAGTAGATATGGTTATGTCTACCTCATGAAAGATAAATCTGAAGTCTTTGATAAGTTCAAAGAATTCATGAATGAAGTACATAATATGTTAGGCAAAAGTATTAAAGCTCTTCGGTCAAATCGAGGAGGTGAATACTTAAGCTTAGAGTTTTCTGAATACCTGAAGGCATGTGGGATAGGATCACAACTCACCCCTTCGTATACACCCCAACACAATGGAGTGCCTGAAAGGAGGAATAGGACCTTACTTGACATGGTTAGATCCATGATGAGTTTTAGTGATTTACCTACATCATTTTGGGGTTATGCCTTAGAGACTGCAACTCACGTTTTGAACTGTGTGCCGTCAAATTCTATAGACAAGACTCCATTTGAACTATGGAATGGGTGAAAGCCCAATTTCTCTTATCTAAGGATTTGGGGTTGCGAAGCTTATGTCAAGAAATTGACTTCGAACAAGTTGGGCCCAAAATCTTACAAATGTATATTTGTGGGGTATCCTAAAGAGACCAAAGGATACTATTTCTATCATCCTAAAGAGCACAAAATTTTTGTTGCTTGTACTGGTGTCTTCCTAGAAAATGATTTTTTTCTAAGAAGTACTAGTGGGAGAAAAGTAGAATTCGATGAAGTTCTAGAACTACAAGATATACTAGACGAAGGATGGGAAGATGTGCCACAAGCAGTGATTGAACATCAGGAGGAGGCTACTCCACAACTTGTGAATTAAAGTGAACCACCTCAAGTAGTACAAGAGCTACGTAGATCTGGGAGAGTACTCCATGAGCCTGAGAGATATGGTTATCTCGTGAGTCAACATGGTGACGCACTTGTCTACTAAGACGATGAACCTAGAACCTACGAAGACGCTATATCGGATCTAGATTCTGTTAAATGGCTTGAAGCCATGAAATCTGAGATAAACTCCATGTACCAGAACCAAATATCGTCTCTAGTATAACCACCTGAAGGGGTAAAACCCATAAGGTGTAAATAGGTCTTCAAGAAAAAGACTGACATGGATGGCAAGGTGCACACTTATAAAGCACGACTGGTTGCTAAAGGTTTCAAACAAATTCATGGTATTGACTATGAGAAACCTTTTCGTCGGTTGCCATGATTAAATCCATCCGGGTTATGCTTGCAATTGCTGCATATCATGATTATGAGATTTGGCAAATGGATGTCGAAATGGCTTTCCTGAACGGAAACCTTGAAGAGGATGTGTATATGACACAACTTGATGGTTTCGTTCTTAATGGGCAAGCTGAGAAGGTATGCAAGTTGCAGAGATCCATTTATGGACTCAAGCAAGCTTCAAGGAGCTGAAACATTCGTTTTATGAAGCCATAAAAGAATTCGGTTTTATCAAGAATGAAGATGAGCCTTATGTTTGCAAGAAAGTGAGTGGGAGCGCAGTGGCATTCCTAGTGTTGTATATCGATGACATACTTCTGATCGAGAATGATATACCAAACTTGAAGTCAGTAAAGACTTGGTTATCCAAGTGCTTCTCCATGAAAGACTTATGAGAAGTAGCCTACACCCTCAAAATAAAGATCTACCGAGATAGATCACGTATTGCTTGGCCTATGTCAGCGTACATACATTGACAAGGTACTTAAGAAATTCAGTATGGAAGAATCCAAGAAGGGATTTCTTCCGATGTCACATGGTGTCTATCTCTCTAAGGATATGTGTCCTAAAATACATAATGAGAGAGATAGAATGAAAAGGATCCCACATGCGTTAGCAATTGAATCCATCATGTATGCCATGTTATGTACTCGGATTGATGTCTCATGTGCATTAAGCACTTGTAGTAGATATTAATTGGATCCAGGTGAGCGTCACTGGATAGCTGTCAAGAATATCTTTAAGTACTTGAAGAGGACTAAGGACATGTTCTTGGTTTATGGAGGGGAAGATGAGCTCACTGTAAGAGGATATAGTGATGCTAGTTTCCAAACGGATAAAGATGATTATTGATCACACTTAGGGTTTGTATTTTGTCTCAAATGGGGTATAATGAGCTGGAAGAGCTCTAAGCAAAGCACTGTAGTGGACTCTATAATGGAGGCTGAGTATATTGCATTATCTGATGCAGCCAAGGATGCAATCTGGATTAAGAAGTTCGTCACCGAACTCGGTGTGGTTTCCATGATTGTTGATTCGATAGATGTCTATTGTGACAATAATGGAGCAATTGCTCAAACAAAGGAACCATGGTCTCACCATAAGTCTAGACACATACTCAGACATTTTCATCTCATTAGAGAAATGGTTGAGAGGAAAGACGTACAGATCAATAAAATGCATACTGATGACAATCTAGCCAATCCACTGACGAAGCCTCTGTCACAGCAGAAGCCTGAAAAACACTTAAGGTCATTCGGTATTAAATACATGAATGATTGGCTATTGTGCAAGTGGAAGATTGTTAAAGTGGGTGCCCTAGAGCCAATAAATTATTGTAAAATTGACTTTGTAATAAATGTTTATTTATCAATAAAAGGCATATTCTTCTATATCGTGTATGTAATGATATATGTCCTTAGGATGGTAGAACCGTGACGAGGGTATCAAGTGTTTCAAATTTTGATAGTGAGAACCCTATGATCACATATGGTGGCCATTCTAGAAATGTCCGTAGCCCCAGTATTATTCTGACCAAGGACACAGATAATATGGTAAGGCTATCATAGTGTTGAATGACCATGTTGAAAGGCAGTGACTGATCTCACTTGTCAAGGTTGTTTGCCGACAACCTGGTGCAACGCATAGGTGCTTGCTAGAGGCAAGTTTACTAGACAGACCCACCAGAAGATTCCATATCGACGGTAACCCCAGTGTCTATGGAATAAATCCTTTAACGGATGGTAGTGCATGTGATCCTTAGACTTGAGATCACCAAAACGCCTTGTGCACCAATTGGTGTAGTTTGACACTAGCCCAATGTAGTTCTATTCAGAGCTATCAATACGGTAGTAATTGGCTACATTGAGAAGTGTATTGAGACTATGGTGGATTGACAAAGGATTCATCACTCCTGGGTATGGGAGAAGTTATCTCACTGGGTAATTCACTAAATGGCAATGACACTAAATCTGTGGCCATAGTGAGATTGAGCTGATGCTCAATCCAATTTAATATTCCTATCATTGGTCCAGTAACTGAATACAAACATGTCGAGAATATCTGAGGTTGACACTATTTCTGTACCTCAATCTTGATGAGATAATAGTTGATGAAAAGACTTGATTGCACGGTAACCATATCGTTGACAGGCTACGGTTTCGCTGAATCCGAATCTATCGGGTGGCCATAATGCCTTGCTAAGGGCCAATCTTGGTCTGTGTGTAGTGAGATGATTAATTGGTGTTAATCGCAATACTACACACTGCCGATATGATGAGATGCCTACGGGTCACACACTTAGAAGATAATTTAAGAATCAATTTGTGAGAATGGTATTTTTGTCTTTTAGGATGAAAGGGTATTTTGGTAATTTCACAGTGTAATTAAATTTGCTAAGGTTATTGCTTGTATTTAATTTTAATATTAAAATTAAATTAGTGAGATTATATTTAAATATATCTCTGTATATATTTAAATGAATTATTATTATTAATTAAATATTATTATATTATTATATATTAATTGATTTTAATTATAATAATAATTAATTAATTAAAATACCATAAATGATGTATTCGGTTGCAAGGGTGAACTAGGGTTGGAGCCTGTGGCTATTCCTAAGTGGAATAGGGTTTTAATTGTCGCACTATATAAGTGCAACTTAAAATTAAAACAATAAAGAATTATTCATTTAATTAAAACCCTAGCCACCCTATCTCTCTCTCTCTCTCAAGAAGAAAACCTTTTTTTGTTCTTCTTTCTTGATTCTTGAAACCCTTGATTGTTCTAGCAAAATAATCAAGGGTTCTATGGATTATCTTCGTGTGGACTTCCGTGAGTGCGATCCTACTTTTGATCGATTGACGAAAAATCATGTGAATAGTAGACATTGAACAGTAACAGTACTAGTACCATGAACAGTGTTCCTGTCCGAAATCAGAGATATTCGAAGGGGCCTCCAAATGTACGTAAGTATTCTAGTCCTTGAATGGATTTACTTTATACAGATTTTTGTTTATAAACATGTAAACGCTATAATCTATACTCAGATCTAGGCAAAGAAAGGTAATTGATTTACCGATTGAATTTTTGTTTTCCGCTGCGTATGGTGGATTAATTACTTACAAAACCTAGGTCTTTAACTCTATCATAATTATCCAACTACGTGGTCATTATCAAATTTTCGTCCTCTCCACTCTATTCTAGGGTGTGTACTCTTGTTTTTTCAAGGTATTATAACACTAAGCTTAGGATGTTACCGTAAGGTGTTCAAAATTAAAACTCTTTTGACACCCCTTAAGAGATCTAGATCACAAAACAATAAGCAATTTGCATAGACAAAAATCATCCATTCATAGAGCTAATCAAGATAGGCACAACGTCTCTTATTTCCAAGGTATTATTGTAGGGCGTTTGAGATTAACCTAGTATTTTCATCATTTAAACTAGCTAATGGCGTAATCTAGTCTAAACGACAAAAACCCATTAAGCACTAGACAATCTTAAAGACAACAACCAATCTATACCTGTCTGGGCGTATGCATAAACACAAACCAGTCATTCCATACCCAATCTTGTCTCATATAATCAATTAACTAACATCAAGGTTGATCAGACCCTAATATCAACTAAAGATTAAATTAAACGCAATGAATGAATCTAGAACATGATTGAATTGATCAAACAAATAGAATATAATAAAACACAAGACTTCAATTAGATTACATTAAATCCCTAGAAAAACAAACTAAAAACATAAAGGAAAAGAAACGATTACTCCTAGAAGCAATAAAGATTTTGAAGAACAAAGGAGAGGAAGAAGAGGATAACCTCCTCTCCTCTCCAAGCCCCTCTTTTCCAAGTAGCTCTAAATGTATATCAATCCCAAATGTGTATGAATATTCAAAAACACGAATTAAGCTAGCCTTATATAGTTTTTACAAATAATGGCAGTTTCATAAATACTGGAAGTTCAAATCAGGGTTGGAAATGCGCTTTTTTACAATTTGGGCGATTGGTGTTGCAGCACAACTCTAGGTGATTTGTGCTTTGACAAAACTCGTACCATTGCATTGCGGCGCCATAAATCTTCATTTGTGACACAACTAGGATTGCATCGATTTGAGTCGTGGCCTAGGAAACTGTGACATATTGCAACCTTGAAGTTCCACTTTTTCTTCTTCTTGTCTTGATTCGTCCACACTCGAATGGGTCCCGATGGTCCAAATATCAACAAATGTACGAATCATCAATTTTGCACCTGAGTTCTTGAAAACACAAACAAACCCGTGATTCTGGAAGTTAACAAAACATGCAGGGAATTTCATCATAAATAATGCATCAAACCATAATTTCCCTACAATCTCATCTCTAAATCACTAAATATATAAGCATTTCCAACACTCATCAATGATTCCAACAAGATATCATTTTTTTTAACATTCCTCCTTGATATCTTTACTGGAAACCCCAAGTTTGAATCGGAGCTCTTCAAACTTGGCTTTGCTTAATGCCTTAGTCAAAATATTTGCTGCTTGTTCTTCAAATTGACAATGAACGATCTTCACTTCTTTGTTTTGCTTGGCTTCTCGAACAACATGATACTTGATCTTTATATGCTTAGATCAGCCATGAAACACAGGGTTCTTGGCCATTGCAACAGCTGATTGGTTGTAATAGAAGATCGTTGTAGGCTCACATCATTCTAGCTTCATATCCTTTTAGGATCTTCCTTAGCTAAATTGCCTGATTCACTACAACAGTTGCAGCGATGTATTCTACTTTCGCAATTGATTGAGCCACTGTCTCTTAATTCTTAAACAACCAACTGAACGCTCATTTGTTTTAGAAAAATACATACCCCAATGTGCTTTTCATGTCATCAACTAATCCTACCTAGTCGCTATTAGTGTATCCGACCAAGTCAAAGTCTTCAGACCTTTTATACCATATCCCGACGTCTACACTTCCTCTGACATATCTTAATACTCTCTTTGCCGCCTTGAAATGAACTTCACTAGGCGCAGTCATAAATCTTGAGAGCAGACTAGTCGCAAACATTATATTTGTTCTGGTCATTGTCAAATACAGTAAGCATCAGATTAAGCTTCAGTATCTACTTTCATCGACCTTGCAACCTCCATCGTCTTTACACAACTTCTTATTTTGTACCAATAGAGTCCTCACTGGATTACAATTCTCCATGCTGAACTTTTTCAGGATCTCATTTGCATATTTTATTTGGTAGAAAAATATGCCATTCAGAGATTAGTGTATCTCCTTCCTAAGGAATAATGTCATCTCTCCCAGGTCTGTCATCTCGAACTCCTTATGCATTGCTCTCTTGGACTGGTCCACTCGATCAGCGTTATTTCCAATTACTAGCAAGTCATCAACATATAAGGAGACTATAATGAGATCACTATCTGTCTTCTTCATATAGAGAGTGTATTCGTTTGGGCTTCATGTATAACCAAGGTTGCATAAGTACTATTTAACTCGGCTATACCAAGCTCGAGAAGCCTACTTCAAACATACAAAGCCTTCTTCTAAAGATAGACTTTGTCTTCGCCCACTTCATCTGTAGAGCCCTTTGGCCACTCTACATAATTTCTTCATCTAAGTAGATTCAAAAAGGCTTATTCGACATCTAGCTAATATATCTTTCATTTGAACTGAGCTGCTCGTGCGATGAGAAGTCTGATCGTGTCATGTCTCGCAATTGGAGCAAACGTATCTAACAAATCTACTCTATATTGTTGAGCATAGCCCTTAGCTACGAGTCGAGCTTTATGTTTGTTGATCCTTCCATCAGGATTTAACTTTGTCTTGAAGATCTATTTGACTTGAATGACCTTTCGATTTTATGGTCGCCAATCAACTTCTAGGTTTCATTTTTCTCGATCATATTCAACTCCTTCTTCATTGCAATTCTCCATTCTTTTGATTTTGAATCTTCGGCATAACTTGTAGGATCCAAAATGGCTATATTGCACCTCTCATATACTTCAGCTAAAGGCTTGGTCTTTCTAACTGCTAGCTCTCCATCAGCATCTGAGTCTTCCTCAGCTTCATTCTAGTTGTTAGCAACCTCTTTCTATCGAGGCCTTGTTTCTTCTTCAACCCTTTTTTCTTCCCAATTCCAAACCGGAATCTCATCAAATCTTACATCTCTTGTGATCAAAATCTTGTTCGTCTTTGGATTAAAGACTATATAGGCCTTAGATTAGTTGCTATAGCCAATAAAGATTCCAGCTTCAGCTTTCTCATCTAGTTTGCTTCCTTTGCTTGCTGGAACATGTGCATAACAAATGCTTCCGAAGACTTTGAGGTCGTCCACTCTTGGCTTAACTCCATTCCAAGCTTTAAATGGAGTATGATCATTTAGAGCCTTTGTTGGCAGTTTATTCAGTAGATAGACTCTTGTATTGACTACATGTTAAAGTAGGTGCCCTAGAGCCAATCATATTTGACTCTTCATAATATCAAATAAAGGCATTTCTTTATATCATATAACTCATAATTTTATATGTTTTGATCTATGTCCTTAGAGTGGTAGAACTGTGACGAGGGAATCAAGTGTTATAAATCTTGATTGTGAGGACCCTATGATCACATATGGTGGTCATTCTAGAAACATCAGTAGCCTAAGTATTATTTTGATCTAAGGCATAGATAATATGGTAAGGCTATCATAGCATTGAATGACCGTACTGAAAGGTAGTGACAAATCTCACAGGTCAAAGTTGTTGGGTGACAACTTTGTGCAACGCGTGGGTGCATGTTGCTTGCAAGTTCACTAGACTGACCCACCAGAAGGATTCCATATGGATGGTAACCCCAATATCTATGGAACAAATCCTCTAACGGATGGTGGTGCATGTGATCCTTAGACTTGAGATCACCAGAGCGTCCTATATACCTATTGGTGTAGTTTGACACTAGCCTAACATAGTCTATTTAGGGCTATCAATATGGTAGTGATTGGCTGCATTGAGAAGTATATTGAGGCTATGGTGGATCAATATAGAATTCATCACTCTTGGGTACATGAGAGAGTTATCCTACTATGCAGTTTGGTTAAGTGGACACGACACATTAATCTATGGCCATAGTGAGATTGAGTCGTCGCTTAATCCAATTTTAATTTGATAGCTGATCCGATAACCAGATATTAACGCATCAAGATAACATCTGAACTTGACACTATTTCTATGCTTTAGCCTGATGGGATTGTAGTAGATGAAATGATTTGTATTGCACGGTGACCATACCATTGACATGTATCAGTTCTTCTCTGATCTTTACTTGTTGGGTGGCCATGACGCCTTGCTAGAGGCCAGTCTTGGTCTATGAACAATGAGACGATTAATCGGTGGTTAATCGTGATATTACTCACCGCTAACATGATAGAGAGCCTACAAATCACATACATAAGGAGAGTTGATCGCGGAATGTATATTTAATCAAAGAAGGGCTAAAGGGTATTTCGGTCTTTTCACAAAGACAAGGGTAATTCGGTAATTCTACATGGGTTGGTGCAGATGTGTATTTGTAATAAATAAATTTCCAAATTAATATTTAATATATTTATTAAATATATTAGTAATAATTGTAGGGGTGAGAAAAAAAGACCGAAAATCGAAGCAAACCAAAAATTCAGTTTTTCTAAAAATCGGTTCGGTTTGAAAAATTCATAAACTGATTATCCGATTTAGTTTTTTGTTTACAGGTTTTTCTAAACTAGTTAACTGAAACCGAATTCTAAAACCGGTTTAAAAAAAAAAAACCTATATATTAATTATACTTAACCTCCTAGAGCCCACCGCCACTTTTCTCTTTCATCTTCCTTTTTCATCATCTTCTCCTCCACTTTTCTATTTCATCTCCTTCGCCACTTTTCTCTTCCTTTTTCATCATCTTCTTCTCCACTTTTCTATTTCATCTCCTTCGCCACTTTTCTCTTCCTTTTTCATCTTCTTCTCCTCCATTTCTTCTTTTCACTTTTTTCATCTTTTTCTCCATTTCTTCTCCTTGGGTTTTCTCTTTCTTTTTCGTTTTTTTCTCCATCACTTCTCCTTCAGTTTTATGATTTTATCTTTCTTTTTCATCTTATCCTGTCTTCCATTTTTCTACTTCTCTTTCGTCTTTTTCTCCAATTTTCAAGTTTATTTGAATCTGTGAAGATGTAAGAAATTTGGATGGTTTAATTTGACTTCTTCGATGAAGAGTAATAGTATATTTATTATTTATATCAAAACTTGCAGGTGAATACGTAAATTTCGCTTTGTTCTAGTAATGGATACTACATTTGGCTAGAATTTTAGAGTAGAAATTCTATGGCCAGCCAAACTTTCTCAGTCATTCTGATTTTAAAAATCGGTTCAAAACCGGTTAACCGAACTGTATATTCGGTTTGGTTCATAACTGGTTTAATCATATAACCGGTTTGGTTTTGGTTCAAGTTCTTGCTTGAACCGAAAAACCAGTTCAGTTTATAAACTACCCAATCCGGTTTGGTTAACCAGAATATCCCACCCCTAATTAATTGTATTAATTAAATAACCCTAATTAACATTAAATGTTTATATTTAATATTAATTGAAAATATAATATTCCTAATTAGTTGATTAATATATTTAATATATTATTGTTGTTTAGAAACCTAATTAATACTATTCATATTTGGTTTAGAATTAAAACCAAACAAGGAAAAGAATAGTATCCTATTCCAAATTGGGATAGGGTTTTAAGTTGCCTATATAAGACAACTTAAAATTAGGTTTAAGAGGATATTTCATTCAATCAAAAATTGAGGAATTTTTTAGAGAGAAAAACCCTTGTCGTCATTCACTCCCTCTCTAGCAATTGGGGTTTTGTTTGATTAATTTGCAAGGCTCTCTGTGTGGATACTGAAGTGCAATTCTACACTTGAATCGGATTGCGAAAAATTATGTTATGATGAACAGTGTCCATGAACAGTTCCTTCATGAACAGTGTCTATAAACAGTATCTGTGAACAATGCCATGAGCAGTGTCTGTGAACAGTGCCATAAAAAGTGTCAGTGAAGAGTGTGTGAACAGTACAATAGACAGTGACGGTGAATAGTGTCAAAAATTAAACGTGAAAGAGCCTCCAAATGTTGGTACATAATCTAATCCTTGAATGGATTTAGTTTTAATGCATGTAAACGTAATAATTTGTGTCTAGATTCATTGGCTTCAAAGGTTTAATCTAAAAATTTTTATTTTCCGCTGTGTTATCTATCGATTAATTCCTAACACCGCTTTTGCCCAAAATGACTTTGGTAGCTTCTTTTTAGTGATCATGCAACTGGCTATTTCCATGATCGTTCTATTTTTCCTCTCATTCACTCCATTTTGTTATGAAGTGTAAGGACTACTAAACTAGTGCTTGATTCCAACTCCTCTGCATATTTCTTCGAATTCATTCAAAGTGTACTCTAGCACATTATCGCTGCAAATAGACTTAATGGTCAAACCAGTTTGATTTTTTACCAAAAGCTTGAACTTCTGAAACATATCAACCACTTCACTCTTTTGGTTCAGAAAGTGAACCCATGTCATTATGGAGAAATCATCAATGAACAACACAAAGTATTTGCTTCCACTTAAGGATGGAGTCTACAAAGGACCACACACTTCGATGTGTATCAACTATAACTTTTCCTTAGCTATCCAGGTCACATTTGTAGGAAATGGTTGTCTACTTGACTTTCCAAGCTAGCAAGCATGACATAGACTCCTCCTCTCTTCAATCTTTGGTAAATTTTGCACCAAATTTTTGGGCTTCATCTCCTTAAGGCCATTATAGTGAAAATGGCCAAACCTCTTATGCCATAGCTCGAACTCATCTATTCTAGCAGCAACATGAGCCTAAACTTCTAGTTTTCTCCACTATATGGGAAAGCTCTTTCCCATCATCTTCACTTTCATCAACTCACTACCTTCACTATCTACTATCGTACACAATCTATCTTGGAAATGTAGAGAATAGTTTCTTTCTAACATTTGCCTAACACTTAGTAGACTTTGACTGATTTCTGGCACAGAAAACACATTTGCGATGTGCTTTGTGCCCATTAGAGTCTAGACAACAACTTTGCCCCTTTCTTTGACCTCCACGATCTCTCTATTTTCGATCTTCACCTTGAATTGGAATGATCGATTCGGATCCACGAAATTGGTAAGATCTGATGTCATATGGTTAGTACAACCACTATCTATCAGCCATGTTTCCCTTCCGGTGTGAGTTGTATGACAAGAGGTCGTCACGAACAACTATTCCCCCTTTTGATTTTGCTACAAGTTTTCAACCACTTGAGCTTGTTGTTGTGGCTGGTTTGCTTTGTTCTTGCAATATGGTTGAACTGCTTACATGACCTATATTGGATGTTAGACTTGAACCAGCATTTGTTCTCCGCATGGTTTTTTCTTCTTACAATGGGGACATGGTGGATATTCTTTCATCCCACCATTTTTGCCCCACAGGTTGTTCGCTTTTTCTTTCCCTTTTCTCTCTCTAGCAAGTTTTTTATATCCTCTTTGAATTGGTTTCCTTTTATACGAAGCCATCATGGCTTCTTCACTGCTGTCTTCTTGTCTCAACAACCTTCTTTGCTCTTGAGCTTATAGGGCATGGACAAGCTTGGTAAGAGTAATTTGGGATAGATCTTTTGAGTCTTCTAGGGATGAGATCTTGGCCTTAAACCTCTCTGGTAGACTTACCAGCACCTTTTCTACAATCCTCTTATCTGTCATCTCTTCCCCAGGCAATCTAATTTTGTTAACCACATTCAACATATGGTCAATGTATTCTTTAACGTTTTCAGACTCTTGCATCTTTAGCATTTCGAACTCCTTTCTCAAATTCAAGACATGCATGTTCCTGGTTTTTTCACTTCTACCAAACTCCTCCTTAAGATTATCCCAAGCTTATTTTGCTATCTCACAAGCCATTATTCTTGTGAAAACAAGTTCTATGATAGTCGAGTGTACGTGTGACAAAGCTCTTAAAGCATTTGTGGCTTCTTCTTCAAGGAGACGGATCTGGTTCAACGTGGGATTTGGTCCCAATTGAGGTGGTTGCTTCTCTTCCACCACATATTGCAAGAGACCTTGGCCTTGCAAGTACGTTTTCATTTTAATAGCCCACATATGGTACTATTCTCCATTGAAAACTGGTGGTAAGAGGGAAGCTGTGTTTGATGCCATGAAGACAGGTTTTATGTTTATAAACTTTGGAGTTTTTTTGTGGAAAGAAGTTAAAGGGTATGTGAGAAGAATGAATCTCGGTAAGGAGAATTTGGGCTTTAATACCAGTTGTTGGTTTACAAGCTGGAGAATACAAAGGAAAAGAATGCAAGTGTTTGGTTCTTCTCAAAGATAAGTTTATCAGAGAATGTTTTTTTTTTTTTTTGGTCAAATGTTTTTCACTCGTCTACTTTTCATTAACTTCATCAAAGATTATATACAAACTTATGACATCATCATATACATCATAGACATACTCACTTTGCAGAGCATTAAATGCTAATATAAACTGTAGAGATATTTACATGATATTATCACAGAGCCATAGACTGTTAACAACTACAAAGTCTGTTGACTAAACATCCCTAAAAGTCAACTAAACCATTCCATGTAGTTGACCAACTCTTACACCTTCTAGATCGGCTCTGAATCATCGACCACTTTTCGAGTCGCATAATGCTTCTGATCGCATGCTCATTTGGTCACATGGATTCCTTCTTGCATCACATCTAGGTCACATTACCTCCTAGTCATATCTTCCAAACCGCATTCCCTTTAGGTCACTTGCTGTTCAGATCGTTATCAGTCACATCTACTTCAACTCACTTCCATCTTTTCTTGTACATTTGATCGCAAGCTTCAGATTGCTAGCCTTCAGATCGCTTCTTCATGTTTCCAGTAAGATATCACTTGTTTTAACATGGAGAAACTAGGAACAGTCACAGTTGGCACGCAATATTATCTAAGTATTCATAGACATTAAAAATCCTAAAATTTTTATGGTTAGATCAGTCTAACATAATTATCCATCAACTGAATGAATCCATTTAATTGTTGAACTTTCGAAATAAGTGCTTGCTTGCTGCCGGCCCTCTATGAAGATAATAGTACACTGTTAATGGAACATCTTTTTTTACTCTCTTCAATGGACTCTGTATCCAAAAAATTCTGCCTTTTTGTAAATGCTGGTTGCTTCAGAGTAGGAAGATCCACAATTTCACTATTTTGCATCGCTATAACAATTGACATGGTTGGCCTATCCTTCACAAATTATTGCACACTTAAAGATCTCCATTTGAAAGCCTGGATTAGATATCGCAGAATTTAATAGGATAGAAATGTTGTTTTCGTTCCACAATTTCCAAGCCTGGAAAGTTAAACCGTTACCGTAGACCTATGAACTGCTTGACATAGAAAGTTGGAGTCTAATGATCAAATGACGGATATGAGTTTGGAAACCTACATAGCCTAGAAGACTCAACGAATGTTCATTATGATAAAAACTTGTGTTTCTTATACCACTACCAATCTCTAATAACAATACTCCAAAATTGAAGACATCAGATTTCGTAGAGAATCGCCCTTCCATTGCATATTCAGGGGACATGTAGCCACTGCATTTCATTATTCACAAGCATTCCAAAAGTTTAAAGCTAAGACTATTGTATTTATAATCTATTTAAATTTAGAAAATACTATTTAGCACAATTGTACTTACTACGTTCCAACAACCCTTCCAGTGTTGGCTTGATCTTGATTGACTCCAAAAATCCTTGCTATTCCAAAATCTGAAATTTTCGGATTCAATTCTTCATCCAAAAAGATGTTACTTGCCTTCAAATCTCTATGTATGATCTGCAATCTAGAATCTTGGTGAAGATAAAGGAGACCTCTACTTATACCTTCAATAATGTTAAAACGCTTTCTCCAACTTAGCAGTTCTTGTTTGCCGGTATCTTAATGAATTATAAACGAATGATGCAAGGAAAGTGGTTAACAGGTGAACAAAATAGGACACAAGTAACTGTGATTACAAATTAGGCAAGCTTGCTCAGTTCTGTTCCCTAAGTTTTTGGTGAAATTTTAATTTGATGCAAATTGTAAAAATTGAAGGTAAAAGTAAAAAAGTATTGATGAAACTAACCAAAGAGAAATGTAATTGAAACTAACCAAAGAGAAATGTATCCAAAATTTTGTTAGGCATGTATTCGCAGATCAGAATCTCCTCTTTCAACACAGCATCCCAGTAATCTAACAAGACTTCGGTATTGGAGTTTAGACATAACAACCACCTCATTCATAAATTCTTCAAACCTTTATCCAGATGCTTTTGATAGTCTTTTGACTGCTATTTCCTGCGCGTCTTGCAGTTTCCCCTTGCGGAAAATAAATAAATAAAAAGAAAATGACCATTGAAGTACTGAATCTTACTGCTAGTTATAATATTTTTTAAGTGAACAACCATTACCCTGTAGATTGGACCAAAACCAGTTTCCCCAAGTTTATTAGCAAAACTGAAGTGAACAGTTGAAGTTGCTAACTTCTCAAAACTGAAGAGTGGTAACTCCCGGACTTAAGAGTTTAATTTGATTTATGCCTTCAAAAGAAAATTCTGTATAGCTTCATCTTGATAGCAGTCTACAAATTTGCTTCGATCCTTCATAGCTGATTCAAAATGACATTTCAATCAGTGCATTGATGGAAATTGAAAATGTTATAAGTTCTATTTAGGTAATCTTGTGGAGCATATTACCTTTACGTTTGGCCATCCATCTCCATGCTAAAAATTCACAGATTGCAATAGTAACTATTCCTACAATCGATGCTACTATGATTATTACTTTGATATGGTTAAAATTAATTTATCCAGCTAAAAATAAACCATATAGAAGTTTCTAAATTCCAATCGATATCAACAACAAGAACACAATAATTTTGTAAGTATAGAACAGTAAGAAAACTTTCAACTTACCCAGTTCTGAATGTGCCAAACGAATGTAAAGATCTACCCTGCCACTGGGGAATTTCTGTATGTCAATTAAGTTTCCACTCCATGTTATACAACCAATGCCAGTATCATATGCATAAGCTACGCAGGAGCAATTATTCAAGCATTGGTCTCTGCATTCACCTTCCAGGGCAGATGACCAATTTGCATAGTCTGGTACCTTCATCATCATTAGCTTCAAAAAACAATCTTCATTTCTAGCTTCACCACTTTTGTTTACCCTCTCACATTGCAGTGGCCTCCTTCTGACAAAACCACTAGTCCAGTCTCCTCAATCCCATTCCTCTGTATTCTTGGCTGAAAGCCGTTGGTACACCTGCAAATTGGTTTTTCCTTAGAATTACAGGTTCCAAAGTCACCACAACTACCATAGACATCACATTCATTTTCTGGGAATGAAAATCCAATCTCCCAAACTTCATTCCCATAAACATAATCTGTTTCAAGTAGTTTTCCTTCCGAGTTCAAGATGAAGTATGACATAGTATCATTTGCGAATGTGAAAGCTAGATAAGCAGTTCCTTCTTGGTGATCTACTACCTCATTAAATCCATCAAGGTAAACATAATCCATGTTGGGTATACCAATAAGGATCCAACCATTGCATGGACACTACGCTAGTAGGGCTGATCATGGTTCCAAATATAAATTTCAGGAATCTCAAAAGAATCTATGCCAGCTGAGACGCTTCCAATGGATGGATCGGAAGGGCTTTTCCACAATGTTAGCTTAACTTTCTCACATGTTCTCAGATTAGTATTACGTTTCATACTTGACAAGAATTTATCTGTCGGTTGTTCCTGAAAACTTTCCCATACTCTTATTCCATTGTTGTGATCAAGCAAGACTAAATTTCCAGAACCTAATAGCTGAGCACTTAAGTTGGTTACTGAATGTGAAATATTTGATGACCAAAGAACCTCTTCCTGTCCATTAAAAATGACAAGATTTCCATCTTCAAATATGGTAACTATCCCGGATAAATCCCTCAGAGGTTTGTTTCTGTTGGCCACCCAGATCACAGTAATTAGAGATACATCGTTGTAACAAATTTCTACATAGCGGTTGGAAGTGTTACCAGGGCTAAAAATCCCAGCCTGAAGATATTGTCACTGGAAATGATTGTTTTAAGATCTCTGATGAATTGAGAAGACTTGATGGTATCTCTGGTAGCACCAAAATCTGATAAACAATATAACAGAGCAGCTAGAACCACTGAAATCCTACCGCCGCAGATAAGTTCCATAATTGGTTAATTTCTTCTTTTGATGGACGAACTTAAATATTGAGCTTCAAATATAATTGAATTTTCTCTCTAAAGCATTTTATAAATAATATTTTATCTCTTTGTAAGATATCGAGGAAGAGAGGCAAGAGAAGCAGTTCAAGATATTGATACTACCAGAGAAGGCCTAAAAGAAAGAAGCAATCTAGCAAAGAAAATCTATATTTTTTATTATCTTTGTAAGCTTGTACAATGGGCAATTTATAGAAGTTTTGTAAATGTAAAATAGGAAAACAATCTCTGTAATTATTCAAACAATCACAGTAATCAAGGTGATTTGATTGAAGGCATAATCATCTCCTTAATCTTAGTAGGCTGAGATCAAGGAGAAAGCTATAACATTCCATATTTTGTCACCCCCCTCAAGCTTGTGGTTTGTAGATATAAAAATCTCCAAGCTTGCTAAGTAGATATGAATGTTATCTACTGCATAATGGCTTTATGAAGATATCCACTGGTTGTTCTGAAGTACGAATGTGTAAAGTCTTAATTACCCCTTCTTGTATTTTGCTTTTGACAAAGTGGACATCAATTTCTATATGTTCCATTCTTTCATGGAATACTAGATTTGTTGGTATGCCATTTGAAGTCTTGTTATCATAGTATAAAAGAATAGGTTTCCTTACTTGTACTTCTAGATCTTCTTGTTACCCCAGAATCTAGATTATCTCACTTTTCGTCTTTATCATGGCTCTGTATTTGACCTCTGCTGAAGAAAGAGATACCATTGATTGTTTTTTTTTTTTTTTCCAAGAAATAAGAGCTCCCCCTAACTTTATGCAGAAACCAGTGAGTGATTTTCTTTTCATTGGAATGTGGCCTAGTTTGAATCACAATGTGCTATGATATCTAAATTTTTGTCATGAGGAAGGAGGAGTCAGAGACCAGGACAAGTATTTTAGTACCTTTATTGTTGCATCCATGTGAGATCGTTTAGGTCTATTTATGAACTAACTAAGAATGTGAACTGCATAATAGATGTCTGGTCGAGTCATGGTGAGGTAGATCAGTCAACCAACAAGTATTTGATAGTTTGTGGGATCTTCTAGAGGTGGATCGTCTTCTAAGGACGATATCCCACTATCATATTCCTAAGTAGCTAACTTGGTGTTTTATTCTACTAGAATGACACTTGGCTTGCATCCTGATAGGCTAGAATAAAAAATGAGTTCCAAGACATATTTCTATTGACTGAGAGATATTCCCGTCGGAGATCTTGCAATTTCAATTCCCAGGAAATATTTTGGCTCTCCTAGATCTTTTATTCGAAATTGTCTGTTGAGATGCTCTTTCAAGGATTTAATGGCCATTCATCATTTCTTGTGATGAGAATTTATCGACTTTGATGATTAGAGCAATGAATGTTTTACCTTTGCGCTAAGTAAATAATGCATAATCATGTTTGGACTAAACAAATCATATGTCAGTGAGAGCTATTGAGAATTTCTCATTCCATTGTCGGGATGCTTGTTTTAGACCATAGAGGGATTTTTGCAGATGACATGTTGTGTTCTCCGCCTGTCTGCGAATTCTTGGAGGAAAATCCATATAGATTTCTTCATGGAGGTTTCCATGAAGAAAAGCATTATGGACATACATTTGATGCAGAGACCAGTCATGAAATGAAGCAACTGTAAAGAGTGCACGGACAGTGTCATGTTTGGCTAAGGGGAGAAAGTCCCCTGATAATCAAACCCCTTGGCTACCAAGCGAGCTTTGTAACGTTTAATTGAGTCGTCTGCATGGTGCTTGATTTTGTAGACCCTTTTGCAGCCAATGGGCTTTCTATGAGAAGGACAAGACATTGAATCCCATGTATGATTATGAGTCAAAGCAGCAAGTTGATCATCCATTGCTTGGTGCAAGTGAGAATGTTGAGCAACATTTGAGTAACCAGTGGGTTCTCGGTTGATGGAAATCTGATTGATACATACTATGTGGACAAGAGATAAATGATCACAACTCACATAATTTGAGGTAAGATATAGTGTACTTGAAGAATCTGGTATTACATGACACTCATAATCTGTTATCCAGATTGGTGGCCAAGTCCGATGAGTAGTTCGTCGTGTAGGTAATGCCAAAACTAGAATAGGAAAGGCTGGAGGAGAAAAGTAGCAGTATCTTGCTAAGAAAACTTAAGAGCAGGTATCATATTGAAAAGAGCATCTGATAGAGTAGGAGCAACATTTTCAGAAAACAATTGTGGAGATGAAGAGGAAATTGTATCAGTGTTGGCAAAAGGGAAAATGTCTTAATGAAACACAACATCTCTAGATATGAAGAACCAACTTTCAATTGGATCACACAATCGGTAACCCTTCTGGAGCATGGGATATCCCATTAAAATACAACGATGGCTCAAGATCCAAACTTATTATGCGACCCAAGAATGGCAATATAACAAAGCCATCCAAACACTTAGAGGCGATTAGTGGCTGATTGTTTCTTGAATAACATCTCATAAGAAGTCTTTCCATGAAGGACTCTGGTCAGCATGCGATTGATCAAGTAGGTTGATGTGATCACACATTCACCTCAAATTGACATAGGTATATTGGCTTTGTGTTTGAGGGCATGTGCTACTTTTAGTAGATGGCAGTGTTTTCTTTCGACAACCCTATTTTGTTGTGGGGTTTAGGTGCAAAAACTTTCATGAAAAATGCCGAATGATAAAAAAAAAAAAAAAGAGGAACAACTATGATTAAAAAAAACTCTAGCATTGTCAATTCAAACCTGTTGGATTGATGTATGAAATTGAGTGGTGACCATGATAAAACATTTTGAATATGGGTAAGTGTTTGGGTTTTGGATTGCATGAGGAATGTTCATGTTCCTCGGGAAAAGTCATTAACAATGGTAAGGAAAAATCTTGATCTATCATGATTTGGGGTGTGATATGGGCCCCAAACGTCTAGTGGATCAAGGCAAAAAGTTGAGTTGTAGTAGAGGTGTTATGTGGAAAAATAATTCGAGCTTGCTTAGCTAATGGACATATTAGACACTTGGGTTGAGGGATAGTTGCACTATGATCTAATATTTAATGAAGAATAAAAGAAGTTTTATTAAACATTGTATTACAATTGGAAATTTTATTAGTTGTCATACAAGTCGGTGAATTTGAAAAAGCATGAGGAGACTCAACAGGTGCCTAATAGTATAGTCTCTATTGATTTTACCTGAGTCTATCAGTTTCCCAGTTGAAGGTCTTGAAATTCACAGTTATTAGGACAAAATTTCACAATGTAACTATTGTCTACGCAAATTTTTTATACTGAGATGAGGTTAAAATGGAATGTAGGAACACATAGCACATTCTTAAGAGATAAATTTTTAGACAATTTTACGGTTCCTATATGAGTGGCTGGTGCTATGTTGTCGTTTGGCATATGAACAGAAATGGATGTGGTAGTTGAAATAGTGGTAAAATGTTTTGGGTTGTAAATTATGTGATCACTAGCCCCTGAATCAATTATCCACATATCAGTTGCAATAAAATTTAAACAGTAAGAAGTACTTGCGTAGCATGTTATGGGTATTGTTGAGATATTATTCAACATTCGAAACAACTAATTATATTTATCTGAGTTGATAGTGGGAGCCAAGTGATTTCCCAGAAGGAAGAGCATCAATTTGGAAAGTGGAGGAATTACCATTTTTATCCTTGGTGTTTGAATTAGGACAACCATGCAATTTCCAACAATTTTTTCGATTATGGTTTTTTCTCTTGCACTATTTACAAAAATAATCGCCCTTTGTTGGATTTTGAATTTCAGACCCGTTTGGCCAAGTGTTTGACTTGGTTGACCAGACAGCTGACTTGTTTGACCTAGCCTATGACATGACATGATTGGAGCCATTGGATGCGTTTAATAAAAAATGCAATTAATTTCTAGCTACCAGATCTCATTAGCGAATCTGGGCCATTCACGCCTTCATATAAATGGGCACTTTTTTCTTGATTTGCCCTAGCCACCCACTCATCTATCTCATTTTTCCATTTCCTTTATTCCAGCAAAAACCATTGAGTCAGTTGGGTGATCTGTGCTCAGTTGCCATTGGCTTTCATCTTGTACTGCCAGTTGGAGAGTGGGTGGTAGAGATGTAGCTAGAATTTGTGTTCTGAAAGCCAAGAAGCTTTCATTTAATCCAAGCAAAAAGTGCAAAAATCTGTCGTGATCACGAATCCATTGAAATTGGTTGAGGGTTTCTAGTGACCCTTCAAGCGTCTCTTCGGTGACGTCTAACTCATTCCAAATGGTGGAGACCTAATTGAAGTATGTTGTGACAGTGTTGTTTCCCTATTTGAGTTCGATGAGACGCTACTAGAGGATGAATGTTTTAGTCAAATCCAATTTTCCATACATCTACCTGATGTTAGCCCAAATATCGGCTACCATTTCCATTAGTGGGAGCCCCGCCGCCACGTCTGTTGAAAGGGAATTGCTGATCCATGACCGAACCAACATATTGCATCGGTTCTAGTGGCGTTGAAGGTGAGGTTCTAGTGGTGGTTGGAAGGACTCATCAAGGAAGGAATCCTTGTCTTTTGTGATAAGGGCTCGCCCGAAATCACGAGACCATGAGGAGTAGTTTTTGGAACCCATTAGGCTTTGCTTGATGAGGACCAATTCTGGCTCATCCAAAACCGGCGAGAAGAGCACGTTGCCTGGTTCAAGGCGATTGTTGTCGGCACTCTCGGCAGATAGTATGATATGAAAAGAGAACGGGTAGGGATTCGTATTTAAAAGAACCCAAGTTGTAACCCGGTATTCAAATGGGTATGAGGCTAGGTCAAGCCTTGAACCGATAAAGGAACTCAGGTTATAACCCGACATTCCATATGGGTATGAGGTTGGGTCAAGCCTGGGTTGTGTTAATGGATCAGATGTGAGGCCTGTATCTGTATGGGTTGTAGTTGTGTGGGCTGGATCAGGCCAGGGCTATATCTTTGGGCTGTCTATGGAGATTGGGCCATCTGGGTTTTTTGTGGTTTTGGAATTTTGGTTTGTGTTTGTGTTGATTTCCATTATGAAGTTTTGAAATTTTAGTTTGTAAAGATATTCTAACCGTGTATCTGTTTGATTTCAAGGACAAAAGAAGAGGCTAGGTTGATTGGTATAAACTTGGCTCTAACCAAGTATCTGTATGGTTTCAGGGACAAAAGGAGAGGCTAGGCTGATTTGGCAAGCGGAAGCTGGTTAGCAGTGCTCTGATACCATGTAAGATATCGAGGAAGAAAGGCAAGAGAAGCAATTCAAGATATTTGTACTACCAGAAAGGCCTAAACAAAAGAAGCAATCTAGGAAAGTATTTTTGTATATTGTATTATATTTGTAAGTCTCTACAATGGACAATTTATACAAGTTTTGTAAATGTAAATAGGAAAACAATCTCTATAATTATTCAATCAATCACATGAATCAAGGCGATTGATTGAAGGCATAATCATCTCAGAGGCTAAGATCAAGAAGAAAGCTGTAGCATTCCATATTTCGTCACTCTTCCGTCCTAGTACTTATCTTAGGTGGACTATTGTGGTTGCTAGATTGGTCAATTGTCCCACAATTGAATTGCATGTTCTTTGAAAATCTGGTGTTCAATATTAAATTAACCGGTGATGACTTAATCTTGAGTTCTTGACTTAGAATTCTACATTTATTGCCTAAGTTTCCATTAGATACTGTCAGATTTCTAAAGCAAACCTTGACAATTTATTACATTAGGTAGAACTCCGTAGAAACGTAGGTATTTATGAAGCAAGTCAAATAAAACCAAGGAAATGTCTTTCTTCATTTAGAAAATATATCATTGTCAGCCTGACAAATTTTATATATTTACAAGTATAAATGTTGACCAGCCCAAATACTGAACCGAACGAATTATCAACTATGCCTGGTTTGAATAGAAGACAACTCCTGAGGATTATGGAATTTCACAATCAATAACTAGGAAGGAATTTCAGTAGAATGCTAATTAATTAATTTACTAGTAGAATTTTTGGATAATCTTCAATTTAATGTTAATTAATAATTTTCTAGTAGAATTATTATTATTATTTTTTTTTAATATTCATGGATCTCAAAATTCTAAAGATTTAAATTCATGAATTAACTATAGTCATTCTGAATCGAGGAGGACAACATTGAGTATATGATAGAACAACTCAATCGTTTGAGATTTTAACCGATCAACAAATCCTGTCGAAACATAGTCATTGTGGATCTTGGATGTCAGTAACAGTGATATTGCTGACAGAACATCTCCTTTGGGCCTTTGGCTTTGTTCAGAGGGCTCAGTTCCCATAAATATCACACTCAGTTCCCGAGAAAAAAGAATCAACCATCCAATCATGTCCCGATCTACATGTTTTGTTTCCACTAGTTTTCCTTGTGAAATCAAGGTAAAAGTATTTGAATAAGAGTGTGGAAACAAGAAAGTAATATGAGAAGTTTCTACTAACTTATCTGCTCCATAATCAAATCCATCAAGATAAAAGATTCATACCATCAACTCTAGTAAAGATCCGACCATGCCATGGACCGCTCCGCCAATATGGGAAATTTTCATTGTTTTCATTCCATATGAGAAATTTAGGAATGTTTGAAACACAAGGCCAACTGAAAAGCTTCTAGTGGATGGATTAAAAAGAATATTCCATGATATAAGTTTCATTTTCTAACCAGTTCTTACATTAACTCTTAGTTTCATATTTGACAAGAACTTGTCCGCAGATTCTTGGAAACTCTCCCATATTTTTATTCCACTGGTGCTATCGTTTAACATAAGTTTTCCAAAATCTAAAAGCTGAGCACTTGTATTTGTCGTGGGATTTAATATGATGCTAGCAAATTTTAAATCTATACTAAAGCGAAAATAAAGGAATAAAGAACAATAAAAATCAAACCATGCACACTAAGATTTATAGTGATTCACTTTTCGTATGAGAGTTATATTCATTATGCTGTTGAGGAATTTTGCTTTGAAGAAGGAGAAAAATTACAAGAGTCTCTCACAAGCCTTGTAAATTAGCTCTCTCACTAAACCTCTCTTTGGTGTCTTTCACTCTATAATTGTGGTCTTGTCTTCTATTACCTATCTCTAGGATTTAACGCCCTTTAATAGGCAATTCATAGGATACTATTCCTAATTTAATTCAAATCTCCTATCCTAACATGACTCCTATTTTAATTGCTAATACAATTAATATCTCTATTCTTAATTGTATTTCTCTTTCATTAAATTACCTTCCACAAAGAGAAAACAATTTTACAAAGAAATATATTAGGAAAACTCATGTCCCAATTCAATCTTAATTTGACTTGAATTGAGCTCCACAATCTCAACAAACTTCCATTTGGAGACTAATTCAACACATGTCTTCAATTTTTCACTTCTCTTAGCAACAACATCAACTCTTCTTTCCTTCAGCAAGAAGTGCAACTAAAGTTGTACACAACTTTAGTTTCTCAATGATAACTAACTTAGTAAATATATCAACATGATTCTGACTCCCTTGAATCTTTTTGAGAGCTATAACTCCTTCCAAAGTTGAGCACATGAAATGATATTGAACTTGTATGTGCTTTGTCCTGGCATGATTTTGCTAGATGAATGATGCTCACAATACAAAGTGCTCTTCTCATAATTTTGTCACAATTCTTTTAGGAATTGTTTTAAACATATTAGCTACTTGCTAGCTTCTATCATAACAACATACTCTANGAGCTCCACAATCTCAACAAACTTCCATTTGGAGACTAATTCAACACATGTCTTCAATTTTTCACTTCTCTTAGCAACAACATCAACTCTTCTTTCCTTCAGCAAGAAGTGCAACTAAAGTTGTACACAACTTTAGTTTCTCAATGATAACTAACTTAGTAAATATATCAACATGATTCTGACTCCCTTGAATCTTCTTGAGAGCTATAACTCCTTCCAAAGTTGAGCGCATGAAATGACATTGAACTTGTATGTGCTTTGTCCTGGCATGATTTTGCTAGATGAATGGTGCTCACAATACAAAGTGCTCTTCTCATAATTTTGTCACAATTCTTTTAGGAATTGTTTTAAACATATTAGCTACTTGCTAGCTTCTATCATAACAACATACTCTACCTTTATAGTAGAGAGGGCAACACTCTTCAACTGTTTTGAAACCCAATTGGCTATTGTACCATCTAATGTAAAGACATAATCGCGGTACTCTTACGGTTATCAATGTCACTAGCAATATCAGTATCCAGATAATCTTCTGCCTCTAAGTTTGTCTTCCTAAAGCATGACATTGTATTTGTTCTACCTCTTAACTATCTGGTAATCCACTTCACTGCTTCCCAATGTTGCTTCCCTAGATTGCTCATATATCTACTCAATATTCCCAGTGCATGTGCTATGTCTAGCCTCGTACACACCATGGCATACATAAGATTGCCAATTACTAAAGCATAGGATACCTTAGCCATGTAGTCTTGCTCATGCTCTATTGTAGGTGACTGGTCTTTAGATAGTTTAAAATGGCCAGCCAAAGGGGAACTTACTAGCTTTGCTTAACCTTATTATATTTGTTGAGTACCTTCTTCACATACTATTCTTGTGATAGCTTCAAGAAACCTTTGGGTCTATCTCTGGTAATCATCATACTAAAGATTTGTTTTGTAGCTCCCAAATCTTTCATATCAAATTCCTTTGACAATGGTCTTTTAGTTTGTCTATAACAACATTGATCTTCTTGGCATCTTAGGAAACTATTGCTACACATGAACCATCAAACTTCTTGTACCATTATTTTAGCCTGTATAACCTCTTTTGAAGTTTGCACACCATTCTCTTATTTCCTTGTACTTTGAAACCTGTGGCTGCTACATATAAATTTCTCCATCTAACTCATAATGAAGAAACATTGTCTTCACATCTAACTACTCAACATGAAGGTTTTCTTTTTCCACTAACCCAAGTATTGTTCGTATTGTAGTTAGCTTGACAACTGGAGAAAAAAAATTTCGCGTAGTCAATGCATTGTTTTTGTTGAAAGCCTTTCATGACCAGTCTTGCTTTTATAGTTTACAGCCATTATGCTCTTCTTGCTCCTGATAAAACCATTTGTTTTGGAAAGTCTTCTTCCCTTATGGTAGCTTTATCAACTGTCATGTTTGATTTTATAATAGTGAATCCATCTCATCCTTTATGGCTAGCTCCCACTTGATTGAGTCATCAACTTCCTAATAATACTTTGGTTCATAACCGCCAGTCAACAAAATATAATGTAATGAAAGGTAGCACCTTTGTGGTGGTTTAATAGTCTTGGAAAATCTTCTACGTTCAAATACGGGCGTTCATGGCACAACTTATGGAGCTATGTTCTTTTGATCTTCCTGGTCATTGCCTTCCATGTCATTCATCGGGAAGTATATCAAAAGAACTATCTCTTGCTTCTTCAATCAATGGATTTTCTAACTTTATGTTGAGTCTATCCTTGTACATCAAATCTTCATTAAAGATGATGTCTCTGCTCTTTTAGGTCCTTTCGATTTTGGTCATCCCAAAAACAATAAATCAAACTCGGCGTCACCATAACCAATGAAATAACAATTCTTAGACTTTGCATCAAGCTTAGTTCTAAAAGTAGAATCAATATGAACACAGGCTACACAACCAAACACTTTTAAGAAAGAATAATTTACCTCTTTGCTGCTCCAAACTTCTTTTAGGATGTTGAGTTTAGTAGCACAGAAGGTCCTCTATTGAACAAGTAGGCCACAGTGTTAACTGCATCAACCCAAAATGTCTATGGTAGTCCAACATGGAATCAAGTGACTCTAAATACTTGTCTATTAAGGAATGCTCAGTCTTCATCTAACATCTTTTGGGGTTTTTTCTTAAGAGAGGTAGATGTGATTTTCTGTCATACACATGATCTTAAATCTACATCTTCCATAATGAAAAATCTATTCTATCAAACTTATTTACCTTAGGCACAAATCCTCCTTCTCCAACCATGAGTTTCTTCCTCAAACATAGGCTCTAATACTAGTTGTTGTGGGAATTTAATCAGATGCTATCAAAATTTAAATCCTTACAAAAGCAAAAATAAAGGAATAAAGGACAATAAAAATCAAACCACACACACACACAAGGATTTATAGTGGTTCACTATATATTAGTGTGAAAGCTACATACACTTTATCATTGTGGAATTTCACTAAGAAGAAGAAAAATTACAAAAGTCTCTCACAAGCCTCACAAATTGCTCTCTCACTAAACCTCTCTTTGGTGATTCTCACTCTCGAATTCTGGTCTTGCCTTCAACTACCTATATCTAGTATTTAACACCCTTTTATTAGGATAGGAGATTTGAATCCTATTACTATTCCTAATACAATTCAAATCTCTTATCCTAATTGGACTTCTTAATACAATTAATATTTCTATTCTTAACTGTATTGCCCTAAATTAAATTACCTTTCCTAAAGAGATAACAATTCTACAAAGAAACATATTAGGAAAACTCATGTACCAATTCAATCCTATAAGTTATTTGTCAACTTATGATTCTAGTGTGGTAACACTAATCATGGTATGAACACCTCAATTTGATTATAGCACAATCGTTTTTGTTTAAATTTCCAATGTGGTGACTCTCTGTCAAAGTGATTCGACTTTCAATTAAGTCTTTTTTCTGTTATATTATGTGAGCACCTTAGGGTCTGAGTGGTCACCCATATCTAATAGATATGTTGTTTAAACACGTATTGCTTTTCAATATTCCCATGAACTATTTTTATTCTTTTCATGAGATATTGTTTGTGGTCCATGACACTTGTCAATTATTTATGCAATGAGCTAGAAAGTTTGTTTACAATGGTCGGTGGTCCCAAGAGAATTGGAATAAACTTTTCATAAAGATGAAACCATAAAGTTTTCTTGTTAGCCATCTGTCCCTTTACATTGGTCGGATATTTTCTATATAAACTCTTCTCCAATGCAATTTCATTTAAGCCTGATTATTTCCTTGAAAGTACTTTAAATATTCCTTAATGTTTCTTTTGTTTTTTATATCATGTTTCTATGCTGAGGTAGGCTTACAAACACCTTCATCAAAATACTTTGATTTTGTCGTTCTATCTACATTGGTTACATAGCTAGTGCTTGAAGCTTGTTGAGCTGATTCAATTGAAGTAGATCTTCGATGTTGCACCTTGAGAGGAGCTCAAGGTTGACCAGGTGGTTTCATGAACGTGGAGCTTGTTGTGGGAGTTTGTAGTTCAACCAAAGGTTGGAGGTTGAAGCATTGCAAAAGAGGGAGTGTTCTTGCAACTAAGGCTTAATCTTTGGCTCTGTAATTGGATTGAAAAGTTTATCATAGTGGATTGGCTTCATTCTGGACTTGGTCCCATGGATGTAGGCATTTTGCCAAACCATGTAAAAACCTCTGGTGCTCTTTATTTCAGTTCATGTTTGATTGTTTTACAGTGGTGATGAATGAACACTAAAATCAACTTAGGAACCCATTTCGCTTAGGTTTAATACACTTGGTAAAGTATTAAAACTTTCAAATCCTAATTTGACTTGAATTTGTCTCCACAATTAACAATAGTAGTTATTGAATTTGGAAATTTTGATGACCAAAGAACCTATTTTTATCCATTCAAAACTACTAGATTGTCATCCTCAAAAATAGTAAAACCCTGGATAAATCATTAAGAGGATCATTTTTATTTGCTACCCATATGACGTTACTGATACATCGTTAAACCAAATTCCAATGTAACGATAGGTAAAATTAATAGGGATAAAGAATCCAGGTTTGAAGACATTGCCACGAGAAATTATAGTTTCATGATCTATGATGAATTGACAAGACGTGATAATGTCTATGGCACTGCCAAAATCTAAACTAAAATAAGATAATAGGACAAGGAAAGCTGCATAAATCCCCCTATTGATAGGTTCCATCATGAATTGTTTGATTCTTGTTGATAAAAAGAACTTGCACATTGATCTTCAACTTATTGACTTTTCTATTACCTATGTTTTGAACTCTAATTTATTACTTTCATTCCTACCTTCTATTAGAATGTTTAAATTATTACGCCAATATAGCAAATGTCAACACCATTTTAAATTTCAGCTAAGATGGAAGATAATGAAGACATTGGTTAATTAACCTTTTAATTCCATCTGGGCACGGTAATATCATATCTAAGAAAGCCACAATTGACATTAGATGTTGTTAGATTTTAAGTGACACGACCCGTCCCAACTTTCCTCATCCCATAGGATTCAAGCGCTCCCACAAGACTTGAATAACCAATATGTGCCATGTGGGAAAACTATAAAACATAAAATCTTGATTTTTTGCGTATACTTTGCATGAAATGATCCGCACGAAAATGTAATTATAAATAAAAGTATGAATAAGTATGTAAAAATATTTAGGAAGTATGGAAAATGTAACTACATAAATCCATGAAATGTAAAAATAGAGTATTTAAGTCTTGTATAATTACAGTGAAAACATAAAACTATTATAGGAAACAGAAACTCATTATTGAAGTATAAGCCATAATACACACATGAGAAGATGTTGACATCGGCACAACCCTGAGCAGAACTCACTGCTCGACATGATCCTGGAGAGGTCCAGCTGTCTCTGTGTGTCTTTGTGTGTGTGTGTGTGGGGGGGGGGGGGGGGGGGGGGGGGGGGGGGGGGGGGGGGGGGGGGGGGGGGAGCAGGATGGAGGGCGTTTGAAAAAGGGTGTGCTGAAATACTCACTGAGTGGGTGAAGGGGGGGAACATACAACATTTCGTATGCAATTCTTGAAACAATATGATTCCATGAATATACAATGGAAGCAATTATCCCATTCATGTATGCATGTTGATTCATTTCTAAGTGTTCTACGCACCATATACTGTATTCTGATTCACTTCCTTTAATTGTATTTGATTCTGAATAAAATCTCAACATTTGGTATTAGAAACTCTCACCACAACTAGTACCCTGGGGGAAATCTTTCATACCTAGTGGGCATCTCGCACGTAGGCAGAGCAAGGGACATATTGTTAGGAAATGATCAAAACCCATGGCAGCGGAAAACAAAAATAAAACAGTGATCGATTCCATTTTAAGCCAAGATCAGGATACATATATTATAGCTAATATGTTAAATCAAATATTCTGCAATAATATGAACGATCAGAGTAAGGATTAGAGTTCATACCCTCGTTTGGAGGCTCCTTTGAACTTGTCTCTGACTGGATTCGCTATCGACTCAAAGTAGAATCAAACCAACGACAGTCCACATGAAGATAATCCGAAGAGCTAAAGAGGGATTTGCTAGATCCTCTTTAGCCTCAGGAATCAAGAACAAGAATTAAATAAATTTAATTCAATCAAAAATAAAGTGGCATGGGGTAGAGAGAAAGGGGCTAGAGCTTTTCAATCAATGAATAGAAAATGACTTAATGAAAAGTGTTATTTAATTCATAGAACACATGCACTTATATAGTGCATGTGAAACGCTATTCCACTTAGGAATAGGTTTAGGCACCAACCCAAACAGCCCCATTTGGATGTTTTATTTTAATAATTATTATTTCAATTAATATATATAAAATATATTAACATTTAACAATAACAATAACAATAATTCATTTAAATATATGTGTACACATATTTAAATATAATCTCTCTTATTTAATTTTAATATCAAATTAAATAAAGGTAACAACCTCAGCAAATTTAATTGCACTGTGAGATTACCAAAATACTATTTCTCCTAAAAAGACAAAAACGCCCTTTACACAAACGGATTCTTAAATTATCTTTTATGTGTGTGACCTGTAGGCTCCTCATCATACTGGTAGTGTGTAGTATCGCGATTAATACCAATTAATTATCTCACTACACACAGACCAAGATTAGCCCCTAGCAAGGCATCATGGCCACCCCATAGATTCAGATTCAGCGAAGTAGCTACCTATTAACGATATGGTTACCATACAATTCAATCATTTCATCATCTTTTATCTCTTCGAGACCGAGACACATAAATAGTGTCAACCTCAGTTACTCTCGATATGTATGTATTCAGTTACTAGACCAATGACCAGAATTATAAACTAGATTGAGCAACAACTCAATCCCACTATGGCCACAATTTTAGTGTCATTGCCATTTCCTGAATTACACTGTGAGATAACTTCTCCCATACCCAGAAGTGATGAATCCTCTGTCGATCTACCATAGTCTTGGTACATTCCTCGATGCAACCAATCACTACTATATTGACAGCTCTAAATAGAATTGTATTGGGCTAGTGTCAAACTATACCAATCGGTGCGCAAGGTGCTCTAGTGATCTCAAGTCTAAGGATCACATGCACCACCATTCGTTAGAGGATTTGTTCCATAGACACTAGGGTTACCATCCATATGGAATCCTCTGGTAGGTCAATCCAGTGAACTTGCCTACAACAAGCACTTATGTGTTACACCAGGTTGTCACCAAACAACCTTGACAAGTGAGATCAATCACTGCCTTTCGACAGGGTCGCTTAACACTATGATAGCCGTATCGTATTATTTGTGCCCTTACTTCAAAACATTCAAAACAATACTGGGACTATAGACATTTCTAGAATGGCCACCATATATGTTCATAGAGTTCTCACTATCATGATTTGAAACACTTGATACCCTCATCATGGTTCTACCATTCTAAGGACATATATCAATACATACAATATGATTTACACGATATAGAATAAAATACATTTTTATTGATCAATGAACATTATTACAAAGAATCAATTCTATAATAATTGATTGGCTCTTGGGCACCTACTCTAACACATATCTGTCATTAGACCTAGCAAAACGGGTCCATACCCGTGGGTGGACTCGTACCCGTCCAAAACATATAGGGCATGGGTCCACCCTTACAGACCCGTACTCGGCCTTGCCCGTTTTATTGGTGGGTGGGCTGAGTAAACCTGTTGGCACCTGTATAATTTAAAAAAAAAAAATTAGTTAAAATTTTCCTAATCTATTCTACATAACTTGTCACTCTCACACCAAAGCAAAATCCTTAAAAACACAAAACGCTAAACAAACAAACCCATGCATGTTCGTCATTCCTTGGTTCTACCATCAGCCGCACAACCGTTAGTTGATCTCCTTCGACTTCACTCTTCACTCTTCAACAACTTTTCAAGCTTTTTGAAGGTAGGTGATTCTTCAATTATATGTCTCATTTGTTTTCGTCTTCAGCCAATATTTCAATTTTGGTAGTAAATAATCAACAAGGTTTTAATTAGGAACTCTTGAAGGCAGTTCTCTTTTTTCTGCAATCAGATATGACTCACATCATATGAGCAATGGCGGTTACACTCACACACACACACACACATATAATTATCTTTTCTATACAACATTTCATAAGCTGTAATGATTTCTGTGGAGGATTTATTTTAAAAAAAAAAATAAAAGAAATAAAAATAGAATAATAATAAGTTTTGTGTATGTGTATAGACCTAACAAACAGGCAAGGCAACCAAGCAGACACGGGTACGAGTGCGGGCAAAAAACAGGTACGGGTGAATGAGTAAAAAGTTTTGAACAGGTACAGAAATGTACTATTTGCACTCGCCCGTGCAGGTACGGGTCAACCTGCGGGTCACCTGGAAATTTTATTATTTTTTACTTATCCTTTTTCTTGTTCTTCTTCTTCACATAATCCAATATTTTCCTCACCAACTGAGAATCCCTAGCTCAGAAATTATGTCTTCCACTATTAACTCTTCAAACAACCATGATAACCATAACCATAATCATGTTCAAGATCAAGAATCTATCACTATCCCTTTACTTCGTAGCCAAAGATCCTCCATTAATTCCAACTCTCAAGTTGCCATCGTCAACTCTTAAGTCTGCCCTATTGAAAGTCTTGATTATGAGTAAAGTTTCAATCTTTACACCGCTTCAATTCTTTTTTATCGATTTGTTTTGTTTTTTGTTTTTTTTTTTTTTTTAGAATTGCTGAGAATGATTTTTTCAAACAAGATTGGAGAACTTATGGGAAAGCTCATATTTTTTAGTATATATTTATGAAGTGGTCTCTGTGTTTTTTGATTGGGTTGATTATTCGGCTTATTGTGTTCTTCAATAATCTTGCTGTTGAGAATATTGTAGGGATCAAGTTTGTGGTTACTTCTAATATGATGTTAGCCTCCAAGTAAGTCCTATAAAAGACTTGATAGAATTTTGATTTAATTAAAATTTATATATTCATTAATTGGTCCAACACTTTATTACTTGTAGTTTTATAATAAGTGTTGTAAGCAGTTATTGAACAGTTACATCCCTGGGCAATTGTCTTTGATGGAAAGACAACTGTGTATAAAAGGGAGAGATTACATGTCCCCAATTTAACACAATTTTAACCCAAAACCATCGTTTAGGAGCTGTGCAACAAATTGAAAGAATATGTAAGACGTACACAACTCATAATCGATATAAGGAGAATTGCAACAAATTACTATGGCAGGATGTTAGTAGTATAGATTTATTTACGCTGCATTTGTATAGAACATGTATATGGATTTATATGATTTGGCTATACACATGTTTATTGATATGAATAAAATGTTTAACATGTGGTATCAGAGCCTTTCTTTTCATCTCTACCTGGCATGTAATTGTTTGTTGCTAATTTGGAGTTTATTGCATAAAATTGGGATTTTTTATATATAAACCCGTAACTTTAATAGAACATTTTTTTTTTTTTTGTATAAATCATATTTGTTTTTTTATTTTTGTATCATTGGAATCCTTGTTAAAGTTTCAGAAAAAATCACCGTTTGGGTGATTTTGGCAGCCATTTATGGTGTTGATTTGGGATGAAAACATCGTTTGGGATGCCACCGACATAGGCCATACATCGACGTTCAAGTTTCCTCTCTTAAACGCCAGAAAATTGACCAAAATTGGGCTGTTAAAAATTGCTGAAAATGGGTAAAAAAGTTATAGAAATTGGATCAAGAAGAATATGTTAGAATTTTAATTAATTAAAATTCATTAATTACTATTTGGCCCTTCACTTTTATATATTTGTTTTATATAACATTTAACTGCTGAGCAGTTGAGCAGCAATTGAGCAGTTATATCCTATAATTGTCTTTGATGGAAAGACTTTTGCGTACTTTAAAAGGGAATAGTTACAAGTCCCCAATACACGCAATTAATTCTGATATTTCCAAAACTATTGTTCTGAAAATTGCAATGCATTGGAAGAATCTATAATCTTTGAAGAAGACAACAACAACAAATTGCTATGGCTGGAGGTTAGTAGTATTGATTTATTTCTGTTGTATTTGTATATGCATTTATATGATTTGCCTATATACATGTTTATTGATATGAATAAAATGTTAAACATGTGGTATTAGAGCCTTTCTTTTAATCTCTGCCTGACATGTAATTGTTTGTTGCAAATTTGGAGAATATTGCAAAAAATTGGGATTTTTTTATATTAAAATCTGTAACTTTAATAGGACATAATTTTTTGTATAAATCATATTTGTTTTCAATTTTGGTATCATTTGAATCCTTGTTGAAATAGCTATCTAATGATATATTATTATGCTAGTTTAAAGTTTCTGTAAAAATCACCATTTGGGTGATTTCGACAGCCATTTATGGCGCCGATTTGGGACGAAAATGTCATGTGGGATGCCATCGACATAGGCCATACCTCCACGTTCAAGTTTCCTCTCTTAATTGTCGAAAAATTGGCCGGAATTAGGCTATTAAAAACTACCAAAAATGGGTAAAAAAGTTGTAGAAACTAGGTCAAGAAGAATTGGGTTAATGAGTCTAATTGACTCGATTAAGGCTAAAACAGGTCATTTTAACTTGGTCAAATCGGGTCAATTTGACCTGATCAAACCCAATAAATGACCCAATGGGTCAACCCGACCCGGTCAAAACTAGTCTAAAGTCAAACTGATCAATAGGTCGGTCAACGATCAAACCAAGTTAGCGGGTCACACTGGGTCAACCCGACCCTATCAACGGGTTATTTAGACCCGATTTTGACCCAACGCATGAGGAGCATGCGAAGACGCATTTTGGCACGTGATAGCGCATGGCTTCCTCCAGAGGCGTGTGAAGGTGCATGGTCGCACATTCAACGCTTTTGTCAGCGCATGGCAGTATGTGGAGGTGTTACAGTGGCGCATGTAGGCGTGTGGGCATTAGTGACAACATGTGTAATGGTTTTTGTGGCGCATATTGGTCCGTAATGCATAATTTCATGTTATATTCTTGTTTTAATTAGTAATATGTTGTGTTATATGCTGTAATTCAAGTTATAACTATGTGGTGTCATATGATCGTATATGTTTGATTAATTTAGAGTGGCCACAACATCTAAATTATGATAATATATGCATTAAGTAATATTAGTTATGATCATATTAAAGTTAATGACATCATGTTGTAGTTAATCATGTTGATATAATTATTTTACCCACAGGGAATGTTATATTTCATGATTAATTAGGATGAAATAGAAATTATTTTTATTTCTTAATTAGCCAATAGATATTATGAAATATTAATAATTTTTAGTTTCTTCATTAAAGGATAATGAATCATAATATGTAATGTCTTTACCCACAAGGAGATTTTATGATATGTCGATTCATTTATGTTTTGTTATTTGTTTTACATTTGTAAACATATAATTATTGTTGATGGTTTGTGCCTCATAATTTATTTAGTAAGCATATCTGTTAATATACCTACATTTGATCAAACTTTGATCATGGTTGAGAATAAAGTTCCTTATTTAAGTGGTGACAACTACAAAAAGTGGAGGGAGGTAGTCTTGCTTAATTTAGGGTGCATTGATCTTGACTATGCTCTTTGTAAGGAAAAGCCAACTGCACCTACGAATACTAGCACTCAGGTTGAGATTGCTTTGTATGAATGGTGGGAGCAATCCAACCGTTTAAGCATGATGTTTATCAAATCTCACATTATAAGTAGTATTCATGGGTCGATACTGGAGTGTGAGAATGTCAAGGATCTGATGGATGCTATTCATGCTCAGTTTGAAACATTAGATAAGGCATTAGGCAGTACCCTTACGAGTAGGTTGACATCTATTAGGCTCACCAGTATTAAAGGAGTTCGTGAGCACATTATGAAAATGAGGAACATTATTGCTCAATTGAGGTCTCTTCAGATGGTGATTAATGATGATTTCCTAATGCATTATGTCCTGAACTCTCTCTCATCTCATTATACTCCTTTCAAGATATCCTATAATACACAAAAGTTAAATGGTCAATCAATGAACTTTTGACCATGTGTGTTCAAGAGGAGGAGATATTGCTTCAGGAAGTTAGTGAAAATGCATATCTAGTGACAGGAAATGTCAAGTACATTTCAAACAAGAATAATAAGTGGAAGGGAAAAGGCAAGTTGAATGAGGTTATGAGCGAAGGAAATAAGGACAACACCAAGTGTTTCTTCTATAAAAAAAAAGGGACACATGAAGAAGAATTGTCCTAAAAGAAAGGTTCGGCTTGACAAGAAAGGCAACCTCACATCTCTTATGTGTTATGAATCTAATATGATTTATGTTTCTCATAATGATTGGTGGATTGATTCTGGTTCTACAATCCATGTTTCTAATACCATACAAGGTTTTCTGGATCAAAGGAAACCAATGGGAAGTGAATGCAGCATCTGTTCAGGAAACAAGATGCCTTCACGTGTTGAAGTTGTTGGAACATTTAGACTTGTTTTAAGTACTAATTTTATTTTGGATTTGGAACAAACCTTTTATATGCCTAGTTTTTCTAGGAATTTAATTTCAGTTTCTAAACTTGTACCTTATGGATACTCTTTCAACTTTTATGGTAGTTCTTTTAATTTAATTAGGAACTCATCTATTGTTGGAAATGGTACTATGGTTGATGGTTTGTTTAAAATTCATTTAAGTGATATTTCTAATTCACTACAATTCATTCAATCTAAGGCTTCACAATCTTCTAATTCGTGTGCTAATAATACTAGTGCATTGTATGCTCCTAAAGCACTTGATATTTCTAATGCTTTGTCTGATTCTACTGTTGCAAATAATATGTCTAGTCCTGATGTTAGTACATTGTATGCTCTTAAAGCACTTGATATTTCTAATGTTTTGTCTGATTCTATTATTACAAATAATATGTCTAGTCCTAATATTTCCAAGCTTCCTACATTTGTATCCAATTGTAATAATGCTACTGATACTAATGAAGAAGCACAATTCAATCTTTTCCAGTTGAAAAAACTAATAGCATGCTGTGGCACAAAAGATTAGGACACCCTAATGCAATTGTTCTTACTAAAATTCTGCATGTTTTTCAACCTAACTGTTCTGTAAAAAACACAATTGAATTTTGTCCAGCATGTCAGTTTGGTAAGCTTCACCAATCAGTTTTTCCTCAGTCTCAGTCTAGAGCATCAAATCCATTAGAATTAGTCTATTCAGACCTGTAGGGACCATCCCCTATTCCATCTCCTGAAGGGATTAAATACTAAATTCAATTTCTAGATGACTTTAGTAGGTTCACCTGGATTTTTCCATTGAAAGCTAAATCTGAAACACAATTAGTCTTCCAACAGTTCCACAAATTAGCTGAAAGACAATTTAATAAACCCTTGAAATGTGTCCAAACCGATTGGGGAGGTGAATGTAGGAGTCTAGTTCCTTACTTTGCTAACCAAGGTATTGTCTTTAGGCATCCGTGTCCCCACACTCACCAACAAAATGGAAGAGTAGAGAGAAAACATTGGCAAATAGTTGAACAAGGCTTAACCTTGTTAGCCCAAGCTAGCATGCCCTTAAAATATTGGTGGCTTACTTTTCAAACTGCTACTTCTCTCACCAACTGATTGCTTGCACCAGTCCTGTCTAATTCTTGCCCATTCAGGTTTTGTTTAAGAAAAATCCAGACTACTCTGTTCTTAAAGTCTTTGGTTGTGCTGTGTACCATTTTATCAGAACATATAACTCCCATAAATTTGATTTTCACACAAAACACTGCACTTTTGTTGGTTACAGTATGCATCATAAGGGATACAAATGTATGGATTCAAATGGAAAGATTTATGTTTATCAAAGTGTCAAATTTGATGAGTCTCATTTTCCTTTTGCTTCAACCTAAACTGTACCCTCCACTTCCAATACCAATGCTCCTGTTCCTTCCTCCTCTTATGATCACACTCCTATTGTTCCATCTTTCTCATTTCCCAACTTGTCTTGTTCATCTTCTGGTGTCTCTACTGGTTCTTCAGACTTATCCATCATTGATCAGCAAAACTCACCAATCTTAGAGTCTCCTAGTATTACTTTACCTACTCAAAGTCTAGTGTATCTACTCCCAACCCTTCTTGCACCTTGCTATTCAGTCTACTAAGTCTGCCTTACCAAACTCTTTTGAATGCACCTCAAATTCATCTACACAGCTACCTGTCTCCTACACAAACCTCAAAATCCCTTGCACATATACCTGTTTATTCATCACTTGTTGATGATCTACCTTCTCCTCCACAACCTTCTACTTTAACCAACCCACCTGATTGCATTCATCTTACAGTTGAGTTGCCTTTTGAACATAAGCCCCTACCTACTCATCCCATGATCACTAGAAGCAAAGCCAAACAGCATAGCTCTTTAACTGTTTCCTCCACAAATCACCCTTCCTTTCTTGACACAACTGAACCAACCCATGTCACTGAAGCACTCTCTCATCCCTTTTGGAAAGCTGCCATGGAGAGTGAGTTCAATGCTTTGCACTCCAATAATCCTTGGAAACTTGTTCCAGCTGAGTCAAACATGAATGTTGTTGAGTGTAAGTGGGATTTTCGACTCAAACACAATCCTAATGGTTCCATTCAAAGATATAAAGCTAGATTAGTAGCTAAAGGTTTTCAGCAGACCCCTGGTGTTGATTATCTTGAAACCTTTAGTCCGGTTATAAAATCTTCCACAATTAGAGTTGTGTTAAGTCTAGCCATTACTTATGGATGGGATACCCAACAAGTGGACATCAATAATGCCTTTTTGAATGGAGAACTCAATGAGACAGTTTACATGACTCAACCCACCGGTTTTGTTGATGCTCAGAGTCCTCTTCATGTATGCAAACTAACAAAAGCATTGTATGGCCTAAAACAGGCTCTAAGAGCCTGGTTCGAAAAGCTTAAGACTGCTTTTCTCAAATGGGGTTTTGTCTCTTCGATAGTAGATTCCAGTTTATTCATTTATAGGCAGAATGCTCAGGTCTTATATGTAATTGTCTATGTGGATGACATTTTATTAACTGAAAATGATGTTGAGTTAGTAAAGGATATTGTCCAGAGGTTAAACACTGAGTTTGCTCTTAAGACTTTAGGTTCTCTTAAGTATTTTTTAGGGTTTGAAGTCTACAGAACAGATTCACACATCTACATGAGCCAAGAAAAGTATGTTAGAGACTTGCTTTCTAAGACTGGTATGTTAGATTCAAAGCCTTGCTCTACTCCCATGGCTATAGGCAACAAGTTAACATGCACAGACAGTGATACATTTGACAACCTAGCTCTATACAGAAGCACAATAGGGGCTTTATAGTATTTAACACTTTCTAGACCTGATATTACTTATTCAGTCAACAAATTAAGCCAATTTCTCAAAGCTCCCACTCAACTTCATTGGCAAGCCTGCAAAAGACTTCTAAGATATCTTAAAGGCACTACAAACTTTGGTCTTCAGTTCACTAAAGTCAACAGATTTCATTTGGAGTGCTTTACTGATGCTGATTGGGTAGGTTCTTTTCTAGATAAAAGGTCCACAAGTGGTTGTTGTTTATTTCTTGGCCTCAATCTATTACAGTGGAGTTCTAGGAAGCAAAAGGTGGTGTCTCTATCTTCTACAGAATTTGAATACAAAGCATTTGCCCAAGGGGCAACTGAAATAGCTTGGTTTCAAAGTCTGTTTTCTGAAATTGGCTTAACACTCAATAAGACACCTGTTATTTGGTGTGATAATCAAAGTGCAGGGTCACTTGCTTCTAATCCAGTTTTTCATGCTAGAACAAAGCACATTGAATTGGATGCCCACTATGTCAGGGAACAAGTTGCTGCTCAACATCTTAAAGTGCTTTATGTTCCTACTGATCACCAAAAAGCTGATGTGTTTACCAAGTCCTTCTCCACTGCTAAATTTGAACATTTCATAACCAAACTTACAATTGGAGCCTGTCCTCAGAATACTGGTGCATCAGAACCTTCCTTTTCAACTACTAAAATTAGTAGCTAAAAGTTTATGATTGCATCTTAACTTTTGTCCTTATATTGGTTGACTGGTGAAAATGATGGTTTTTGGCTAGTGTCATGTGTTAAAGCAAAAGTTACCTATGCTACTGCAGCTTGTTCTGAAATTGTGCTTTTGCAGTCTGTTCTAATAGACTTGTGACTGGTAACATTAATTCAGTAATATTTTGATGTCCTTCTGTTTGATTGCTCTTGTGAAAACCTTGTTCTTGTGAAAAAGTTTGGTTGTTGCTCTTGTGAAGAAGTTTGTGAAATTGTGCTACTGCAGTCTATTCTAACAGACTTGTGACTGGTGAAATTACAGAAGTTGTTTGTTTGATGTCCTTTTGTTTGATTGCTCTTGTGAGGAAGTTGTTGTTGCTCTTGTGAAAACCTTGTTCTTGTCAAGAAGTTTGGTTGTTGCTCTTGTGAAGAAGTTTGTGAAATTGTGCTACTGCAGTCTGTTCTAACAGACTTGTGATTGGTGAAATTACAGAAGTTGTTTGTTTGATNGTAACTATACCTTCACCGGAGGAAAGGCAGTTGGGTACAGGAACTTATTTGCCATACAATGGACCTCCTTCATGGCTGAAGACAGTCTTTACTTCATAAATGGAATACTCCATCTTAGGGCTGAGCTTATCATCAGGCACTAACTCTTTGCTTTCCATTATTCACCGGGCTTCCTAATGAAATTGATTTTTGTAGCACTGACCTCTTTCATCTCTTGACTGGAACTGAACTTAAAATTGTAATAAGTAGGCACAACATGCACTAGATACAATGGTATGGAGGTTGAATAAAATTAGAAAATCCCTTTTGCTCTAGGCTGAATCGTGCTTGGAAAGTTCCTGTACCCATGGTATGAAGGAGGTCCATTGTATGAAGCCAAAATCATACCATTTGGTGCTGTTGGCGAAGATGATTTTGCTCAATTAAGCTTGATAACTATATTCTTCTGTTCATCACTGTCACCGTTAAAAATTATTAGTTCCCATGAGATATTTATTACTTGCATTTACCTATGGCTTTGTTTATAAATTCACTGTGTTTTTTTCATATTTATTACTAATGCTCAGGAAGGTGAGACTGGGGGAATGAAGACGAAGAAGAAGATTGAAGAAGAAAGGTGTTTAGAATGTTGCCCGTCCAAACTTAATGGACGGTCGTCCATTCCTAATGGACGCCCGTTCAAACTTAAGGGACAGCCATCCAAAATGTATGGACGGCCGTTCCCAAATTTTTTTCTTTTTTTATTTTCATATTTTGAATAAGGGATGGCCTTCCTTTAATTGGGGACACCCATCCCTAGTATATGGACCCCCGTCCATATTATATGGACGAGCGTCCATGTGAGTAAATGGCCGTCCAAATTTGATAGACGGCCGTTCACTAGAAAAAAAATTGTTAAAAAAATCAGAGGCGTGTTACACGTACGCCGGTACAATATTTCGGTGTAAAAATCCCTGTGTCCGTAGCATTATTGATTTTCATTTGATAATTTGTAATTTAATTTAATTGTGTATTTTATTTATTATTTTAATTCCAAAACACCACCAACAACGGCGGTGAATGAATAATTCTCGGATGCTAAGAATCATCTAACGATTGGTCAATCAAGAATTCATCATGCATTAAATGAAAAAGCTCTGGCCTTCATAGGCTCGGAGATAAGTGATAGAATTTTGATAAAGAGATAAATGAATTAATAATTAATTTAAAAATAAGAGATAAATAAGAAATAAAAATTGTATAAGAATATAAATCAATTAAAAATTTATAAGGAAATATTGTAGACTTAAGTAAGTCTAGATACATTTGAGAAAAATAATTACTTTAGAAAATAGATAAATATATGGTGAATATCCAATGAATTAATAAAAGAGAGATAATTGAAATAATAAAATTGTAAACATGTCTAGATTCATTGGATTGAAATAAACAAATGGGATAATCAAAGTATCCCTAGAAAGTAATTTATAATTAATAAATAATTATTAAATTGAGATAAATACACAAAATAATATTTTATCAAGAATAAATGTCAAAAATAAAAATAATATAAAAAAATGTAAGATTTAAATAATTTGATCGATAATCTGAGAGATAAACCTGAAAATTATTTATCTATTGAAGGAAAAATGAAATAAAATTATTAAAGCAGAAGAGATGATTTAATTGAAGTTTTTATGCAGAATTGAGTGAATCAAAGTCGCTTTAATCCAAATAAAAGCTTGGAGAGGGATTTTGGGTGGTTTGGGAAACTGTAGTCATCCTAAGAAATTGGGAATCGGAATTTACGAAAAATGTAAAACGTTGTAAAAGCAGAAATATTGTAAAATTCATATAAAATAGAATATGTGATAAAAATATGAAATTTGAACCATTTATATGCGGGTGTTTTACTACTTAGGGGTATTTCAGTCATTTTGGGATTTTTTGGCCGCTGGACGATAAAACCGTCATTTTGCTACCCAAGTAAGTAAAGATTAGTACTTTCGGACTAAAATGATTTTTAGGAGAATTTTGGAATTTTAAAAGCATTTTCTCTTGGGGCCTTTTAGAAATGGGCTTTCACATTTATTAATCCAAGATGTCCAATGCCTAATTCAAAGAAACATCCCGACCTAATAAACCTCTTTGGATGCTCTAATACCACCACACCATAACCCACAAGGATGGCCCCATTAAATTGGCTTGGGTCCAACGGCCTTCAGAAAAAAGAAAGAGAACTTACTTTTGTTTACGTTAGCGTTTTGTTGCAAGATGTTGCTTGTGGAGCAAGCTAAAATCTAATGTTGGAATGGATTTGAGCCTTGTATTGTGAAAAAGGCTTGCAAGAAGATATTTTTGGATCCTTGAACTAGAGTGGACTTGAAATAAAAGAGTGTCATCGTATGATAGGCTTTTTAGTATGTATGTTATCGTGTAAAGGGCTTTGAGAATCTCATGGGCTTATATTTGGACAATGCCTTGAGCTTTAGTCGAGGTTCTAAGAAAGAGTCATTTGGGTCTAAAATGGAGCCTTGAAGCTTAATTAGTGGCTTTATACCTACTTGGGTCTTGATTGTAGCATTGAGCCTCCTTGAAAAAAGGGTGTAAAAATTCGGTTAACTGAATCGGATTACCCACTTTTCAAACTGAACCAATTTTTTGGTTCAAAGGATAATCCGAATTGAAACCGAATTGGATTATCTCTTGAATCAGTTACTAACCGAATTGAATTATCGATTCGGTTACCGATTAACTGATAAACCGGTTTTTAAATAACAAATTTTATTTTTTTTCTTTATTAATTTCATCCAACAAACCCAAAATAGTTTCTGAAAAAAATTTCTCAAATCCTCTATCTACCGGAAATACGAAAGAAAAATAGAAAATCTATAATCACAAATCCAAAGAAGAAAAAAATTGTTGGAAGAAAGAGAGGCTGCCATCTTTTTTTTTTTCCTTCTCTTTTCCCTCCTCCCTCTCTCCTCTCCTTTTCTTCTTTCTCTGTTCTTTGTTTCCTCTCTCTTTTCCTTCTTTCTTTCTCAAGAATTTTGACTTATTATGGCTGTCTCTGAAGGGGTGAGTCATTAACCGGGATTGAAGGGATGGGTCATTAACTAGGATTTGAAGGGATCTGAAGGGGTGACTATAGCCATCACATCATGGAGATGGCAAAGAAAAGAAAAGAAAAAGAGAAGGGAAAAGAAACAAGAAAAAGAAGGAAAGAAAGAGAAAAGATAAGAAGAGAGAGAAATAGAAAGGAAGGAAGATAAGGTGATGTTCTGCCACAGATTGGGTTTTAGGTTGCAATCAGCGGAATATGAAAAGTAAAAGAAAAAGAAACAAATAAAAGAGAGAATGGAAGATACAAGACTTAGGGTAAAATCGGTTTCGGTTAATCGGTTTGAAATTACTCTAAAATCTTTAACCGAATCGGTTTAGTCAATTTTGAAAACCAAACCAGTTACTTTGAAAAACCACTTTTCTATACTAGTTTCAATCCAGTTTCTCAGTTCGGTTCAGTTTTTGATTTGTTTTCACAGCCTAATTAATAGAGGGAAAAGAGAAAAAAAATTACGATTTTCTTGAAAGTTTTCAAAAGGTAAAAAATGCGCTTCATTATAATTTGAAATACTAATAATACCCCTTTAGCATTTAACTAGAAATTGACAGAATAGGTTCTATTTCCCAAACCTTTCGGCAACTTCTAAGATTGATCGACTATGGTTATGGGGTTTTTAAAAATTTTCCCTTTGTTAAAAACCTTCTCTCAGAAAACCTAATCACCTTATTTGTAATTTTTCTCATTTCAAAATACAATAAAAAACATAAAACTAAAGTAAAATGTACACATTCGAAAATTTTGCTTGCCATTGCTTCTATATACTACAATAGTAGCCAACTTCAGGTAGCCTCGAGTGAATACTATAGTGATCTAGATGCAAGGGTCAAGCGGTGGTTGCCTCGAGATCACTACAAGGTCTTAAATGATGGCCAAATTTGACTAGACGCCAGGCTTTATGCTAAAATTAGTTAGGCGTAGTTGCGAGACATCGAGAGATGACTAAATCTTTATCAACACTAGCCTTGAAAGGATAATAATTATGAGTTAAAGTTCTATTTTAAAAGATAAGAGAGTTTTTTACGATGAGGCTCCATACTAAATATATTGGACTCAATGTAATTATTCCAATATTTGCAACATAAAAATGAGCTATCAAATAATTAAAAAAAAAATTGATTGTAATTGATATTAAACATTATTATTAAGATATTGTATGTTATATATGTCAAATCTTCCTACTAGTAAGTATAGTAATTTGTCACAATGTGACCTAATAAGACAATGAAGATTCAATTGGATGGAAGTCTCTTTCTCATTCATAAAAGTTTATGATTCCTCAACAAATTCATGAACATAATAAGAAAGAAAAGAAAAAAAGAAAGCAACTTAATACTTTATATTAACTTAATGTTGAAGAAAGACAAAAAGTGTCAAATCTTTCTCTATACAGTTATATTAACTTTTTCATAATGTAATATAGGAAAACTTAATGTAGAAGTTGACATTTTTAATTATAAACAAATTGTTTCTGAACTTCATTATGTGTAGTTTTAGGATCTTGGGGGGGTTAGTTGAGGTGTGCACAAACTCGTTCGAACATCTCCGATGATAAAAAATAAATAAATAAAAACTTCACATGTGAATATTTTGGATTATAACATGGCTAGGTCACATGAATAGTCTTTTTACAATTTATTAAGAGATATATATATATTTTTTTTAGCCAAATGAATCTTTTATGTTAATAAACTACATTTTTTAGTAGATAGTCCACACAAACTAATTTGGTTTTAATTTTAAAAAATAATGAACATATATTTAAAATGACTTGGTAATGTGATATAAAATGTCACATCATTTTTTATACACAAACTTTAAATATGGTTTGAAAATTTTAGCATTACTTGTAGGCCATTATTGAGTTTAATTTATTCAAAAAACCTAACATTTATCTTTTATGTATTTTATTTAGTGGTTGAAATAGTTCAAAAAAAAAAAAAACCTAAAATACTTCTTAAAAAATTCTATTTTTAGAATTAAACAAAATTCTATATATCCCTTCAAATAAAAATATCATAAAATTTGTTAAAGAACATCAAAAATCATTTTTTTTTTTTTTTTTTTGAAACTGATCTTAGAAAAATAGGTGCAGAGACTGCTTTCAAATGCTTTTTAATAAAGTACTCAGAAATTCTTTTTTATATAAATAATAAAATCAACAACAATAACAATAATAAAAGCTAATGATATTAATCCTCCTGAGATGTGATAAATGAATATTAAATTTTAGGTATTAAAATAAATGATAGGAGAACAATTTAGTAATATTTGGTTACTATGACAATACAAATTTCAATAACTCACTAGTGGTTAATAACAAAGAAATTTTGTTATCTAAAAAATTTAGTTATTGTATCATACTTTAAAGGGTCTATGTTTTTTTAACTCGAGTGAAAGGATAATACTATACTTATAACTCAATCTCACAAACTTTTTTCTCACAACCCTTTTGCTCCAAGTTTTTCGTTGATGAATTTCCCAAAATTCAAAATTCATCAGCAAAAAACTGGGATCTGTTATGTAAGGTTTATGAGAGAGAGTTTGTGAGATTGGGTTGTAAGCCAAACTTTATTGCGAGCGAAAACTATATTTATCGAGATCCAAGGGCAAACGATGGTTGCCTCAACATCACTACAAGGTCTTAAATGATGGCCATATTTGACTAGACGCAAGGCCTCGTGCTAAAATTGGTTAAGCGAGTTGCAAGACCTCGAGAGATGACCAAATCTACGTAAACACTAGGGCTGGGAAGGGCATCCCACTTTGACCTTTTTGCGGGAGCTAAATTGATGGCCGATCGAATTTGTATCAACTGTAAGGTTTCAGAAGTTAACAAAAATATTTCTTTAATAAAGGCTAATAATTAGGAGTTAAAATTTAGGATTCAATTGCACGGAAGTCTCTTTCTCATTTGTAAAAGTTTAGGATTCCTCAACAAATTCATGAACATATTAAGAAAGAAAAGAAAAAGGGAAAGTATTATTATCTTAATGATGAAGAAAGACAAAAAGGGGTCCAAATCTTCTGTATACACTCATATTAACTTTTTCATAATGTAATATAGGAAAACTTAATGTAGAAAATGACATTTTTAATTACACGATATGCAAGCAGGTGGCTGACAAGGTTTACTTGTCAAAAACATCACTCTGTCAACTGCAGCAGCAGAAGGAGTTTCAAGGAGAGACTGAAGATATGGTAATCATGAATTGCATTGAGGGTCTCAAAGAAGAGTTTGAAGAAAGACTGGGGGATCAAAGTCCTCGGTTTTATGATGATGAACAATTAAGCTGGTTTGAGAAGAAGAACAAAGAGCTTTCAAGTTTACGTCAGCAATTGGATGCCATTTCCAAATCACTGTCTTTTCCAGAAATTGGACATATATCGTCTCATGGGTCAATGGAGATTGGCGAGGAATGTAATAACAATAAAAGGACTGATCATTTACATCGTAAAGTTTCAGGAGCTTCTCTTTGGAAGGGTAATGGGAAGCACGATGAGTCAGAAATTGCTGTGCCAGAGAATTTGGACTATGGCCAACTGCAGCACATGACAAAAGAAGCACTGGTGAGTTATTTTAAGACCCAAATGACAAATATGAAGAGAAACCATGAACTTAAAGTGCAAGAGATGACTGAAGAAAATTTTAGCCTTAAGCGAAAATGCTTGAGAGAAAGAGGGTCTTCTTTGCCATTTAAGACGGATAAAGAGTTTGATACATTGAGGAAAAAGACTGCAGAGGTAATTTTGAAATTGGATGACAATCTTTCAGATAATCGCCAGTTGAGGGGCATGATTACTGATATGAAAAGTAAAGTTAAACGCCTGTCTTCTCAAGTTTCTGATACTTCAGAGATAATGTTGCAGCACTCTGTTGCCAAGGAAAACTTGGTAAAGAGAATTGGACATCTTCAGAGTGCTCTTGTAGATGCTTGTATTGAATCTTCAATTACTGATGATGTGTATAAATGCCTTCTCAGGGGCGTGGTGAACTCTAATAGCAGCGTCAGAGAATTGTCAGATATCGAATCTAGCAGCACGTATGATTTTGAAGATTCAGCCATGGAATCCATTATTATGCAAGAGCTGTGCGGAATAATATTCAAACAATCCTTAAAGGAAGCTAAAGAGAAACTTTTCGACTTGAACCTGAAATATACTAATGAACATGAACTTCGAGTTCATGTTGAAACCGAAGCATCGCAAAAAGAAGAGGCATTAAGTTTGGAGGTTTCCGAGAAGGAAAAACTAAAGCAACAGACATGCTTCTTGTCATCACTGATGGAAGCAAAGGACAAAGTAGCCCAGGAAGCAGCAGCTGCATTGGTGAAACAAAAGGAGCAATTTGAGTTGTTTTCTCGAGAGCTGAAAAATTTAAGAAATGAGACAAGTCGACAAGAAATGTTAATTTCTGAAAGAAGTAAAGAATCTGATGCCATGAAACGTGAATTGAGCATAGCATTGGAAAAGATTGAAGGACACAAGTTGGAGTTGCGTGACCTAAGGGACAAATTTACACTGAAAATGAATGAGATTGGAGAAATTGATGAAGAAATTAGAATGCTTCTATCTGTTAGTCAAGAGAAAGAAAGGGAGCATATGAGGCAAATACAATCCTTGACCATTCTTGTTCAGTGTTTATACACGAGAATTGCTGATTTTGAATGCAGAGTAATGGAAGATATTACAAAAAGTAATACAAGGTACATAGTTAAATTTGTCTTTTATTTTTTTGTATTTATAATCTGTATGGAGCTATCAACTAAAATTATGGCCTTGGCTGATTCTGTTTTATGCATGGTTCTCCCGATTGTAGATGTTTGGTTTAGTCTTATAGGTATGCATAAATCACATATGCATCTATTTATGACTTACTAAATGACTGATGATGTTGATGCTTTTAGTCTCCTGGTCAGAGACGTTATGCTTCAATAAGAAAGAGTAAATTTTGTATTGTGTCTGAAATTTTTGTACTGTTGAGTATGGCTATAATTGAATTTGATTCTCTTCTAATCTTCAGGCTTCAGTTGTCATTCCATTTATAAGCACTCATTGAGTTTTTAGATGAATTGTGAATTAGTGTATTGATATGTAACCATATATGGATATGGCATTTCTTTTAGATTGGACAATTTGAGTTCTCAATTGAGAGCTCTTATTCGGAAAGCTAAAGTAATCAAAGGCACGGAGTTGATGTACAAACAGAGGCTTGAAAGGAGGAGTTCTGACCTTCAAAAGGCTGAAGCTGAGGTATGTTGAAAAGTTTACATTTGTCAGAAGTAGTGCACATTGATCTTTTTAATTTGAGTTTGTGTTCTTTTAATTCATATTTTGTTGTATAAGGCATAGAGCTGTATTTGTTGCTAATTGGTATGAGGGCTTGAAAATATTGTAGACTGAATTTGTGTATACTTCCATCAGTTAAGAAAGCGCTATGTGCAATCACTCACAGTTGAGAATTCAGGTTGTCTAAATCAGTGTATTTATTTTGTAATAATTCTAAATCATAAAATGGTTGCTTGGATGCCAGTGTTAGGATGCTGATTATGTGTTATATTACCTAAATTGTACAGAATAATACTACAATTACAAAGAAATTTTACAAAGATCTCTATACAAAGTGATATGACAAAAAATAAATAGAAGAGTAAATTTAATGAACTTGACTTTTTGTTTCACTATTTCATTCGTTTTTTGTTGTCTCACTTTGTATAAAAATCTTTGTAAGATTTATTTGTAAGTATAGTATTATTGAATTGTATATACTTCTCAGCAATGATTCACATATAAAAAGTTAAAACTAAATGTTGTCTGATTGAATACTACACATTACTAACCTTGGTGTTTACGAGTTGCATAGAAATTTTCTGCAGCCTTCTCTCAGCTCTCTGTTTTCTTTCAGCTGGGGGCTTCTCAATTTTGGTTGAAATCAATTTAGAAAAAGAAAGATGAGTTGGTTTAAATTGTGGAAGAGTGTAGGTTACTTCTTCCTGTGCCAAGAAATATTGTATTACTGGAAATATTATATTTATGGAAAGATAAATTATTTTAAAGATTACTAAGATTATTATATAAAATATGTTTGATTTTATTAGAATAAATGAGTGAATATGTTATATAGTTACTGAATTGCTTTTCTTTTTTAATATTATTACTTAGATTGTTTAGTTTAACCCCTTATATTTGAGAATTTAGCTAAACACCCCTATCCTAAAAGTTTAAAAATGAACAAAAAAACACTTCAATCACCCAAGAGGACTGCCAGTCGTCGGCTACCACTGTTGGTCGACAGTCGATAGTCACTGTAACGGCGCACAAATGGCCAAATCTTGCCAATCATTCATCGATCTGACTAGAAACGACTAAATCTACGACTATAGATCTAGTTGTTGACGACCAAAAATCGGTCAAATAGATCTAGCCATTGTTGGATCTAGTTGAAAATGACAAGAATAGGGCAATGGTGGCCAAGTCTAGCCTTCTTGTAAATTGTTTTCAATACACGGGTATTGTCGTTCAAAAGTTTTGTGTATAAAAATAAAATAATACATGAATATTCTTGTAAATGATAACAAAAATAAAAACACTAAATAATCTCATAATATTTAAGAAAATAGTTATATCTATATTATCATTTATATAACTAATAGTAATTAGCTTTAAAAGATTACCAAAAATCTTATATTACTTATCATAAAATGTGTTAAAGTCAGTAATATAAGAAAAGAGGTAATCTCACGTCAACCCCTAACCAAACACACCTTGTGGTCATCCCAATACTTTAATACATGTTAGATTAAATACTTTAATATGTATGTTGCTCCAACTCCAATGTATATCATATCCCTATTCCAATCCTAATTCCAACTCCACCACCAGCTTTACACTCCCCACCAGTACCACCTGCTGCTCCTCCTCCAGCACCACCACTTTCAACTGCACCTCCTCCTACACCTCCACTAGTACCAAATCTGCCACCATGACCTGAACCCCCACCTATTCCACCTCCACCCCAGCCTCGGCTCCTCTTCCACCACCTATGCCTCCACCAGCTCCAGCTCCTACACCCCTACCAACACCATAGCCACCCCCATGTCCAGATCCTCGAACTAATCCACCCCCACGTCCTCCACTTCTACCCTTACCACCACCAACTCCTCCTCTAACCCCACCATCAAAACCACCGCCCACGCCTCCTCTAGCACCAAAGCCTCCACCGCGGCCAGAACCACCACCAACTCCACCTTCTCCTCTTCCTGCCAATACCACCTCCAGTCCCGCCACCAACATCGCCCCCAACTCCAAAGCCTCCACCTTTACCTGAACCACCTCCAACGCCTCCTCCTCCACCACCACCAAAGCCTACACCTCCACCTACACCTCCTCTAGCACCACCACCAACACAATTATTGATAATTTAAGCGATCAGTGCTGAAGGAGGTGTAAAATTAACAAAGTTTTTTTTTTTTTTTAATTTGATTTTATACTGTTTGATTCTTTAATGTTTGATGATTGTTTCTGTCTTTCTGATTGATTGGGTTGAGAAAAATTGAAGTTTGGCTTGTGTTTTTGGGCAAAACAACTCACGACTTGGCCATTGATTCGGGGTTTTTCGTCGTTAATCTAGACTACCGGTTAGCCACCACACTACGGTGGTGTATGGGTTTCAATCCCATAATATTGTCATGGCCTCAGCTTGGTCGTTGGCCTAGTTAGCTGCGATTTAGACCAGATTGGGCCTCGTTTGGAAGCTTGGCCATCACAACCACCGCCATTGCTAGGTTGGGGTTTGGGAAGAGTGTTGGGATCTGGGTTTTGTTCTTCTAGTAGTAATATGGAGGCTGGTGGGCTGGGGCTATAGGGACTGGTAATGATGGCCCTGCTTAGCAACTATCGTGGCCACAATAGTGGCGTTAAAAGGCCACAATCGCAACCTTGCAAGGCCATTGACGGCTTCGACCAGTGGGAGAGTGAACATGGAGGAAGTGGGGTGGGATGTGGGCGAGGAAATGGAGGAAGTGGGTGTGGGAATTGTGGAGAGGAAATGGAGGAAGCGGGTGTGGCAACTGGGGAGAGGAAGTGAGGTTGGAGGTGGAGCCCGTGGTGGAAAAGAGAGGGAGAGAAGCTAGATTTGAAGAAATTCATGATGAAGTAGGGTTTGGGTTTGGATTCAAATAGTAAAGGGTATTTTTGTTTTTATAGTGATTGCATCATGTCATTTAACAGATTTCAGTTAATGATGGGTGGGAATTTTTTATTTATTTTTTTAACTTTTTGGGTGGGAAAACAAACTTACGCCAGACCTTGGGAGGGAAATTGTCATATCCCTATTAAAAATTACTGACTTTGGAGTTTATGAGTTGTATAGAAATTTTCTGCAACCTTCTCTCAGTTCTCTGTTTTCTTATTTGATTTTTCTCTTTATCTTTTAGTTGGGGGCTTCTCAAATTTGGTTGAAATCAATTTAGAAAAAGAAAGATGAGTTGGTTTAAATTGTGGAAGACTGTAGGTTCTTCCTGTGTCTATCAAGGTCATCCCAATACCTTAATAGATGATAGATTAAATATAAAAATTATAAAACTTAGTTGATAAAAGTGGTGCTGATGTAAAAGCGTAGTGTGTACTTATAGATGTCAAAGAATGAAGGGCTATGCGCTGCATCATGTTGGCATTTGGTATCAAAAAAATGTAGTAGCTGTTTGCTGCCTCTGTTATTTTGTTGTTCTTTGCTGCCTCTGTTATTCTGTTGTTCTTTCCTCATTTTTGTATCATTGTCTTTCAAATGGCAACAAGAACTTCAAAATTGCTGATTATATCTCTGGTTTACAGAAGTTATTAAGATTTAAAGAGTACATGAAAGTTTGTGGAACTAGTAAAATGTAAATAGATTCAAGTAGAAACTTCATTCGAGATGCCTAGTGAAGACCATTGAGAAAAGATACTTGCATTCATTTTTTTGTCTTGCAAATATGTCTTGAGATGACCTTATATTGTACTATCTGTCTCACTGAATTCTCTCTTTGGAGTTCAGGTTGATCTTCTTGGGAATAAGGTGGATGCTCTTTCGAGCCTTCTTGAGAAAATATACATGGCACTTAATCATTATTCTCCAGTATTGCAACATTATTCTGGGGTAAGTTGCTTTTCGTTTCCATCATTTATGCTACTTTCATGTTTTGAAATATATGAGCACAATTTATGTGCATGGCTGCGTTTTCTATTGGTAATGTACAGTAGCTTGTATTTTAGTTGGCAAGTTCTCCAATTATAAAAATCATTACCCGTGTGACGAGTGATACTTGAATATTTTATCCTTAACATTGTATATTTTTTTTGCGAAAAAAAACCTAGAAGATAAAATGAATTCTTCTATTTGCACTCTGAATAATTCATAGCTTGCATGGAATGAAGTTGATATGCTTCCTATGTAGTTTCCCATTATATTAGACTTTTTAAGTCACTTTATGTAGCTATCGGTGGGAGAACAACTTACATGATGTATTAATACTTACTGTTCAGGTTCGAACACTAATTTTTTTCTTTTTTTAATCATGTTTCTTATGATGGCTTGCTTCCTACAGATTATTGAGACTCTGAAGTTGGTTAGAAGAGAATTGGGAGGAAAATATACAAAACCAGCTTGATCTGCTCTTCCATAAGGTAACTTTTTCGAAAAACAAGTTGTCCATCATTGTGAGTTGTCAGAGAAACTTGAATATGATAGATATCAATAATATGAGAATTCTTCTATTGGTTTTCTTACTCTTTTATCTTTATTAAACAGATGGAGTTCTGCATGGTTTCTTTTTTGCGCATGCTGCAGTGTAAGAAATTCGGTTCTATCTAGAGGGAAATTAGATTTGTATTATAGTGGCTTTGAATGACTTGTGGAAGATTTAGAATTATCATGATCGCTATTACCAAGTTTAGTTTGATATGTTGAACGGTTTTTATTTCATTTACACTCTTTGAGATCGCTTGTTATTGAAAAGTATTAATTGATTATAAGTTTATAAAACCATTTTAAGATCATCAAAACAATATTTGTAAATCCTCAAAATCACATGCTAATTACTCTATCAGAGTCTGCCTAGCACATATTAATCTAATAGTAGAAATGTAAACAGGGAGACCAAAAATATCAGGTAAACTAAAATTTAAACAATTAACATATTAGCTCGATTTCATGACCATGCAAATGCTATTTATATTGTTGTCCCACACTTTTGGCAATTGGCATATATGTTATGAAGAATTTGTATTACACAAAAAGGATTAATCTTATTCCTTGTGAACGGTTCGAACAACTATATCAAAGCTCTTGTCGAGAATTCAAGTATACAACTTAGAAAAAAATTTATTAATATTGTTTTTTTGGATAGACGTTTTATTTAGGGGTGGAGTTACATTAAGGGTACCCAGAGCCCTATAAAATCTTTTATAACTTATAAAGAAGACGATTAATTTAGTCCCATAAATTAGTTTTCTTTTTTGCTTTTCATCAGTTTTTGAATTTAACACTTTGGCGCCCATACATGTAACTTCTTGATTGTTTCTTTGACCCTTCATTCATTGAACATTTACATTTTGGCTCCCAAAATAAAATTTTTGGCTCTTTCCCTGATTTCATCACCTTTCTTTGAGGTTGATCATATGGTAAAATAAGGGTTAAGGGAATGAAGTTGGAAACTAATTATGCATAGAATCATAATATGGCGATGAAACTAATAAGAATATGTTACTTGGTATTACTATTGAAGAGAGAAAACGCTATGCTTGTAAATGACATTGTTTTAAAAACCAGGCCGAAGGGCAATCCGCTCTGATGGCCAGGTCACGGTTTAACCAGTCCAACCGATTGGACCGTCGGTTGGACCGGTGACATCATCACACATCATGATGACGTCAGCACATTTTTAAAAAAACAATTTTTTTTTTAGATTTCTATTTTTCAATAAGACAATAACAACTTAATTACTGTCCAACATGATTCAAAGTTCAAATTCAACAACAATCCTAACATATCTTAAGTATTTAACAACAATTCAAAATCCAAATCCAAACATGATGTTGTATTTACATATCAAATGACAAAATACATAATAATTAATAACAAAGCATTTAATGCAAGTGTTTTCTCTTTGATCCGTCTCCATGTTGATTGAGCTTCACACACTAGCATCAAAATTCATCACCATCATCACCTAATCAGGCATAGTCAGTAAAAGAGTCTTGATCATATCTTTGCCTTGATCATCCTAATCAAAAGAATCAAATACAAAATACATTGTTAATTGTTTTTATATGGCATATAAATGTAACATAAAACAAAACTTGACTCTGGTTTTCTGTTTATTCTGCATCTCATATAAAGGCAGTTAACTAGTAAAAGAAGGACAGGGGGGTGCTGGGGAAATGAGAAAATATTGTAACTTGGAAAAGCAGTGCATGTTAGTTTGATTGTGCTTATACATTTACTACTTGAGGATTTTGTATGTTTGCATGATAGAAATATTCATGGTATTTTCAAATAATTTGCTAGTCATAGAAGTATGTGTTTTAAACTTTAATTGTATGCTTGTAAAATGTGTGTAAAATAAGCCAACTAGACATTGGAAACATGGCATAACAAGTTAATAACTTTTATATGTTTCTTGCTGGTCACCGTTTCTAACGACATAGTGTACCAAACCTGAGAATGGTTCATTTTAATTGATATACAATATTTTCCATTTATTAGCAAAATGTATACTTCTTACAGATATACATCAAATTTACTGACTCTACCTCATTCTCTTTTTCTCTAAATGAATTTTCAGTTCAAGTGTGACAAGTCAAACTGATTCAACAAACTAAAATATCGCAATAGCACAAATAGTATTATCATCTTAATTTGTGTTTTTCATCAGATGCATGTATGCTTCTGTCAAGCCAAATTATGTGTTCACAGACGCACACAAAACATTTCAAACTTGTCGTCACTCAAATTTTATAAAATATTATAACAACAAAAAATCAGGACATCCAGCAACGGCCAAGGGTCAAAAACAACAACTTATGAACAAAGATTCACTCAAGGTAAACAATAGTATTGTAACAATACAACCACAATAGCTCTATAGATTGAAAAATGTAAAAGGGTGTTAACTTAAATGCAAAGGAAGCGAGGAATGGCGTTACCTGGATCGACGAATGGAGCTGTCGTCGTCGATTTCTAGCGAGGAAGGAAGACGTCGTCTATTTTCGGCGAGGGAGGAAGACGTCGTCGTCAATTTCAGATGCGATTTGAGTGGGATTTCAGAGAGAACAGAAGACAGAGCCGAAACAGTGAGAATTTTGGCAGAGATCAGAGTGTTTGCTGAGAAATTTTCGTGAGAAAATCTGAGAAAAACTGAAAGAGAAGAAGATGAGATTTGAGAAAGGGCTGCGTGACATTTTTCGTGCATTAGGGATTGTTAAAATGTGGACCGGTTTTTCTACCGATCCGGTTGGACCGGCGGTTCACTGATATTATCCGGTTTTCAACCGGTTTAAAGTGGCTCAATGCATAGTAGCGGTTTTGAGGTTGACTCGAACCGTACACGTGACCGGTTCACGGTCCAACTGGTTGGACCGTCCGATTTTTAAAACAGTGATAAATGAGTGAATGAGCAAGTTGAGATCATCAAATACTTAGAGATGAGATCGAGTTAGAGATTCCATCGGATTAATGCCAAGTTAGGTCGTTGCCTTCTGCTAGCCAACAAACTAGCCATGTATAGTTAGATCAGTTGCCAATGTAACCATATCGGTGTTAGGAGATCGCACAGCAGAAAATATAAATTCGAGATAAATAACAAAAGAATAAAATCACACCACACAAAAAGACACAATATTTATGTGGTTCGGCATAACCTGCCTACATCCACGGATGAGTGAAATCCATTATAGTTTCTTGAACACAATATACAAGAGTACACAACACCATAAACCCGATACAGAAAATAGAGCAGAAACATCCTAGTTTCTAACCACACTCAATCCAATACCTAGAGTGGAAATGATCCCAGTTTCTTAGACACTCTCCCCATGGTGTTTAATAACCCTTACATCAAATAACCTGTGTTCTCACATTCTCTTATTCTCTCATAACCTTGAATTGGTTTTCACCCCTATATTTATAGGTTGTATATGAGACATTCTATTCCTAATAGGATTCATATTTCAATTCTTAATTAGACTCTCATAATTCTATTCCTATTTAGAATTGTATTCTTTACTAAATAGTTTTCCTAAAGACATACAATTTTACATGGGAACAAATAGGAAAACGAGCCAAATATCCCGACAATCTCCACCTTGGTGAGTTTTCCATCAGAACTATGAACATGACGAAGATAACGCTCCATCACCACAACATCCAGGTTAACCATGTCGAATTTTGCTAGCATCCATATCGCATAGTAACCATGTCGAATTTTGCTGCCAATATTTGAGAACCACTCCACCTACAACTTAAACCTGTTGTCATCCATCTCTTATGTGCATCCACCATCTCGAAAGAACTCATCTCCCAAGTTGCAACTTGGAGCTCTGATACCACTTGTTAGGAGATAGCATAGCGAAAAACATACATTCGAGATAAATAACATAGGAATAAAATCACACCACACAAAAGAGACGATATTTACGTGGTTTGGCATAACCTGCCTACATCTACGGATGAGAGAAATCCATTATAGTTTCATGAACACGATATACAAGAGTACACAACACCATAAACCCAGTACATAAAATAGAGCCAAAACATCCTAGTTTCTAACCACGCTCAACCCAATACCTAGAGTGGAAATGATCCAAGTTTCTTGGACACTCTCCCCATGGAGTTTAATAACCCTTACATCAAATACTCTGTGTTCTCACATTCTCTCATAATCTTGAATTGGTTCTCACACCTATATTTATAGGTAGTATATGAGATATTCTATTCCTAATAGCATTCATATTTCAATTCCTAATTGGACTCTCATAATTCTATTCCTATTTAGAATTGTATTCTTTACTAAAGAGTTTTTCTAAAGACATACAATTTTACATGGGAACAAATAGGAAACGATCAAGCGACAATATCCCAACAATTGGTCGCCATGCCAAGCCATGTTAGCCATCGATCTGGTCATGTGTGTTGAACCCTTATGTGTTTTGATATGCCAAAATTAATCAAAAGTGTGTTTTAAGAACTAACAAATTGCAAAGGTATTACAGAAGTCATAACCATAAAATGAAAATGCAGATTTCCAGGCAGGAACGACCATTCATGTTAAAGGAAAGCCCGTTCCACTTTATATTGAGACCGTTTCACTTGAATGACCTTCTTCCCTCAAGCCGTTCATGGCTCTGCCCAAATTGACAACTTTCAGTCAAGCTATTCCAACACGAACTCCTGCTCCACCAAGTTGTTCTATGAATATTTGAAGTCAATATTGAATGGATCATACATCTTGGAATTGAAGCGAAACGACCGTTCCATCATAATGAACGGCCGTTCTCCTAGTCGTTCCATCAAGAACGTGATCGTTCCACTAGGTTGTTCATGTCTCTAGAATTTTGACACATTTTGAGATCTTAAGCAAAACGACTGTTCCATAGGAACAAATAACTGCTCGAGCTCAAGTCAAGTTTTTTTAATATTGAAATGTCATATGCGAACACCCATTTACAATGGAAGAACGCTTTTTTCCATGTATGATCAAGCCATTCCAAGAAGGAAAAACATTATTCCAACAAGCCGTTCACTTCTTTGAAATTTTTGGATATCAAGTGATTCAAGAAGGAACGAACATTCGTGTTATAGGAATGCCCGTTCAAATGAAATGAAGCTTGTTGCCAAAAGAGGAATGACCAATATCAAATCTAGATTTCAAAAAAATATGATGGTTGGAGTCAAGAACGACTGTTCATGATATTGGAATGCTTATTCCTCTACGTTCTGCAATAGCAGTCGACTCTTGCAAAAGTTTGCAGATCTCCTTAGATTTTCTAGAAAATGGTTAAATGGCTCTATTTGACTTCTCAGAGGTTCAAGATATATTAGGACAAGATTTTGAAAGAAAAAGTACAAGGGAATAGTGCAAACAACATTCAATCAATCTTGCAAGCAAAAAGATCAAAAATCTTGAGCCTCATTTTTACTCTCTCTTTAAATTCATCCTTTACGTTTTTAGAGAGAAATTTGTAACCCATTGTGTGTATTAGCCTAGCCTATAGGAAAACTTTACAAAAAACCTTTTACACATCTAGAGGCGAAATCTTGTCAAAACTATTGTATTGGCGAAATCTGATTCTAGTGGAACTTGAAGGATGTTGCCTTGAAGAAGTAGATGTAGGAGACTCTTATCAAAGCTCAGAACCACTATAAATTCTCTGAGAATCTCTCTTCCCTTATCTCATTTAATTTATTGAAATTGAATGCTTGTATTTATTACTACTTATTGTCCAAACCAACCCCGCCCCCTTTTCCCACACACACAACAATTGCAATAGGGTTTTACAATGTATGGCCAGTTCAATGACTAGCAAAGGGTGGCAACTTGGCTTGGCTGGCTGTGAGTGGCCATTTCAATGACTAGCAAAGTTTGCAACTTGGCTTGGCTCCGCTCATGCCAAGCTAGGCCATAACATGGCCAACAACACTAGCCTTGGCTGCTAGCCACCTACTCTTTTTTATTTCTATTTAATTATATAGTTATGATAAAAAATAATAAATTAATTTTTAAATTAATATAATTAATTTTTCTAATTATACAAATTTTAAAACTCTATGGGGGTGTTTGGTTCAGGCAATGTTGAATTACTAGAAAGATAGATTACCTTGAAGATTACTGAGAATCTTTAGGAAAATGTGTTTGGTTAATTGGTGGGTATGTTATATTAATATGTTTGGTTGGGAGGAATAAATTGGTGGGTATGTTATTTAAATTACTGAATTGTCCTCTAATTAAATATTATTATGTTATTATTTTTTAATATTATTTATTATTTGGATTACTATCACCCCCCTACATTTAAAAACTTAGCAAAAACAACCCCATAATAAAAGTTTGGAAAATCAACAAAACCCCCCCACCAACCCAGCCACTGCCGGCCGCCGGCAGTCGACAATCGAACGGCGCACAATCGCCATTTTCGGCCTTCCGTGCGCCATTCCAGCGACGGTGGTTACTAGTGGCAGGTGGCTGGGGGTGGTGGCTTGGGTGGGCTGTAATTTGTTTTGAATTCAAGGGTAATTTTGTCCAAAAAATTAATTAATTGGGGGTGAACTACTAAAAGCCATATTCATGTAAATAAATTTAAAAATAAGGGCATTATTGTCCTAAAATTTTATTAATAAGGGATAGAATTGTAACAAAAAAAGATAACTTTAGTAATCTTAGAATACCTAAGAAAATGGAGGTAATCAAATTACCTCAAATATTACCAATAATAACCACTATTGGTATTTGAAGATTATCGGTATCTTATATTATTTGACAACCTAAGTATCTTATATTATTTGACAACCTAACATGGTAATCAAGTAATATAAGATGACTTAATCCCAGTAATCTCAAATACCCCTTAACCAAACGCCCACTATGAAATTATCAAATATTATAAACTTGATAAATGTCATTTTTACTCCTTTCAATTGTTAAATCTAATTCCTTTTAAAGTATTTTGTCCCTTTTTAGGCTATTCTAAAACTTGTGTCTTTTTTCTTTCAAATTCAAAAAAACATTGTCCTTAAATTAACAATATATGTATGAAAAATAACAAAAATACATATGAGGTTTCAAAAATAATAAAATCCCCTGCTATTAAGTTTAAGGTGTTAAAATAAATGATAGGAGAGCAATTTGGTGATATTTGTTTAGTATAACAATATAAATCAATAACTCACTAATGATTAACAGCAAAGAAATTTTTGCTATATCAAAAATGAGAGAATGACAATTTCCCACCCAAGGTTTGGCGCAATTAAGTTTTCCCACGCAAAAAGTTTCAGAAAAACAATTTCCCACCCATCGTTAAGATCTGTCTGTTAACTTTAACTGAAGAAGGACATGATGATAAATTCATTATTGACTCCTCACTTTCTCCCTCCCTTTTTCTTCGACAGCATAAACAAATCCATTAGCATCAAAGTAGTTGCAAACAAATTCATAGAAAGGAATCCTTAAAAACATTTATGTTTGTAAAACACTAGTAGTATATGCAAATCTTGTTTTTGATTCACAATATAACACTGGGTCACACAACATTAGTTTTTTGCTCTAATATAATAAAAAATTTGGGTCTAAAGAGAAATCAAAACCTGTGTATTGTTTGTGCATGTTGATTTTACATTTTGTTAATGAAAGAATTAATTTATAAATTATGGTGAGGTGATTCTAGTGGCAAACTATAAATGGAAAAGTAGGGTAAGAAATTTTTAAGTAGTAGGAGGTGTCTTCTTGAAATGCAATTGATGCCTGTTTGCGTATGCTATGATAGTAGATCCCCAGGTGCGAAAATTTGTATGTCTTTAAGCCAATCCTAGTGGCTGAGTCAATTCTCTGATTCAGCCAACAAGATTTAATAAATATCCAAGTAACCAAGTTTGATAATAATTTTGCATCTAAGGAGATTTTTGGAAATTTGTTTATGTTTGATTTAATAAATAGCTTTCTTACATGTTAAGTTTTGTTTTGTATGAAATAGTGAGATGTTATCAAATTCATTATATATTTGTGTTTTGTAGGATGAAGCCACAAAAGTTTAATTTGAAATTTCAGTTATTTGGAATTGAGTGTGAGATTAAGAATATAGACCCTAGTGAATTTAGTTATATAGTGTTGATTAAGGACATGAAAAAATGTGTGGCCTAGGAGAATCAAGCAGTATACCTTTATCATGATATGAAGTTTAGGGTAGAAGCTAGGTTACCTTTTTCTGAGGAGAAATATATATTAGATAGTGATGAGGATGTAGCCTTTATTTTCCAGCAATATTGGTTAAAAGGGTTAATAGACATTAAGTTGTTTATTGAAGTAGTACTTGTAGAAAGTATTTAACCCTAACTAGTTTTGCCATAACCTAATACCCAAGGGAACCTACTGATGAGCAATTTCAAAATTCCCATAGAAGAGTGTTGTAAGTATGAGTTCTACTAGAGTGATGCATCTAATGATGATGATGAGAATGACAATCAGAATGTTAATGGGAATGTAGATGGTGAGGGCAATGTAGGTATTGAGGGTGATGTTTTTGATGATAATGGGGATGAGCAAAGGGCTAAAAGTGGGGGCAAGTTGTCTGATGATGAGTTTAGCAGTGAGGATAGCATAGGATCAAGGCCTAGTAGAGATGATGATGTAGTAAGTAGAATGAGTAGGTACATAAAGTGTAATGAGGTTAAGTATGGGGCCGATGGAAAGATTTATTTTGAGATAGGGCAAGTGTTTAATGATGTTGAGCATTTTAGAAAGGCATTGAAGGATTATATAATTCAAAGAGGCTTTACTATTAAGAAGGTGTATGATGAGAAGAGGAGGATTTAAGCAATTTGTAAACAACAGGGATCTCCATTCCATATTTATGTAGCTTTACTCATAGATAGGAAATCGTATCAACTCGGAAAATATGAACACCCACACTTGCCTAGGAGTCTATAACAATCTTGATGCTACTACCCCATGGGTTGCTGAAAAAATGGGTGACTTTATTAGGTCACATGTGGAGAGTTATGTAAAGCCCTTAGATGCTGAACTAGAAAGGGTACATTATTTAGAGATGCCTAAACATAAGTTGTACAGGGCTAAGAGAATTGCATGGTTGTACAAGTACAACCACGTTATTCAAGTCACCAATCTTGCCTCAATGACAAAAGTTAGGTTGATAGAGAACAAGTACCATGAACTCCTAAGTTCAAAAGATATTTTCTAAGTTTTGTAGCTCAAAAAAAAAAAAAAAAAAAAAAAAAAAAAAAAAAAAAAAGAAAAGAAAAGAAAAAGATTTTTAGATAGATGTAGACATTTCATAGGGATTGATGGGTGTCATCTGGAAGGTCACTATGGTGGGGTTCTTCCTTATGTCATTCAATGGATGCTAATAGTAGGATTTTCCCTTTTGCCATATGTATTTGTGAGGTAGAGAATAAAGAGTGTTGGGGGTTTTTCCTTAGCTTATTGATGATTTTCCTGGGGATGTAGATCATGTCACATTCATGAGTGACAGACAAAAAAATATTTTAAATGGGTAGAAGTTCATTGGCCAAATGCAGATGTAGGTGTTGTGCTAATTCAAAAGGGAAAAGAGGGGGGGGGGGGGGGGGGGGGGGGGGGGGGGGTGGGTGTTGGTGAAGGAATGGTGTGGCAATAATCTAGGGATACACTTTAGAAAAAAAATTTGGGTAGTGAGTAGAGCTTCAAACATGGTAGATTTGGTTTAGGTCACGGGTAATGTAAAGGATGTTGATGAAGATGCATACAAGTGGATACTTGAGAATGAACCTGACCCATGGTCAAAGCATGTGTTTGACCCTGCATTAAGTCAGACCACATTACCAACAACATGAGTAAGTGTTTCAATGTATGGTTGGGTGAGGACAAAAAACTTCCCATTTTGAGTCTATTAAAGCTTTATAGAAGGAGGGTGATGAAGAGTTTGTAGTATAGGTTTAAAGCTGGTACTGAGTGGATAACTGCTCTTCCACTCGTGCATAAAAAGGTTAATAAGTTGATTAAGTCGGTTAGAAATGTTTTGTACTTTATTATAGATCTACTAAGTTTGAAGTAATTGATAAAAATGTAATGCCAAGTAGAACACATACACTAATTTTGGTAATTCATTAAAAGTATCTAGGAATCATTAACATGTCATATTATATCTGTTCAGCATGAATTATGATACCTTGAAGCATCAAAATGCATCTCCCATCTTCATTATTTTTTTTATGCATTAGTTAGGATATTGCTCACTTTTTGTACATGTTTAACTGCTTTTTGGAAGGTATTGTAAGAATTATAAACAAAAGAAGCAAAACAGAGATGAGAGCGTTTGAATTGATTGGCTTGCTTGCCGTTTGTATTTCATTCCGTTGTATTTATAGCATATTACATATAAAAAAACTATAGAAAATTAACGAGTTCAAAATACATTTTACAACTAACTTTATCCTATTGTTTGAATCAAAACAGAATGAGGAAAGTCTGGAGATGGATCGTTTGCTGCACCACTTCTAATCTGATCCGATGTTTTCTCCCTTGATTCTCTTAGCTGCTCTTCAGCTGCAGCACAATTGCTTGAGTGATCTGATTTCCTTGATTCTCTCAACTGATCATTGAATGCTCTAACACCCCCCGACAAACTCATCAGAAGTTGGCGAATCATGAGTTTGGTCCTTAAAAACTGGAATCAAGTTGTTGTTTGGCCCTTTGTAAACACATCGGCTATTTGATCTTTTGTGGATATATGCTTCACCAAAATATCTTTGTTAACCACTTTTTCTCTAATGAAATGATAGCAATTTCCACGTGTTTTGTCCTAGCATGAAAGACGAGATTTGAAGCTAATGCCAATGCTCTTATGTTGGCACACCAGATAATTGGAGGTGATGAAAGATATAATTTGAATTCTTTTATCAACATTTGGATCCAATAAGCTTCAGCTGTAGCCAAAGCCATGCTTCGGTATTCCGCTTCCGTGCTTGAACGTGAGACAACTCATTGTTTCTTGGCACACCATGATATTAAATTTTTCCTGAGAAAAATACTAAATCCACTTGTGCTTCTTCTGTCATTTGGGTTACCAGCCCAATCCGAGTCACAGTAAACATGAATGTCAATTGGTGAAGGTGAATAAAAAAGTCCATAGTCCACCGTTCCTTTTAAATATCAAAGCACCCTTGTTGCTGCTATCCAATGTGAGTCTCTCGGGTTATGCATAAATTGGCATAACTAATTTATTGCATATGAAATATCAAGACGTGTAATGGTGCAATATTGTAGAGCTCCCACTACGTACCTATATTCCGTCAAATCTAATAGAAGTTTGCCAGCATTAGAAGATAATTTCATACCTGAAGTAGTCAAACAAGCTAGTGGATTTGCTCCTTGCATTTTGGTGTTTTCAAGAAGGTCGGATATATATTTAGCTTGCCAGAGATGAAGACCTTCATTGCTAAGTTTTTCTTTAACTCCAAGGAAATAACTTAGCTGTCTAAGATCTCTAATATGGAAATTTTCCTTCAAGCTGTCAATGAAAGATATAATAGCTGAACTGCTTGATCTAGTTATGATAATATCATCTACATAGACCAACACAAAAAGTTTGAATGTGTTAGTACAAAGAGTAAACAATGAATAATCAACTTTTGATTCCTTAAATCCAAGTTCTAGTAATTGTTCAAAGAGCCTTCGAAACCAAGCTCTTGGGGCTTGTTTAAATCCATAAAGAGATTTATGTAGTCGACACATGAAATCTGGTTGGCTCTTATCAATGAAGCCTTGAGGTTGTTCCATATACACTTTTTCATTAAGAATGTCATGTAAGAATGCATTGGACACATCCAATTGTTTGATAGGCCAATTAAATTGAACGGCAATAGATAAAATCAATCTAACCATAGTCGGTTTAACTACTGGAGAGAAGGTATCAAAGTAATCAATTCCTGATTTTTGATCAAAACCCTTTGTCACAAGTCTTGCTTTGTAGCGTTCGATGCTACCATCCGGGTGTCTTTTAATTTTGAATACCCATTTATTTCTGACTATATGTTTGCCATGTGGCCTTGGACAGAGAGACCATGTCCCATTTTCCATCAAAGCATCAAATTCACGTCCCATAGCTTGTCTCCACTTTGTTTTTGCTACTGCTTGTGTATAGCAAGTTGGCTCAGATTCAATTAAAATACTAGTTAAACAACGAAAAGGATGATGAGTGGAATAAAACATTTTGAAGCCAAGAAATTCTTTTGGTTTCGAATTTCCTATTTTGGACCGAGTGATGATAATATTTTTTGGTGGGTCTTGAGGTGTTGTTTGAGCTGGTTGAGGTCGGGAATGGTCTGCTCATGTGAAGAGAGTGGTTTTATATGTAAGTCGGTTGGGTTCTCAGACATTAGAAATGTTGGGGACGCATTATCAGGCAATATGGTTTCAGATTGAATTTCGGGTATTGCATTGTTTTCATAAGCAATGTTGGAGGGGTTCAATCTTGGGATTTTATGGAGTGGAATTGAACATGAGATAGGAAACAAACCTGTTGACATCCTGCTTTCGTGGTGTGGTGAAGTGCAGCTTTTATCCCTTGCTGGAAATGAGTTTTCATCAAACACTACATGCCTGGAAATATATATTTTTCCTGAGTCCAAATCTAAGCATCTATACCCCTTGTGTTGAGCGGCATACCCGAGAAAGAGACATTTTTTGCTTCTAAATGAAAGCTTGTTGTTCTCACATGGTCTTAGATATGGGTAGCATGCACATCTGAATGTTCTTAGTGAAGTATAAGAGGGCATGGTTTTATGGAGTAGGAAGTAAGGGGACAGATTTTTGAGAACTTTTGTGGGAAGCCGATTTATTAGGAAAACTGATGTAAGAAAGGCATCGGTCCAATATTTATTTGGTAGTTGTGCTTTAGCTAATAATGTTAATCAGTTTCTTGAATGTGTCGATGTTTTCTTTCAGCAATTCTATTTTGCTGTGAAGTGTAAGGGCAGGTTAATCTATGGTATATCCAATGTTTTGTTAAAAAAGATTTGAAATCATTGGAAATATATTCTCCTCCATTATCGGATTGTAGTTGTTGAATTTTAGAAAAGAACAAATTTTCTATAAGAGCTTTATATTGCTGAAAAATAATAAAGACTTCAGATTTAAAACACATGGGATACATCCATGTAAACCTACTAAAATCATCGACAAAAATAACATAATAGCAATAACCACTAGTTGAAGTTATTGGAGATACCCATACATCGGTATGAATGAGTTGTAAAGGCTTGGTAGAGACTTGGGTAGAATCAACAAAAGGCAATTTAGTGGCTTTTCCTAGTTGACAAGAATTGCAAAAATCTAACGTATATAAGGACTCAGAGGGAGACAAATAATTGTGCAAACAATCTAAGGTGGACTTGGCAGGGTGCCCTAGGCGATTATGCCAATGTTCCAAGGATGTTGTTATTCCTAACTTTGTTGTGGAACAACGCATTTTATTTGAGGAGCTCTTGTGACTAGCAAAAGGATAAAGTCCATTTTCAACCAGTCATTGAAACAGGATGCGATCCGTCTTGTTGTCCTTCACAAAAAAATCAGTTACAGTTAGCACAAAATAACAGTCATTGTCTAAGCATAACTGATTGATGGATAATCGATTGGCTGAGGCATTGGGGCAATGAAGAATATTGTTGAGTTTGAAAGAACTACGAGTAAATTTTAGAGTTGTATTTCCAGTATTTTTAATAACCAAACCTGAGCCATTGCCAACTTGGACAGTATCAGAACCCTCGTATGAAGCTTGGTTCGTTAAATTTGCTACATTGGCGGTGATATGAGCATTGGCGCCACTATCTGCATACCATACAATTTGGTCATAGGAATTATTGGCTTCGACAGCCATTGCAGCAAGATTAGCAGGTGGCAAGCGTCCCTGAAAAGAGAAGTCAAAGTGATGATATCAATCAAGGGCAACATGTCCTCTCGTACCACAAATTTGACAAGTTAGCCTGTCATAAGCCTATTGATTGGTACGAGTTGTAGGAGGAACCAGATGACCTTTGTTCGGAAGTTGTGGCTTTGGAGTTGTGTTTTGCTGTTTCGGCTTCCTTGGGAAGAAGGGTGCTTTTCCTTTTTGGTTTGCTGCAAATTAGTGTTGATCAGGTGTCGAGTTGTGTTGTGCTTCAATAAGAGTTTCAAAGCTGAGGAGTTCAGCTAGGAAGTCATCAAAGGAAAGATCTTTGTCTTGGCATGCAAATTTGATTGTAGTGATGAACAGAGTAAATGCTAGCCGAAGTCCTCCTAAGAGAAAGCTAATCAAATCTTGATCATCGGTAGTCTTCCCTGCAGCTGCAAGTTGATCAACAGGATTCTTGGCTTCCTCCATAAATTCACTACAAGACCAATTGCCTTGAGTAACGGTCTGAAGTTGTCTTCTTAAAAGAGCAATCCTCGACCGAGAAGGAGATGAGAACCTAGTGTGAAGGGCATCCCACACTTGTTTGGAAGTTTGCATTCCATAAATAGTAGAGACTAGCTTCTCAGTAATAGAAGCTAATAGCCAACTTAGAACACAGGTGTCTTTCTTTAACCACAGTGTGTAAGCTGGGTTAAGGTGCCATCGGAAAGAGTTTTGGATGGAGGAGGAATAGCCCCATCCACAAGATTAGCAAGATCATGACTCTTTAGAAAGACCATAAATTGGACAATCCATGACAAATAGTTGGAATCGACCAATTTTTGGGACACAGGTTGAGCATTGGCTTGGATAGTGTGTTGAGGAAGTGGGGTATTGTCATTTGAGTTGGAAGCCATTGTGGTGAATGTGGAAGCTATATTAGGATCAGGCATGTGCCTTTGTACCAGCTGATACCATGTCAGAATTATAAACAGAAGAAGTAAAACAGAGACAAGAGAGTTTGAACTGATTGGCTTGCTTGCCGTTTGTATTTCATTCCGTTGTATTTATAGCAGATTACATATAACAAACTATAGAAAATTAAGGAGTTCAAAATACATTTTACAGCTAACTTTATCCTATTGTTTGAATCAAAACAAAATGAGGAAAGTCTGGAGATGGATCGTTTACTGCACCATTTCTGATCTGATCCGATGTTTTCTCCCTTGATTCTCTTAACTGCTCTTCAGCTGCAGCACAATTGTTTGAGTAATATGATTTCCTTGATTCTCTCAACTGATCATTGAATGCTCTAACAGGTATTTCATGTTCTAAAAACCCTTACATCTCTTGGCATGTTTTCGAGTGTTTGAGAAATATTTTCGAAAACTGATTTTAAAGCCAAAATTGCAAAACTTGTGCTTTCGATTGAAATAGTAGTGGGGACCTTTGCGTTTGACTGTCTCACGCATTTCGAATGATTTCCTACGTTTGACGGATTTTTAATAAAAGCTAAATTATTTTTACTTAACTTTTTCAGCTCATATCTTTGGGGTTTTGGCTTAAAATAAAATATTTTGTAATCATTTTTTACAAATCTTTCGTGACTTATTGGATTAACTCAACTCCCACACCAAAATCTTTTCCAAACTTACTCTTGGCTTCCTTTAATTGGTGTTAACTATGCAACTCTACAACGAGATTCTTCTTTGAGGCAAATCTCTAAAGGAAGACGGCAGGCTGACTCTCCAGACCGATCTGAATATGTGGTGGAGAATTAAAACAACACGGCTTTTGTCATTCCTGTAGCAAGTGCATATGACGGTGCACCTAACCAAAAGACAATATTTTCATTTTCATTTGATCATTTGTGATTTAATTTAATTTATTATTTTTAATTCCTAAACACCACCAACAACGGTAGTGAATGAATAATGCTTTGATTCTAAGAATCATCTAAGGATCGGTGAATCAAGATTTCATCATGCCTTGAATGAAAAGGCTCCAGCCTTGAGGCTTGGAGATAAGTGATAGAATTTTGATAAAGAGATATATGAATTAATAATTAATTTAAAAATAAGAGATAAATGGAAAATAAGATTTATATAATAATTAAACATTTATAAGGAAATATTGTAGACTCAAGTAAGTCTAGATACATTAATTTGAGAAAAAACAATTATTTTAGAAAATAGATAAATAAATGGTGAATATCCAAAGAGTTAATAAAAGAGAGATAATTGAAATAATAAAATTGCATAGACATAGACATGTCTGATAATCAAAATGATTTATATCAAAAGGATTTGGAACGTTAAATACCCCTGGAAAATAATTTATAATTAATAAATAATTATAAAATTGAGATAAATACACAAAATAATATTTTATCAAGGATAAATGCCAAAAATAAAAATAATATAAAAAATTCAGGATTTAAATAATTTGATTGATTATGTGAGAGATAAACCTGAAAACTATTTATCTCTTTATGGAAAATGAAATAAAATTATTAAAGCAGGAGAGATGATTTAATAGGAATGCCCTTTGCGGGTTTTTATGCAAAACTGAGTGAATCAAAGTCGATTTATTGCAAATAAAACCTTTGAGAGGGTTTTTTTGGTGGTTTGGAAGACTATACTCTTGCCTCAGAAAATTTGAAATCGGAAATTACGAAAATATAAAGTCGTAAAAAAAATTCATATGAATAGAATATGCATGATCAAAATATGAAATTTGAACCCATTGCTATGGATGTGTTTTACTGCATGGAAAAAATACGAAACCTGAAAAGACAAAAAAAAAAAAAAAAAAAAAAAAAAAAAAAAAAAAAAAAAAAAAAAAAAAAAAAAAAAAACGTTCTAAGAGGTCATAACAAGCTTAGGGGTATTTAGGTCGTAATAGGCTCAAGGTTATTTCGGTCATTTTAGAATTTTTGGCCTCCGAAGGGTAAAACCATCATTTTGCTGCCCAAAATCAGTAAATATTAGTGTTTTAGAACTAAAATGATTTTTAGGGGTGCGTTTGGTTTATTATTTTCGGTAGGATTTTGGGGATAGTATTGGATAATTGAATATGAGAGTATTACGAGGTAAAATTTAAAAATTTATAAAAAAAACCCCTAAGTTTGCTAATTTTATAAATACCCCAACATGTAAATTGACAAAAATACCCCCACCACCTACAGTGCCAGATTCCGGCCACCACCGTCGAAATCTGGCCGAAAAATTGCGTTACGACACAGACCGGTCGGATCTGTGTCATAACGCGTCGTTATGGCCTTTTCTAGCCAGATCCACCACGGATCTGACATCTGACCGGAAAAGGCCAGATCTACGGCCTACCGTGGCCGTCGACGGCCGAAAAAGGCCAAAACGACGGCCAAAGATATGGCCGTCATTTTCGGTCAACGATGACCATTTCTTTTGCCGTCGTTCACGACCAGATCTGGCCTTTTCCGGCCAAATCCATGATGGATCTGGCCGGAAAAGGCCAGATCGGTGAACTTCCGGCCATTTATGGTCGGCAGGTTGGCCATTGTATAGATTCCGGAATCTGATGAGTATGGGTTATGGGGGTGTTTTTGATAATTTTTAAACTTTTTTTTTAGGATGTATTTGATGAAATTAATAACCTTTATGGGGTCTAAAAGTAATTAAAAAAAATAAGGTAATATTCTTGGAATAATGTGCCAAACATTATTTGGAGAATAGGATCCAGAATCTGGATGAAAATAATAAGCCAAACATAGCCTAGAAGATTTTTTGAATTTTAAAAGTATTTATTTTCTCTTGTGGATTTTTTAGAAATTGGATTTATGGGTCCGTTTGTTTTATTATTTTGGATAGGATTTTGGGAATAATATTGGGTAGTTGAATAGGAGAGTATTACGAGGTAAAATTTAAAAATTTATAAAAAAAACCTCATAGGTTTGCTAATTTAATAAACACCCCAATATATAAAAAATTGTAAAATAACAAAAACACCCCTATTCCAGCCACCACCGCCGGAATCTGGCCAGAAAATTGTGTAATGACACATACCTGTCAGATCTGGCAAGTATGGCGTCAATATGGCCAAGATTTGGTTGTCGTTGACCATCAATGACGGCCAGATCGGTGAATAACTTGCCAGTTCTAGTCATGGTGTAGGCCGTTGTACAGATTTCGGCTACCACTGATGGTGGTTGTCGGAATCTGGCAAGTATGGGTTGATGGGGGTATTTTTGTTAATTTGTAAACTTTTTTCTGGGGGTATTTAATAAAATTAATAAACTTAGGGGGTCTAAAAGTAATTAAAAAAATATAATAATATTTCTATAATAATGTGCCAAACAATATTTGGGGAATAGAATTGGGAATATGGGTAGAAATAGGGAGTCAAACGCAATTAATATGATGTGTTTAATTGGGCACCCCCAAGCAAACCTAATTCAAAGAAACATCCAGTACTAATAAACCTCTTTGGATACTCTAGTACCTTCACAGTTCACACAATAACCCATAAAGATTGCTCCATTAAAGTGGTTTGGGTTCACCGGCTTTCGGAAAAAAGAAAGAGAACTTACTAAAATCTAGTGTTGGAATGGATTTGAGCCTTGTCTTGTGAAAAGGATCCTGTAACTAGAGTGGACCTAATTGAAATACAAGAATGTCATAGTATGATGTGCTTTTTAAGTATGTGTGTCATTGTGTGATGGGCTTTGAGAATCTCATGGGCTTGTCTTTGGATAATATAATGGGCTTTAGTCGAGGTCTAAAGAAACAATCATTTGGGCTTAAAATGGAGTCTTGAAGCTTAATTAGTGGTTTTGTACCCTAATTGGGTCTTGATTGAAGCATTCGACCTCCTTGATAAAAGTGGTCTTCAACAGGGGTAAAAGAGAAAAAAAAAAAAAAAAAAAACATTAGGGTTTTCATGGAAGTTTTCAAAAGGTGAAAGTGCCCTTTTATGATTTGAAATGTGAACTAGTCAACTAGGTTCTATTTCCCAAACCTTTCTGCAACTTCTACAGATTAACTATAGTTATAGGGTTTTTCTGCAACGTCATATATTTAGTATACTACAGTAGTATACTAAATATATGAGTAGTATACTAAATATATGACGTCCAATGTAATTATTCCAATATTTGCAACATAAACATCAGGTATCAATTAATAAAATAATTTTGTTTGTATAATTGATATTAAACATTATTGTTAGGATATTGTATATCATATATGTCAAATCTTCCTACTAGTAAGTTAAGTAAGTTGTTGTGACAATGTGACGCAATAAGATAATGAGGATTCAATTGTATGGAATCATAACAGTTTAGGATTCCTCAACAAATTCAAGAACATAATAAGAAAGAAAAGAATACTTTATATTAATGTTGAAGAAAGACAAAAAGGTGGTCCAAGTCTTTCTCTATACACTCATATTAACTTTTTCATAATGTAATATAAGAAACAATAAAGCTAGGGATACCGAAAAAACTGCACCGAAATTGTGTATCGGCCTACGTGTAACACGCTTCTGATTTTTTTAACAATTTTTTTCTAGTGAACGGCCGTCCATCAAATTTGGACGGCTGTTCACTCACATGGATGCCCGTCCATATTATATGGACGAGCGTCTCCAATTAAAGGACGCCCGTCCATAAGTAAAATGGAATAATTTTTTTTTATAAAAATTAGGGACGGCCGTCCCTTATTTAAAATATGAAAATAAAAAAAGAAAAAAATTTGGGGACGACCGTCCCTTAAGTTTGGACGGGCGTCCATTCCTAATGGACGCCCGTCCATACTTTAAAAAAAAAAAATCAAAACATTCTAAACACCTTTCTTCTTCGCTCTTCGTCTTCTTCATTCCCCATCTCCTCTCTTTTCTTCGTTTCATTCCCCAACCTCACCTTCCTCAAAATTAGTACCTCGGATACAATCCAGTAGCTTTGTTTACCAGTATCAACATGGCCCATAATGTTTCTAGACATTCCAATTGGGTGGACAAGGGCTCTTTTGTCTGCTCAGTGCAACATGGACCAGCAAAGCTTTTTTCATTGTTTTGGGTTGTTCTGGGGATGCAGGAGAAGGGACCAGTGATTTTTGCGTGGATTATGAGTTTGCGGCACGGTCAAAGCCAACTGAGGGTTGTTAGCAAATACAAAGGTAACTATACCTTCACCGGAGGAAAGGCAGTTGGGTACAGGAACTTATTTGCCATACAATGGACCTTTTCATGGCTGAAGAACAGTCTTTACTTCATAAAGGAATAACTCCATCTTAGGGCTGAGCTTACCATAGGCAAATCTTGCTTTCCGTTATTCACCGGGCTTCCTAATGAAATTGATTTTTGTAGCACTAACCTCTTTCATCTCTCGACTGGAACTGAACTTAAAATTGTAATAAGTAGGCACAACATGCACTAGATACAATGGTATGGAGGTTGAGATAAAATTAGAAAATCCCCTTTGCTCTAGGCTGAATCGTGCTTGGAAAGTTCCTGTACCCATGGTATGAAGGAGGTCCTTCATATCAAAGCTCAAACGTGGGTAAAGCCATGAGTGGCCTGGTGAATAAAACGAGCCAATATATTCCTGTAAGGATCTTTCTCTCTTTTTTCCCTTAAATAAGCAAGGCATTTCTCAACTTCTGATTTCACTTCTAAATACAATTCCTGAGCCTTCTTCCCGTCTCTTAATTCACTCTCCCTCCCTTGAACTTTATATTGTTTGATGAACATAATTATGTAAGGGTAGGAAATGAAAGGAGCATATATATCTTGTGTTTGAATTGGTTTTCCAAAATAATAATAGAACTTGCTTGGAACTTTTGGTATACAATATGGTATGTGGACTGGCTGGTTTGCCACCTCGCCTATCGTATCACTCCTACATGATCACATGATTTTTGAGAAATATTTGATAACCAAAAAAAGGAAAATGGGCTCTAACTGTATTATATACCTCAACTTCACTGTCTCATTTGTCTTTTCTTCTATTCCTGACCCAAAAAAAAGGATCTTCTTTTGGTCATCATAATCAAAAACTACCTGAAAATAACGACTATGCAATAAAGTTTCCATGGAGGCAAGTGAAGAAGGTGCGATAAATATGAAAAAAACACAGTGAATTCATAAACAAAGCCATAGGTAAATGCAAGTAATAAATATCTCGTGGGAACTAATAATTTTTAACGGTGACAGTGATAAACAGAAGAATATAGTTATTAAGCTTAATTGAGCAAAATCATCTTCGCCAACAGCACCAAATGGTATGATTTTGGCTTCATACAATGGACCTCATTCATACCATGGGTACAGGAACTTTCCAAGCACGATTCAGCCTAGAGCAAAGGGGATTTTCTAATTGTATCTCAACCTCCATACCATTGTATCTAGTGCATGTTGTGCCTACTTATTACAATTTTAAGTTCAGTTCTAGTTGAGAGATGAAAGAGGTCAGTGCTACAAAAATCAATTTCATTAGGAAGCCCGGTGAATAACGGAAAGCAAAGAGTTAGTGTCTGATGGTAAGCTCAGCCCTAAGATGGAGTATTCCATTTATGAAGTAAAGATTGTCTTCAGCCATGAAGGAGGTCCATTGTATGGCAAATAAGTTCCTGTACCCAACTGCCTTTCCTACGGTGAAGGTATAGTTACCTTTGTATTTGCTAACAAACTCCTCAGTTGGCTTTGACCGTGCCGCAAACTCATAATCCACAGCAAAAATCACTGGTCCCTTCTCCTGCATCCCCAGAAACAACCCAAAATAATGAAAAGAGCTTTGCTGGTCCATGTTGCACTGAGCAGACAAGAAGAGCCCTTGTCCACGCAAGTGGAATGTCTGAGAATACATTATGGGCCATGTTGATACTGGTAAAGCAAAGCTGCTGGATTGTATCCGAGGTACTAATGTTCAGGAAGGTGAGGCTGGGGGAATGAAGACGAAGAAAAAGAGAGGAGATGGGAATGAAGACGAAGAAGAAGAGCGAAGAAGAAAGGTGTTTAGAATGTTTTTTTTTTTTTTTAAAGTATGGACCAAACTTAATGGACGGCCGTCCAAACTTAAGGGACGCCCGTCCAAACTTAAGGGACGGCCGTCCAAAATGTATGGACGACAGTCTCCAAATTTTTTTCTTTTTTTATTTTCATATTTTGAATAAGGGACGCCCGTCCAAAATGAAGAGATAGCCGTCCCTAATTTTTATAAAAAAAAATTATTCCATTTTACTTATGGACGGGCGTCCTTTAATTGGGGACACCCGTCCCTGGTATATGGACCCCGTCCATATAATATGGACGGGCGTCCATGTGAGTGAACGGCCGTCCAAATTTGATGGACGGTCGTTCACTAGAAAAAAATTGTTAAAAAAATCAGAAGCGTGTTACACGTAAGTCGGTACACAATTTTGGTACAGTTTTTTCGGTGTCCCTAGCTTTATTGTATAGAAAAACAAACTCTCTCTAATCTTCACCATGTGAATACCTAGTTCACATGCATAGTCTTTTTATTGTTTATTAAAAGATAATTTGTTTAGTAGATAGTCCACACAAACTAATTTGGTTTTAATTTTAAGAAATAATGAACATATATATAAAATGACTTGACTATGTTTTTTTAACTCTAATAATAATTATAAGAGTAAACGACTTTTTCCCACCAAAGGTTTGCCTTAATGATTTTATCCACCCAAAAGGTTTTAAAATATCATTTTTTTTGGCCCAAAGTTTATATTTTGTTACCACCTAAAGGTGATTACAACCGATTCTGGTCACGAAATTTTTTTCTGTCGCCACCATTTGAACCTTCGATCTCCTCTATACAAAACCCCTTTCACTACAACACCTGATTTCTCGCCGATTGACGACCACTATAAAACTAGGGTTTTTTATTTTTAGCTTATTTCCGATAGTGAATATTTAATCAATCACTACTATTCGATCTACCGGCCTCTACTCTACAAAACCTCCCTTATCTTCGCTCTTGATAACCCATCGAATGTCATTTGAGAAAATGAAGTGTATTTTATGTATTAACATAATATAAATCTTGGGTGAAAAAGTTGTATTTTAAAATTTTTTGAGTGAAAATGTATTATTAAAGCAAACCTTGGGTTGAAAAAAGTCGTTAACTTTAATTATAACTCTCATTACCACTATTTCAGTTCTCATTGGCATGTGTAATTGATTTTGCAGCTTGCTTTACGAAAATAAGTTCCGTAATTAGTGGACACAAGTGTTCCGTCAGTTCATTTTCAAAACTAAATTTACCAACAAAGACTTTAATTATGATAATGAATGAACACATGATTACATAAATGATTACTAATTAATTAATTTTATTCCCCCAATGAATTAAACCAAATTCCTTCCCATAATAAAAGTACTACTTTAACTTTGGAAAGTGATACTCTGAATTGGCAGCTTGGCCCACCACCAGGCCCACCACCCAAATTTGTTTTTTTCTTTAAAAAAAGAAATTAATTATGATTAAAGTTACTTATTAATTGAACAACCTCCATTTAATAATAAAAGGTGACAATGAGCTGTTTAGGTTAGAAATAAACTACTTGATTTAAATATTCACCCATTTATTTTATTTAGTTAAATTGAATAAATAATTTGGTGGATTATTATTATTGAGGGTTTTTTTAAAGCTCCAATTAAGTTGTTCAAACTAATCAGTCTACTCACAATTTATTTAATTTAAATTATTTTTAATATTAAAACTTTAAAAAATTGGATTAAGTATACATTTAAAAAAAAAAAAATTGTTGATCCACGATTAACAATTTTTTAATTTACTCATAATTATTTCAATAAATTATACAATATTTTAATTTTCATGGAAAATAAAATAATAATAAATTTGCATGTTTCATGTACTAAATTTTATGTTCTATCTTACAAGTTACTACTTATTTTTAATATTATAAAATTTAATTTAATATAATAGATAATTCTCCGATTAAAAACGTTAGGTCAAATCCAAATAAATAAAGATAAATTATATAATATAATATAAAATATTACATAATTATATTATAAATTTATAATTTCATCACACTGATTTTTTTTCTTAATAAGACAAATTTTAAACGCAGAATTCCAGACAACGAGGGCTATTTATGTAATTAAACTCAAAACCAAGGTTTAATTTTTCGCTTTTGACTCCCGCTCACCATATCCTGGCTTCACTTTTTCTATCTTCAGAAAAACCCTAAAACTGAAAACACTTGAAAGCACTACAAAACCAGAGAGACAAAGAGTGGAATGAAGAAAGAGAGAGCAGCTTTTTGAAAATTTCGAGGTTATTCTTGGGATTTTCGAACTCTTTTTCTCAGCTTTAAGTTTATATGGACTGAAATCTTCTCTACTTGTAAGTAATTTTGCTTTACTTAATTTATTTATTTTTTTGGTGTTGGTTTTTGTTTCAAGCTGTAATTTGAACTTGTTTATATAGTAATTGAGCTTAAGTTTTAGTTTACTGTAGTTTTCCGTGTGTGTGCTTTATGGGATTTACACTTTAGTTTAGTTGGGTTGGGTTTATATGCGAAAATGGCGGAAAAGAAACAAAATTAAGCAGAATATGGAGTATAGTGCTTCTTTGTGAGCTAAACTTGTTTAGACTTTAAATGATCCAGCTTCTTCTTCTTCTTTTTTAAAATATTTTAGAAGTAAAGTTTTAAGAAAAAGTGGAACGTGAATATTTGATTACTTGCCTTTTTTTTTGTTTTTAATTTTGTTGGTTGTGGTTGATGAGATTGCAAATTGAGTTGAATTGATTGTGGGATTTGGGTGTGCAGAGTTGTTGTGGGATTTGGAGTTGCGCTTTTTAATGGCGATGGAAAAGCCTATTGTGTTGGAGAATTTTAGAGTTGGAAATGGTCATGTCAATTCTAATGGTGGTGAGGCAGTTCATGTGTCAATGATGGTTGATGATGATGGTAAAGAGAGTGAGAATCCAGAGAATGAGCTGCTTGAGGATTTGGATTCATATTGGGAAGATATCAATGATCGTTTGACCATTTCGAGGATGGTAAGTGATTCGGTTATCAAAGGCATGGTGAGTGCAGTTGAACAGGAGGCAGCTCAAAAGATTGCTGAGAAAGAACTGGAGTTGGCCAGATTGAAAGAAACATTGAATCTTTACCATGTGGGTGCTGATGAAAGTGAATCATCTGGGTCTTTGGTGATGCAGCATGAGCCACGAAGTGAAAAACCATATTCGGGCTTGTCAAATGGGTCATTTGATTCCAATGGGATAGGAGAATCTCTGGTTAGCCTTAAAGATGTGGCTAAAAAGCAGTTGAAGAACCTTACAAAAGAAATTGACCGCATAAGAGGAAGCTGTTCTATGATGAGGATAGGTTTGGGTTCTGAGATGGTAGGATTGGGTGGTATTCTACAAGACAAGGTATCTGACATAAAATGGATGGATGTGGATAAAATACTTGATTCCTTGAGAACTACACTAAATATGATATGCAAGCAGGTGGATGACATGGTTTACTTGTCAAAAACATCACTCTGTCAATTGCAGCAGGAGAAGGGGTTTCAAGGAGAGATTGAAGATATGGTAATCATGAATTGTATTAGGGGTCTCAAAGAAGAGCTTGAAGAAAGATTGTGGGATCAAAATGCTTGGTTTTATGATAATGAAAATTTAAGCTGGTTTGAGAAGATCAAAGAGATTTCAAGTTTACGTCAGGAATTGGATGCCATTTCCAAATCACTGTCTGTTCCAGAAATTGGACATATATCTTCTCATGGGTCAATGGAGATTGGCGAGGAATGTAATAACAATAAAAGGACTGATCATTTACATCGTAAAGTTTCAGGAAATCATGTTTCGTTATCAGCTTCTCTTTGGGAGGGTAATGGGAAGCACGATGAGTCAATAATTGTTGTGCCAGAGAATGTGGACTATGCCCAACTGAAGCACATGACAAAAGAAGAATTGGTGAATTATTTTAAGGCCGAAATGACAAAAATGAAGAGAACCCATGAACTTAAAGTGCAAGAGATGACTGAAGAATATTTCAGCCTTAAGCGAGAATACTTGAGAGAAAGAGGGTCTTCTTTGCCATTTAAGAAGGATAAAGAGTTTGATGCATTGAGGAAAAAGATTCCAGAGGTAATTTTGAAATTGGATGATATTCTTTTAGAAAACGAGAAGTTAGATCCATTTAGTAAGAATGCTGAGAGTCTTTGCTGTTTAAAGGATAGATTGGAATCCCTTCTCTCAGATAATCGCCAGTTGAGGGGCATGATTACTGATAAGAAAAGAGAAGTTAAACGCCTGTCTTCTCAAGTTTCTGATACTGCAGAGATAATGTTGCAGCACTCTGTTGCTGAGGAAAACTTGGTAAAGAGAATTGGACATCTTCAGTGTGCTCTTGAAGATGCTTGTATTGAAGCTTCAATTACTAAAGATGTGTATAAATGCTTTCTCAGGGGTGTGGTGAACTCTAATAGCAGTGTCACCGAATCTAGCAGCATTTATGATTTTGAAGATTCAGCTATGGAATCCATTATTATGCAAGAGCTGTGTACAGTAATATTCAAAGAATCCTTAAAGGAAGCTGAAGAGAAACTTTTCGACATGAACCTGAAATATATTAAAGAAAATGAATTTCGAGTTCATGTTGAAACCGAAGCATTGCAAAAAGAAGAGGCATTAAATTTGGAGGTTTTTGAGAAGGAAAAACTAAAGCAAGAGACATTCTTATTGTCGTCATTGATGGAAGAAAAGGAAAAATTAGCCCAGGAAGCAGCAGCTGCATTGGTGAAAGAAAAGGAGCAATTTGAGTTGGTTTCTCTAGAGCTGAACAATTTAAGAAATGAGACAAGTCGACAGGAAATGTTAATTTCTGAAAGTAGTAAAGAATCTGATGTCATGAAACGTGAATTGAGCATAGCATTGGAACAGATTGAAGGATACAAGTTGGAGTTGCATGACCTAAAGCACAAATTTACACTGAAAATGAATGAGATTAGAGAAATTGACGAAGAAAGGAAGACACTCCTGTCTGTTACCCAAGAGAGGCAAAATTCCACATCATTGGTTGAAGCTAAAGAAAGGGAGCATAAGAGGCAAATACAATCCTTGACCATTCTTGTTCAGTGTTTATACACGAGATTAGCTGATTTTGAATGCAGAGTAATGGATGATATTGCAAAAAGTAATATGAGGTACATAGTTAAAATTGTCTTTTATTTTTTTGTATTTATAATCTGTATGGAGCTATCAACAAAAATTATGGCCTTGGCTGATTCTGTTTTTTGCATGGTCTCCAGATTGTAGATGTTTTGTTTAATCTTCTAGGTATGCATAAATCACATATGCTTCTATTTATGACTTACTAAATGACTGATGATGTTGATGCTTATAGTCTAAAAAAAAAAGGGGCTCCTGTTCAGACATGTTATGCTTCAGTCAGCCTGTGTTGCCTAGGTCATTGACTGTTGTTTATGACTTGCCTAAATTTTGAGTGAGTGGAAATCATGATTTACCTGAAAACTTCCCATCTTTTCTTTAGTCTTCTTTAGACCCTGTTTTCACTATTGTGTTTTAATCCTGTAATCAAGTGAAGTTTTGGCTGTAATTTATATAAATATGAGTCCTCAAGACTGATAAAATATTATAATTTTTTTATTTTTTCAATAAGACACAGTAAATTTTGTATTCTGTCTGAAATTTTTATCTGTTGAGTATCACTGTAATTGAATTTGATTCTCTTCTAATCTTCAGGCTTCAGTTGTTATTCCATATATAAGCACTCATTGAGTTTTTAGATGAATTGTGAATTAGTGTATTGATATGTAACCATGTATGCGTATGTCATTTCTTTTAGATTGGACAATTTGAGTTCTCCATTGAGAGCTCTTATTCAGAAAGCTAAAGTAATCAAAGGCACGGGGTTGATGTACAGACAGAAGCTTGAAAGGAGGAGTTCTGACCTTCAAAAGGCTGAAGCTGAGGTATGTTGAAAAGTTCACATTTGTCGGAAGTACTGCACATTGATCTGTTTAATTTGAGTTTGTGTTCTTTTAATTCATATTTTGTTGTAGAAGGCATAGAGCTGTATTTGTTGCTAACTTAAACTGTTTTGAGGGCTTGAAAATATTGTGACTGAATTTGTGTATACTTCCATTAGTTAAAAAAGGGCTATGTGCAATCACTCACAGTTGAGAATTTAGGTTGTTTAAATCAGTGTCATCCCTTATAAGTATGCAATGTGTATTCATTTTGTAATAATTCTAAATCGTAGAATGGTTGCTTAGATGCCAGTTTTGGGATACTGATTATGTGTTATATTCCCTAAATTGTAGATACTTCTCACTTCTCAGTAATGATCCATCCAGAAAAAGTTAAAACCAAATCTTGTCTGATTGAATATTACAAATTACTAACTTTGGAGTTTATGAGTTGCGTAGAAATTTTCTGCAGCCTTCTCTCAGTTCTCTGTTTCTTTTTTTTTTCTTTCTTTTTTCTAGCTTTCCCTTTTTCTTTTAGTTGGGGGCTTCTCAAATTTGGTTGAAATCAGTTTAGAAAAAGAAAGATGAGTTGGTTTAAATTGTGGAAGACTGTAGGTTAATTCTTCCTGTGTCTATTAATTTCATCCCAATAACTTAATAGATGTTAGATTAAATATAAAAATTATAGAACTTAGTTGATAAAAGTGGGGCTGATGTCAAAGCGTAGTGTGTACTTATAGATGTCAAAGAATGAAGGGCTATGTGCAGCATCATGTTGGAATTTGGTATCAAAAAAATTTAGTAGCTGTTTGCTGCCTCTATTATTGTGTTGTTCTTTCCTTAATTTTGTATCATTGTCTTCCAAATAGCAACGTAACTTCAAAATTGCTGATTATATCTCTGGTTTACAGAAGTTATTAAGATTTAAAGACTACATGAAAGTTTTTGGAACTGTTAGTTAAAAGTGTAAATAGATTTAATTAGAAACTTCATTCGAAATGCCTAGTGAAGACCATGGAGAAAAAGATATTTGCATTCATTTTTTTGTCTTGCAAATATGTCTTGAGATGGCCTTGTACTGTACTCTCTCACTGAAATTCTCTGTTTGGAGTTCAGGTTGATCTTCTTGGTGATGAGGTGGATGCTCTTTTGAGCCTGCTTGAGAAAATATACATAGCACTTGATCATTATTCTCCAGTATTGCAACATTATCCTGGGGTAAGTTGCTTTTCGTTTCCATCATTTATGCTACTTTCATGTTTTGAAATACATGAGCACAGTTTGTGATTATTTCGCTTCCATCGTTTAATTGAAATGCTGTAAGTCAATGCCTATCTTACACAATGCAAGGCAAGAATAATTTCAATTCAATCGAATTTCAAACACGTTTGATTGCAGCTACCAGATATTGCAATTTTTTAGAAAAATCATGTCTACTTAATATTCTGTGAAAAGCATCTAAATTAGCCTACTTGAATCTTCTTGATAGTTGAGCCTTTCTTGAGAGTTGTTGCCATGTCTCCAATAAAGCTGTCCCATTGCAAGCGAATTAGGCTTATATTTATACACATTATTGTTTGTCTACATGCCAAGCCTTGTGTAACCATATAATAAAACATCTTGTTATCTTTTCAATATGTCAATGTGCATGGCTGCTGTTTTCTAGTGGTAATGTAAAGTGGCTTGTATTTTAGTTGGCAAGTTCTCCAATTATAGAAATCATTACTCATGTGACAAGTGATACTTGACTATTTTATCATTAACATTGCATATTTTTGCAAATTACTGGATTATATTTTCATTTATAAAACATTCACATGACTTGTGAAATGAGCTATCATGTATCCTTTTAGATGTTATCATCAGTTATTCTTTATTAAAATATTAAAAAAAAAAACCTAGAAGACTTTATCAAATTCTTCTATTTGCACTCTGAATGATTCATAGTTTTTATGGAAGTTGATATGCTTTCTATGTAGTTTCCCATACTGTCTAATGGGATTTAGATGTACGAAAAAGTTCATGCTTCCTTTTATGTTTCACAGTTTAGTGCAACTGTCCAACAGTGTGAACCATTAAGAATGAGAAAAAGGAAAATGTTTTTATTACCACAAATATAAATCATGCCAAATTTTAGACTTTATGTAGCTATCGGTGGGAGAACAATTTATATGATTTATTAATACTTTTTTAATACTTACTGTTTGGATTCAAATAGAAAATATTTTTTATTTTAGATCATGTTTCTTATGATGACTTGCTTCCTACAGATTATTGAGATTCTGAAGTTGGTTAGAAGAGAATTGGGTGGAGAATCTACAAAACCAGCTTGATCTGCTCTTCCATTAGGTAACTTTTTGAAAACAAGTTGTCCGTCATTGTGAGTTGTTTGAGAAACTTAAATATGGTAGATATCAATAATATGAGGATTCTTCTTGCTTTCCTTACTCTTTTATTTTTATTAAACAGATGGAGATCTGCATGGTTTCTTTTTCGCACATGCTGCTTCCTTTTTTGTTACTTCACCAATATGGATAGCGGATTATGCCAAGCAAATCCATTGCCTTGTGAAAACAACTTCAGAAGGAAAGAATGTTTTGCAGTGTTGAGGTAGAAATGGTGTATACTCTTACATACATGTGCTCCCAGTTCTCGTTTCGTGCATAAACCAAAAACAGAAAGGATGCTGAAAGCTGCCATGAGAAGCAAGAGAGGTTAGTGTTTGTGGCATGAGAGTTGTCTCATATTCTTTTGTAATGGAGCCAAGCATGCTCCTAGTCTCCTTTGAACCACAATTGATAGTTGTTTTAGTTACAGTTTTACGCCCCCATGTTTATTGTAGGTGTAAATTATATAAGTTATGAACCACAGTCAGCTTCTACATTTGGCAGTTTTTTAGCTTTACATTTGCCCTTTTTTTTAGTGTTATAGTCCTGTATTATATCCCTTTTCACAAGAGTTAATGATAGAAAATTGTTCTTTTATTCAACATATTTACAGATTTCTATTATAAATCTTGTACTACCTATATGTAAGAAATTTGGTTCTATCTAGAGGGAAATTAGATCTGTTTAATAGTGGCTTTGAATGACTTGTGCAAGATTTAGAATTGTGATGATGGCTATTACCAAGTTTAGTTGGATATGTTTGAAGGGTTTTTATTTCATTTACACTCTTTGAGATCGCTTGTTATTGAAAAGTTTGTAACCTTATCATGCCAGGGATAAATGAAATAAACTCGAATCTTGAAATTGTAGAAGACGACTTGTATTGAATTTGAATTTTCGGACCTAGATCTTAACATTATAAACCACTACTATGAGAAAGTATAAAATGTCTTTATTAGGGTTTTTATAATACTTTTACAAATTACAAAAGAATTTATAATAATTTGAATAATTTCAGGGGTTTTGATAATTTTAAGGAAGTATACAAGCAAGAGTAGGGGTGTTCAAAATTGGATACCCAAACCGGTTTTGCATTTGGTTGACCTGAACTGAATATTCGGGTCAGACTTTAAGGACTAAGGGTACTCGATAGTTGAATCGGTTTGGAAATTACTCGGTTTTGAACCGAAACGAATTTTCGATTCGGTTTTCGGGTTTTTGGTTTTTTAACTAAATTTCAAATGTTTTTTTTTTTTTTTTAATTTCTTTCTATTATCTAATCTCTTCTTTTTCTTTTCTTTATCTCCTTTTCACCACCACTCCCCCATTTTCTTTATTTTTTCTTTTTCTTCTTCTTCACCACCCCCTTTTTATCCAAATCCAACCAATTCAAAAACACAATATGCCATAATTCCAAGTTAAAATTCGGCCAAAATATGAAAATACAAACCAAAAAAAAAAAATTTCACTTCGGACCAAGACAAGTAGAAACACTTTAAGTATAAATGATTATTCTATTAACTTGAATTGATTCACCACCAAATCTCATTGCTAAGACTTGGATAAAGAATGCACAATAAAAGAACACAAAAGTTCTCTCAAATAGATAAACCAATTTTCATATTTTCAAGACTAAGTGATACGATGGAATAGTTATCCTTATATAAGCAAATATAAGGATAAACAAGTAAATGACAAATACAAGAAAATGAAATAAAATTAGCTAAATGTTACAAGTCATTCATTTAAAAAATAAGGCCATGCCTTTTTAATGCAAAAGAGACAATTTCCTAATTCTAGGATTTATGTCTTTAACCATCCTATTAGTTGTCTAAGCTTGCTTTTAGTAGATTAAAAGCTAATCAATGGTCCTAATTATGTCTACTAATAAGGGTGTAAGAATTTGGGCCTTTAGAATTATGCAAATTGATCCAATAAGGGGTCACGTGGATTTTCCCCTTTGTAATGCAAATTGGGCCGAATTTGACACTTTGAACATTTGGACTTCTTTTTTGGTGGACTTGAGCTTCTCTTGTTGTGCTTGGACTTGGAGTGATTTGGGCTGAAATGTTTGGACTTTCTCTTTCTTTGAACTTGCTTGGGCCAATTGATTTTCATAGCTCCCCACTTTCTACAAACCAAGTGTTTTAGGATTTTGAGTGAATTTCTTCAATTCAACTGAATTAGCAAGTGTGTTAAGACTTGCAATTCCTTGTCCACTCATGTTTATAAGTGTTTTATGATTTATAAACGAATCACCTTCCCTTGGCCCAAGCTGTCATCTCCCACCTCCACCCTCAAATCCTCACCATCGTCCCCCACACACACCCTCACCATTTTGGCCACCCCTCATGTATTCAACTCACCTTCTTCCAGCCCCATTGTTTACATCCATCACCATCCTAATCAATTTGGCGCATCATTGTTTTGATTTTTGTTTGATTGTCTAGGTTTTGAAGATTTATGGGTTTTCTGGTTTAATTGTGTTTAATTTGGCTTGGGTTTCAGAGATATGTGTAGAAGAGAAGTGAAGAGATAGTTGGGAGGACAAGAAGATGAGGGGAGGAAGAGGAGAGAGTGAAAAAGAAGAGAAGAGGAGAAAGAGAAAGATAAGGAGAAATAGAAGGAAGAGCCAAAGAGATGGAGAAATATAGATGGAGGAGATAGAAGAAAAGAAGGAGGTAGAGAAGAGAAGAGGTGACAGTGAAAAAGAAGAATGAAAGAGAAAAAAAAAAAGAGGAAAAGGAAAAGGAAGAAATACTAGGGTTTTTATACGTGAAGAGTCAGAGTTACCCTCACTCATATAAAAATTTTCAAAAAACCAATTCGGTTCGGTTACCCAGTTTTTGCAAAAAAATCAAACCGGTATCGAATCGAAAATTTGGGTATCTATCAAACAGCTACTCGAAACCAACTAGATTTTCGGATACTCAAAAAATTTCGTTCCATCCGGTTAATAGGTAATTTTTAACACTCCTCAACATGAGTGTGTTTAATATTAATTGATTATAAGGAAGTTTTTAAATTTAACTTACTAATTGTTTCTCTGATCCCTCATTCATTGAACATTTACATTTTGGCTCCCAGAATAAATTTTGCTGGCTCCTTCACTAATTTCATCACCTTTCTTTTTTATAAGTATGTATATTGACAAACATCTTGATCATATGGTAAAATTAGGGTTAGGGGAATGAAGTTGGAAAAATGTTTTCATATTGAGGCTAATTATGCATAGAATCATAATATGGCGATGAAACTAAGAAAAATATGTTACTTAGTATTACTATTGAAGAGAAAAAAAAAAAAAAAAAAAACTATGCTTGTAAATGGGTGAAAAAATGTTAAGAAACTTAACTTAAAATCTAAATTAGAGAGCATATTCGACGCTTGTCGTATTTGATATAGTTTTAAAATTTATGAGTTTAAAAAATGAAAAAATGAATGTTATATTTTTATATATTTAAGATTTGAGTGTGAGTCCAGTGACATTTTTAAAAGAAAAATTATTTTGAAAAAAAAAAGAATAAAATGTATGTGATGAATATTTAAAAAAAAGTAAAGCAATGAAAGTCAATTGTGTAGATGGATTGCAATGTTTCTGTACCACCAAGGAGCTTCAAGTGACGTCCGGCCCAAACAATAGCTTTTGTGCCTTTGTTGTGGATTCAACTCCAAACCAGTCCATCAATCTTTATTTGAATCGAGACAAATCCATGAAAAAAAACCCGAATACTTTAATTGGTTTCAATGTACTTGCATAGAGGGAAAATAATTCAAATGGAATCAATTGGGATTTGGAAGCACATCGATTCATTCAATGAGGAGACAAAAAATGCATCAGCCTTCGATTGAAAGAACAACTCAATTCATAGGTGTATATAAACAATGTAATAATCTTTATTAACAATATAAAATAAACCCTTTTTGAAATAAGAAAATAATTAATTGAAAAAAAATTTGGAATCATTTTATAAATACTCCTCTATAGAATTTTTTTTTAAAAAAAAAAAAAACATTTACAATATCTAATAAATATTTGGTAATATTTTAACATAATACATTTTTCACATAAATGACTTGTTTTCATATATTCTTTGAAACCATTCTTAAGCATATCTTAGACAATAGGATTTTTTTTTTTTTTTTTTTTTGAAAGGACGATTTGGATATAAGGACTATATTTAAAAAGATAACTTTGATATGAGAAAGAATAAAGACTAGCTAATAATATTAAAAATAAAACTTATGACATGAAATGTAACACCAATAACAAAAAACACTATGAATATGGGGCTTTTTATTATACTTTTATAAGATCGGTTAAATATTAAACACATCCTAAGGCTTGAATAAAAGATTTTTTTTATGATCCCTTTAAACATGTCGTTAATTGTGTCCAAGTTGCTTCATTTTCTATGTCTGAAAAAGGCATAATATTATTAGATAATAGTTGATGAAGAAAGTGTACTAACCAACGATTTATAATAGATTGAATTGCCCATTTCATACAATTTTTCATGCTTGCATGTGGTTTTACCAAGAACATAGGAAACAATTTGCAAGTTGCTTTGCCTCTAAGCTTTCTTTGTCTCACTTATTATTTTTATTATTGTCCATTGCAGATACCCATGAATAGTGTTTTTTCTGTTTGATATTTTATAACATATAGTAAATTTTTTATTCAATATTGTAACTATAATGTTTCACGGTATAATTAATTTTTTTTCGGTAAGAGGTAATTTTATAAAGAATAATTAATTACACCAAAAAAGGGGTGAACCCCAAGAACTTCAACCCTTGCGACAAGCAAAAGCGAAGAAACACAAAAATAACACAAAAAAGCCAGGATATACAATCCTATACAAAACAACCTATGTCCAAAGAAAAACAGGGAAACGGGAGAATCTACAAAACTAGCTTGATCTGCTCTTCCATAAGGTTACTTTTCAAAAACAAGTTGTCCATCATTATGAGTTGTCTAAGAAACTTGAATCTGATAGATATCAATAATATGAGGATGTTTCTTGGTTCCCTTACTCTTTTATTGTTATTAAACAGATGGAGTTCTACATGGTTTCTTTTTTGCGCATGCTGCTTCATTTTTTGTTACTTTACCAATATGGATAGCGGATTATGCCAAGCAAATCCATTGCCTTGTGAAAACAACTTCAGAAGGAAAGAATGTTTTGCAGTGTTGAGGTAGAAATGGTGTATACTCTTACATACATACGCTCCCAGTTCTCGTTTCGTGCATAAACCAAAAACAGAAAGGATGCTGAAAGCTGCCATGAGAAGCAAGAGAGGTTAGTGTTTGTGGCATGAGAGTTGTCTCATATTCTTTTGTAATGGAGCCAAGCATGCTCCTAGTCTCCTTTGAACCACAATTGATAGTTGTTTTAGTTACAGTTTTACGCCCCCTGTTTATAAGAAGTGAGCATAGGAGAAAGAGTGTTGCTGCTTGCATTTTCATTCAACATCAGAGGTATATAATACAAGTGTAACAGATAAGAGATTAGAAATTCAAAAGGCAAATACAAATTCAAAACAAAGATTATTGATTGCTTCTTCTCTAATATGCCCCCACAAGATGGAGCTCGACTGAAGGGGCCAATCTTGGTGCAGAGAGGAAGAAACCGAGTCTTGGGAATTGGTTTTGTAAGAGAATCAGCAAGCTAGTCTTCACTAGAAACATAAGCAACACGTAGAGAGTCGTTTAGAACTTGATCACGAATAAAGTGGAAATCAATAGCAACATGTTTCGTTTGTGAATGAAAGAATGGATTCAAGCACAAATGAGTGGCCCCAAGACAGTGAGGAATAACAATGCCAGGTTCAAGCAAAAGAGAACACACCCAATTAAGCTCAGTGGCAATAGAAGCAACAACTCTATATTCAGCCTCGGTAGAGGATCTAGCAACTGTGCATTGCTTCTTTGAACTCCAAGATATGGGATTATGACCAAGATAAACAACATAAGCATCGGTTGAAAAACAAAATCATCATTGTTACCAGCCTTATCAGCATCAGAAAAGGCATGTATAAAAAGTGGAGAATCACAGTAAAATTGAATGCCATAATTAGAGGAATTACAAAGATAACGTAACTGGTGTTTGATAGGAACCCAATGTTCGGTAGTGGGTCGATGCATGAATTGAGAAAGCTTGTTGATTGCAAAAGCTATATTTTGCCATGTGATTAGTAAATACTGTAAGCTTCCAACAATAGTTCTACACTCTGTAGGATTTGAGAAAGTGGTACCTAACTGTAATGTAATAGGAGGACTAGTAGGAAAGGGAGTGAGTATCGGCTTAGTATCCAACATTTTTGATTGAGCAAGAAGATCCATAATATAACGTCTTTGAGATAGCAAGATACCATAGGCATTTTGAATAACTTCTATACCAAGAAAATGCACTCCAAAATCCTTAATAGAAAATTGGTGAGAAAGCAAATGCACAAATTGATGAACCAAATCATCATTATCACTGGTAAAAATAATGTCGTCAACACAAACCAAAAGATATATAATATGACCACCATTTTTTAGAACAAATAGAGAGGTGTTAGCATGAGAGTTTTGAAATCCCAAAGTAATAAGAAATTTGCAAAGCTCATAGTACCATGCTGATGGGGCTTGTTTAAGCCCAAAAATTGCTTTTCGAAACTTGCAAACATAAGTGGGATAGTCAGGATCAACAAAAATCTAAAGGTTGGGACATGTATACATCTTTAGTGAGATGACCTTGTAAGAATGCATTGTTGACATCAAGTTGTCAAAGAGACCATCCATGACTAACAGTAAGGCTATGAACAATACAAAATATAGTAGGCTTGATCACATGACTAAATGTGTCATGATAGTTAACTCCTGGCATTGATGAAAGCCTTTTGCAACTAAGTGTGCTTTGTGCATGTCAATAGAACCATGAGAATTGCATTTAATACGAAAATCCACTTGCAACCTAATATATTAGGATTAGAAATACAAGGTACAAGGTATTATGTCCCATTTCGAAATAGAATATCATATTCTTCAGACATGGCCTGATGCCACTTTGTATCTTTGAGTGCTTGAGTTGCAGTGGTTGGTTCTACATCACAAGCTTGGTTGAGTTGAGTGGAAAGGTTAAGTGTTTGGATATTATTTTTGGCTGTAGTAATCATAGTGTGTATTGGTGGTGGTTGTGGTGGTAATTGTGAGGAATTGGTGTTGATAGTGTGGTTGTGGTGCAGTTGGGGTTTGGGTGAAGGCTTAAAGGTGGTTAGTGAGGGTTGAGATTCCTGCGGCAATGGTGGTGATATGGATAAGGGTAGTGTGGTGGTGGTAGATGCCAATTGATCATCACACAGAGGTTGCCTTTGAGGTGGAACTACAGATGCGGTGGAGAATAGCATTGAAGAAGCAAGACCTATTAGAATTGTTATTATAGGAGGAATCCAAGTGGAGATAGTATCAGGATAGGGATGAGAAGATTGAGTGGAAAGAGTTAGAAAAGGAAAAACTGACTCAACAAACTTGAATTGACGAGAGACAAACATTCTTGATGTAGAAGGATGATAGCATAAATAGGCACTTTGAGTGAGAGAGTATCCAAGAAAGATACAGGGTTTGGATCGAGATTCAATTTTGTGAGTGGAGTAGGGACGAAGCCAAGGGTAGCACGAACAACCAAAAATGCAAAGCTTCGAATAGTTTGGCGTAGAACCAAAAATTGTTTAATAGGGAGATGGAAGGTTTAACGTGGGAGTGGGCATATGGTTAATTAAGTAAATCGCAGTGGCAAAAGCATGAGACCAAAAGTTTAAAGGAAGTGAGGTATGGGAAAATAGAGTGAGACATGTTTCGACTATGTGACGATGTCGTTTTTCAAAATAGCCATTGTGTTTAGGTGGGTGGGGTGGAGAAGTAAGATGAGAAATGTCATGAGTTGCAAAGAAAGGAGCAAGAGCCACGTATTCACCACCATTATCTGAATAAATTGTTTGAATTTCACTTTTGAAGTATTTTTCCGCAATGGCTTTAAAACAAATAAAAACATCTTTGACTTTAGATTTTTGCTTAAGGGGATAAAACCAGATCTATTTACTTAAGTGATCTACAAAGATGACATGATATTTAAAACCATCATGTGAAATAACAGGTGAGGTGATAATCATAGATTATACTATTCTCTATACTATTTTTGTAGGATTTCAGATACTTCTTATGAGTTTTGTGCCTGAATTGTTACTTAATTTTGCATATTTTATGTTTCAGGCCAAAATGTGCAGTTGGAGAAAAATAGAGCAAAAATGAATTTCTAGACTCGGAATTGAGCGAATTCAGAAGATCGGGGGAATTCTGATCCTGATTGGAAGCACCCTTGGAGTTTGTTCTTATTGGGGATCAAGAGATCAAAGATTCAAGTGAAGAAGCAAGCAGAGGGCAATTCCATAAATTCAGCAAAGAAGATCAGGAGTTCACTGCAGCAAGCTAGCCTCTAGACTTGTGGGTCAATAAAACTCAAGTCGATGTTATGATGAGATTTTTTCTTCGTTGTGGCAAAAACCGCAATTTTTAGTAATTTTTTTAAACGCTGTGTTTTTCTATTATTGTATTAGGTCCTAAGGTTTTTGGAGACTATTTAAGAAAAAAATTAGCTCATTTTGAGAACGAGGTCGACATTTTGGGAAATAGGGAAAAGAGAAGAAGATTGGAAGAGTTTGGGTGTCCAAATTAGAGAAGTTTCTTTTCCCTTTCTTGTTTTTATGATGTTGAACTCTAATTTTGTTATGTATTTGATGTCTATTTCCATTTTGAACATGAACTAACTCATTTTTAGGTTAGGGTTTTGATGGATCTTTGTTTATAATAATTTAATCTATAATATCTTGTTGTTTTTTGGGTCCTATTGCATGGATTAAGTGTTTATCATTGTTCTTAATGCATTTGATTGTTGTGTTTTTGAATCAAATGAATGTTGAGCATGATGAGACTGAGAAGTGATTCACGTGTTAGTTTCTTGAGATAAACACCATAGATTGAGCGAAAACTAGAGATAGACAAACGCGATCTATAAAATCTCTATAGGATTCCACATGTTTAAGGGACTTTGAACTATTAAATTTCATTTTATCGGGTGCGGAATTTTAATAGGGGTAAGTAGTAAATTATAGTCTGAGAAGGTATATTTTACAATGTAGGGAGTCTGATTTGTAATCTGTGCATGTGAACTTGAAAATAATAGGATTATTAGGTTGAATTGGAGTAACTTAGTGAATTCGAAAGCCTAACCTCTCTTCTTGAATTGAATTTCATTGTTGAATTGCTTTTATTGTGTTAATTTTAGTTGTCTCTTTTGTTTTGTTCTAATTTAGTTTTTAGTAGCTCCCATAAATCCAAATTTTTTTTGTTCTTCAATTAGTTATAAAATTAGGAAAATCGGTACTTAGCACTCAATCCTTGTGGGAATGATACTCAATTCATCATTGTATTACTTTTTGCAACTAGTGCACTTGTTAAATATGCATGTTTGTGAAATCATGCACAAGTTTTTGGTGTCGTTGTCAGGGATTAATTTTGTATTAATATTGAAGTTTTCTAGTTTTCACTAAATTGGAGTTTAACTTTTAGTTTTAATTGTTTTAGTTTAATTTTTGTTTGCTTGTGATCTCGTGCTCTTTTTCTTTCCTGTGTAGTTTATGCGAAAAATAAGAAATCATCCAGTGGTTCCTATTGATCCAGAGATTGAAAGAACCATGAGAAGACTTATCAGAGAGAGAAGAGAAAGAGAGGCGAGAATCATTGAGATGGCTGAAAATAGAACTTTGAGGGAATTTTCACTTCCACAAGTTGATGGGTGTAGTCCGAGCATAACGAGACCGCCTGTTAAGGCAAATAATTTTGAGATAAAGCCGATTATAATCCAAATGATTCAACAATCAATATAGTTTGGGAGTGATCCAAAAGAAGATCCTAATATGCACATAGCCAACTTCTTGGAAATCTGTGACACATTCAAGCACAACAGGGTGACAGATGATGCTATTAGGTTGCGACTGTTTCCATTCTCAATAAGAGATAAGGCAAAAGGATGACTAATGTCACTACCCACTGGAACCATAACGACATGGAATGATCTAGCACATAAGTTCCTATACAAGTATTATCCACCAACTCTTTTGACAAATATGAGAAATGACATTACCTCATTTGTACAAGGTGACCATGAATTATTATATGAAGCATGGGAGAGATTCAAGGAAATGTTGAGGAAGTGTCCACACCACTGTTTTCCTGTTTAGATGCAAGTCCAAACGTTCTATTTAGGTTTACTACCAAATGTTCGAACAATGGTAGATACAGCAACTGGAGGAGCTTTATAGAATAAGACATCGGTGGAAGCTCAAGAGTTACTTGAAGTTTTAACGAGTAACAACTACCAAAGACCGAATGAGAGAATAGTGCCGAAAAAGTCCATGTGTATTCATGAAGTTGATGCTTACATAACCATTTCAGCCCAACTTGCCGTGCTTCATGAATAAATAAGAGGTATGCATGTTAATTCCATTCAAACACCTCAAGTAACATGTGATTTTTCTACAGGTAACCATGTGAGCATTGACTACCAAGTGGGGAACACCTTTGCTTCATCCTCCTCATCATCAGAGCAAGTTAAACATTTGGCTGGGAATCAGAGAAAACAGAACAATCCATTCTCCAACACCTACAATCCTGGTTGGAGAAATCACCCAAACTTATCCTGGGACAACCAAAACAATCAATTAAATCAAAAGACAGTGCCAAACCATCAATCAGGGGTGAACCATCAACTACTTGAGCAGAGATGTTGAAATTGAAGGATATGTTTGGGAAATTCATGCAAGAAACTATAGGTTTTATGAATGAGATGCGGTCAAATTTCAAAAATCAAGGAGGGTCTATTCGAAACTTGGAGATTCAAATGGGTCAAATTGTTGAAAAGTTGAATGAGAGAGCTCAAGGTTCCTTACCAAGTAACACGGTGACAAATCCATGTGAACAAGCAAATGCCATAACTCTAAGAAGTGAAAAAGTCTTAAAAGAAGTGGAACCAAAAAAGAAGGATAAGAACCCTCCAGAGAAGAAGGAAGAATATGAGGAAGAAGTCGATGAAGAAATCATTGTTGAAAAGAAGCCAACAAGTCTTAGAAAAGAAGAACCAAAGAAAGAAAAGAAGAACCAAAGAAGGAAAAGATGCCAAAGTCAAGGAAGGAAAAATTGCCATTTCCTAAAATATCACCAGAGTTGGCACACCACACTCCTCCAATTCCTTTCCTTTAGAGATTAAGGAAGCAAAATTAGGATAAACAGTTTACGAAATTGCTTGGTGTTTTCAAAAAACTACGTATTAACATTCTTTTTGCAGATGCATTGTAGCAGATGTTGAGTTATGCTAAGTTCCTGAAGGAAACTTTTTCAAACAAGAGAAAGCTGGAAGAGGAAGAAACAGTGATGCTTAGAGTGGAATGTAACGCCATTTTGCAGAAGAAGTTACCACCAAAGCTCAAGGATCCAAGGAGTTTCAGTATCCTTTATGGTATAAGAGATGTTACATTTGATAGAGTTTTGTGTGACTTAGGTGCTAGCATAAATCTGATGCATTTTTTTGTTTTCAGGAAATTAGGGACCGATGAAGTGAAGCCTACAATGGTTTCTTTGTAGCTTGCTAACCGATCGATCAAGCATCCATAGGGTATTATTGAAGATGTGTTAGTCAAGGTGGATAAATTCATATTTCTTGCAGATTTTGTTGTATTGGATATGGAGGAAGTCAAAGAGATACCGCTCATTTTGGGAAGACCATTCCTTGCTACTGGAAGAACTTTAATTGATGTACAGGAAGGAAAATTGATTTTGACTGTCCAAGATGAAACGATAACTTTTAATGTGTTTGAGGCCATGAAATTTCCATCGGAAGTAGAGTCATGTTTCAGGGTTGATGTGATTGATAGAGTAGTAAAAGACACATTTGAAGAGATCCGTCCTCAACTACCTCTTGAAGGATGCATTTCCTAATCCAAAACTACGAGGAAGATGAACCAAGGAAGAATGATTGTGCTAGGTATTTGGAAACATTTCAACCAATGAACACCATCCAGGATCTAGAATTTGAAGACTTGGACATGAGTAAGAAGAAGGATAAGGCAAAGTTAGAAGAACCTCCTAAGCTTGAATTGAAGCCTTTACTATCTTATCTCAAATATGTGTATCTTAGTGAATCGATTCTTTTCCAGTTATTATCAATGCAAATTTGAGTGAATTGGAGGAAGAGAAATTGATTCAGGTATTGAGAGAGCACAAGTCTACAATTGGATGGACCATTTCAGATATAAAGGGCATTTCTCCATCTTTTTGCATGCACAAAATCCTTATGGAAGATGATATCAAGGCAAGAGTGCAACCACAACGACGATTAAACCCTTCTATGAAGGAAGTGGTAAGGAAAAAGGTGGTTAAACTCCTAGATATGGGAATCATCTATCTTATTTCAGATAGTCATTGGGTGAGTCTTGTACAAGTGGTTCCAAAGAAAGAAGGTATCACGGTGATGAAAAATGAGAGCAATGAGTTGATTTCGACCAAGACAGTCATAGGCTGGAGGGTGTGTATTGATTATAGGAAACTGAATGAAGTAACAAGGAAGGATCATGTTCTATTACCATTCATTGATTAGATATTGGAAAGATTAGCGGGACATGCCTATTATTGTTTCCTAGATGGCTACTCAGGGTATAACCATATTCGTATTGCTCTTAAAGACCAAGAAAAGACAACATTCAGTTGCCCATATGGTACATTTGCATATAAAAGGATGGCCCTTGGGTTATGTAATACACCTACCACCTTTCAACGATGCATGATGTCCATATTTAGTGATATGGTGGAACAGTTTCTCAAAGTGTTCATAGACGATTTTTCCCTTTTTGGCTCTTCTTTTGATGATTGTCTTTCTAATCTTTCTCTTGTTTTGCAGTGATGTCAAGATACTAAACTAGTGTTAAACTGGGAGAAGTGTCATTTTATGGTTCAAGAGGACATAGGCTCCGTTTGGTTGGTTTTTGAGAATACTATTATTAGTATTCCCAAAAAAGTTAAACAGCAAAATGCCCCAAAACTCACAATATTATCTAATATTATTCAACTTTTTTTAAACCCCCTAAATTTGTTAATTTAATTAAATACCCCTAAATATTTTTTTTCGAAATTGCAAAAACACCACTAAATCCACATTATACTAGATTTTGGCCACCACTACCGGAAGTTGGCCGGAATCTGGTAGGATGGCACACTACCGGCTGGATCTTACTAGTAGTACGTTGATATAACCTTTTCTAACCAGATCCACAGTGTATCTGACCGGAAAAGCCAGATCTAAGGCCAAAGATCTGGCAGTTGATAGCCAGATCTTTGGCCGTAACCAGACATCAACGACGGCCAACATATGGTCGTCGTTAACCATTAACGACGGTCGTATCTTTGGCCATCGTTGATGAGCAAATGCGGCTAAATCTGGTCGTCAATGGCCAGATCTAGCTGTAGATCTGGTCAGAAAAGGCCATATCTGCACACGATCGGCAAGATCCAGCCAATCATACGCCGATACGGCGACTCCGGCCACCCTCTGACGGTGTTGGCCGGCTGTCCGTATTTGATGGGTGGGTGGGTGGGTTGGGGGTGTTTTTGTTAACTTTTAATGTTTTATTATAGGGGTGTTTTGTAAAAAAACAAACATAGGGGGTATTTTATTAATTTATAAATCCTACATCGTAATACCCGCCCAATTCAACTTTTTTTTTAACTTTTTTCAAAAAACCTTTCCCAAAAACGTAAAAATGTGAACCAAACGAAGCCATAGTTCTTGGACATCGGATTTCAAGGAAGGGAATTGAAGCGGATCGAGCCAAAATTGAAGTGATTGAAAAGTTGCCACCTCTAACAAATGTCAAATCTATCCGGATTTCTTGGGACATGCGGGATTCTACAGAAGATTCATCAAGGATTTCTCTATGATTTCTAAACCCTTTTGCAATTTGTTACTTAAAGATGCACCATTTGATTTTAATGATGATTGCATGCATGCTTTTCAGACTCTTAAGCAATTATTAGTATCTGCACCTATTATTGCGGTTCTCGATTGGGAACTTCCATTTAAATTAATGTGTGACGCTAGTGATTATGCGATAGGGGTAGTCTTAGGGCAAAGAAAGAACAAAGTTTTGCATGTGAAACAGTATGCCAATAGAACATTGACTGATGCACAATTGAATTACACTACCATTGAAAAAGAGCTTTTGGCAGTTGTTTATGCTTTTGACAAATTTTGCTCTTATTTGCTAGGTGCCAAGGTCATTGTCTACATGGATCATTCAACGCCCAAGCATTTTTTGGCAAAGCAAGAAGCAAAACTGAGACTTATTCGATGGATTCTACCCTTTCAAGAATTTGATTTGGAAATCTGGGATAAGAAAGGGTTGGAGAATGTGGTGGCAGATCACTTGTCAAGACTTGAGCAATCGGAAAGGGAGAATGAGAAAAAGGTCCAAATTCAAGATACATTTTCGGATGAACAATTGATGAAAATTAAAGAAGCACCATGGTATGTTGATATTGCAAACTACTGGTCATCTCGAGTGCTTCTGATGGATATGACTTACTAATAAAAGAAGAAGTTCTTTTCTGACTTGAAGTTCTATTTTTGGGAGGAAACTTTTATGTATAAGCATTGTGCGGATCAGATGATATGCAAGTGTGTGCTGAAAGAAGAAATGGAGAGCATATTGTGGCATTGTCATGAAAAGGAAGTTGGTGGTCACTTTAGAGAAACAAGAACTGCAGCTAAAGTCCTTCAATATGGATTTTATTGGCCAAATCTTTTTAAGGATGCCTTTAGATTTGCTCAAGAGTAGGACCAATGTCAAAGGAGTGGGAATATCTCTAGGAGGAATGAAATGCCCTTGAACAATATTTTGGTTGTGGAACTTTTTGATGTTTGGGGGATTGACTTCATGGGATCCTTCCCAATTTCATTTGGGGACACCTACATTTTGGTTATGGTGGACTATGTGTCAAAGTGGATAGAAGCAGTTGCATTACTTTCCAATTATGCTAAGGTAGTGGTAAGCTTTGTTAGAAAGAATATCTTCTCTCGATTTGGAGTACCACGGGCTATTACAAGTGATGGAGGGATGCACTTTTGCAACCGGTAATTAGAAATGGCAATGGGTTCGATATTTTTGGGTACCCGGCCTGGCTCATCCCGAAAAGGTTGGACTTTGCGGGCTTGGGCTTGGGCTTGGGCCTGATTTAAAGGCTCGACCTCAGGTACGAGCCAGATCTAGGTATGTCTTCAAGCCCGACTTGGCCCGGCTCGACAATTTTAGTATTAATTTTACTAAATTGCCCTTATACTATATATTTAATTACAAGATTATCCTACATATATATACCCATTTTTCCCAAACCCTACATGGATGGATGGATGCACTTTGTGGAATGTTATTTATATATTTGGTGAGTATTCAAAAATAAATTAATATTTAAAAACTGTTTCTAGAATTAAAAATATAAAAAAAAATTTAACTTTATTAATATTTAAAAATTCACATTATAAAAATGAGGGGGCTTAGGCCGGACCTAAAGTTACAAAAAGCCCGTCGGGTCGGGCTTGGGCTTTACATGTCATACCCGTGATGGGTTTGGGCCTTTGTCATGAGGTTGAGCTTGGGCCAGGGCCAAGGGATACTCGGTCTCGGTCTAACCCATTGTTATCACTACCAGCAATTTGAAGCTCTATTGGGAAAATATGGGGTGGCACATCGAGTGGCTATACCTTACCTCCTCAAACGAGTGGACAAGTTGAATTGTCAAATAGGGAACTGAAGAAAATTCTAGAGAAGACGGTAAATGCATCGAGGAAAGATTGGTCATGGAAGTTAGATGATTCACTTTGGGCATACCAGACAACATTTAAAACACCAATTGAAATGTCCCCATATCGACTTGTGTTTGGTAAAGCATGCCACTTGCCTATGGAATTGGAGCATAGGGCTTTTTGGGTAGTAAAAATGTTGAATATGGATTTACAAGCCATTGGAGAAGAAATGATGCTTCAACTCAATGAATTGGATGAGTTTTGCCACCAAGCATATGAAAATGCAAAGATTGATAAAGAGAAAACCAAAATTGTCATGAAAAGCATATAGTGAAGAAGAACTTTGAAGTGGGTAAGAAAGTTTTGCTTTACAACTCAAGACTTAGGCTTTTTCTCAGAAAACTTAAGTTTAGATGGTCTGGACCCTTCATAGTTGCTAAAGTTTATCCATATGGAGCAGTTGAGATTTTTCATGAGCAAAAAGGCACTTCTAATATCAATGGGTAGAGATTGAAGCCATACATTGATGGAGCTTTGAATTGCAAGACATTACCCACCAAGCTGGACATTCTGAAATGAGATCCGAGGAGAAAGTCGAGCTTTCGACTATAAACAAGCACTTCTTGGAAGGCAACCCAAGCGTTTTGCATTTTGTGTGAATTTATTTGTTTTACATTTTGTTTATGCTTTATTTGACTTAGAATAATTAATTTTTATTTTTATTTTTCTTTTTGTGTTTCAGGTGAAAATTTGAAATCTGGCATGAAGAGTAATTTTCCAGACTTCGTCGCAGCAAGGAGAAATTTTTGCTATGGCAAGATATACACTACCATCGTAGTGCATTAAGGTTTTCAAATTTTTGCCATGATAAGGAAGAATTTTCGCTGTGGCAACGTATGCACTGTGATTGATACTGCACAAATTTTCCAGATTTTGTCGCGACAAGAAAAAAATTTTCGCCATGGCATCGAGCAGGTCTGATGTGATATTGAAGAATTTCCAGAATTTCTCCGCAACAAAATTTCCTCTTCGTCGCGGTGAAGTCCATTTTCTATATAAACTTGCCCTTTCTCTCCCATTTTCACAGGAACTCAAATTAGCCTCCAAGAACCAAAAAATTTTCTTTTCAAATTTCGACCTTTTCCTTTCAATTTTCTTGCACCATTCCACTCCATCACTCCAATGAACACCCAATTACCTTACTTTTTCAATGATTTTGAAGAATTTTAAAGAAATTTTGGAAACCTTAGGTTTTTCCAAAATTTGAGGATCTTGCGATTAGGGCAAAAATTGGTGAAATTGAAGGTGCAATCTTTGTGGGTGAGGTAAGATTTCAAGTTCCCTAGTCTTGAATTAGATCAATTTCGATTTTTAATGCTTTAATTTTGAGAAATTGATTGAATTACTTGAGTTATGGATATTGATGCGAATTGTGGAGTGATTTTGATTTGGGAAGTGTTGATTTTGAATTGATTTGTGTTGAGGAGGTTGGGTTTGTGATATTGAAGTTGTTAGATTGCATTTGAAAGTATGGTGATTTTGGGGGTTCATTGTGAATTTTGAAATTGTTGTGGTTGAATTAGAGATTCGATTGTTAGGTTGTGAGAAGTGTGCATTTCTGTTTGATTTTGGAGTTGAATTGTTGAAATTTTGTGTTGATTGAGTGTGGGTTCTGTTGGTTAAGAAATGACAGATTGTAGTGATTTGTGTTGAGTGAAAATGCCACTTAAAACCACTCCAAAGGGTAAAGGCAACCAAGTCGACAATAGGTTTATGAATTCTAAGGCTAAACAGCATTATGAAGTAGCCGTTCAGAAAAAGGACAAGGGTTTTATACCAGAGAGAGGGATGACCAATACCTTTACAGAAAATTGGGCAACAAGAAGGAATTGGGTAACCTTTTTGGAAGAACCTAAGCATCTAGTTGTAGTACCCATTGTACGAGAATTTTATGCGAACTTCTCTGAGTGTGATCCCGGTCATGTGTATGTGAGGGGTGTTAAAGTTCCATTTAGTGCCTGGATCATCAATGAATTTTATGAAATTAGGCCAATATAACATGATGATTACCTAGAATTCAAGGCTAATGACATTAATTTTGAGGATATAATCAAGGTTATAGCAAACCCATGTACTTCTTACGAAATCACTAAGAAGGGAAGGAGAAAGTTGAGGGGGACTGATTTGACAGTTATGGCTAGAATTTGGCAATACTTCATTTGTGCAAGGTTGATTCTAGAGACACACTATAGTTCAGTGGATGCAGATAGAGCCATATTACTTTATGCCATTGCAACTGGAAAGAAGATGGATGTGGCAAAAATTATAATGGAGAATATAAGGCATTCAACCAAACTAGTGAGAGCTAGCTATGCCTTCCCACGTCTTATCACAAAGATTTGTATGAAAGCTAGAGTTCAGAAGGCAGATGATAAACCGCTTATTCATCCTGCCCCAATCCTTGACCAAGTTTACTTTTAGAGACTCAAAGATAAACCTACTGTTGAAAGAGCTAACTCAAGCTTAAAAACACCAAGATCAACTCCCACTCCCACTACAACTGCAACTACACCTGCACCCTCACTCACAACAAAAGATCTACTGCAACAAATTCTAACCAAGGTGAATAGAATAGAGAGATGCCAAGATTGGTTGGGAGATCAAACCCGAATGTTGTACGAGATGTAGTATAAGTGTTACACCAGTCTGGGCATAGATGTGTCCAACTTCCAATGGCAAGATTGGCAAGAAGATGAAGATCAAATTCCTAATGATGCCATGGATGAAGATGACGATGATGAGAAAGAGGATAAAGATGAATGAAGCCTGAGACACATTTAGTTTTACTTTTGTTTTTGTTTTATTTTTGTACAATGGAACTCATTTTATTTCTTGTTTTTATGTTTACTTTGTTTTTGCATTCTTAGGTTTTAGGTTTAGTTTTGCTAAGGTTTGAGAATGAGATGTTATTTTTCCATAATCTGTGAGGTTTTCTAACACATTTTGGACCCTTGAGTTTTTATGTGTTTTGACAGATATTGCTGATAAAGAAAACAATGACAGGATGTCTAGATTTTGCGCTCATTTCAATCTTCACGGATTAATCAGAGGAGTATCTCATAACCTTAAGATTGTTTTTCTACTCCTATGATCATTATTGGTTAAGATTGAGGACAATGTCATTTTCTATTGGGGGGTAGAGAAAAATTTAAATTTTTTTGCATGTTTTAATTGACTTTTTTCTTTGTGCGTTTAATGGTTTGTGTGTTGTGTATTTTGATTTTGTATGTTTGTTGTTATTTTCATTGCCTAGGTGAATTGCATAAGTCCATTATGAGATTTTGATTGTTGGAATATTATTTATGGAAAATGCGAAGCATTGCTTCAAGTTTATGTTGGTTGACTTGATTTAACTTGATGCTCGTTGAGTTGTTCAACCACCATGTTCATTCTTTTGGCATGCTTAGAAACATTTTACGTAGCTATGTGAAGTCTTGATAATGTTGGTAGACTCTAGAACCTAGTTGAGAGGTGCTTGAGGCGAAATTCTAGGATTAGACATTGTTGAGGAAATGATTGAGGCAATTTTTTGGAATGTTTGAGCCTTTCTAGCCAACCCATGAATGAATTGTCCCTAGTCACCCGTTTGAGCCTATTGATATTTTTGCCTTATTTTTTTTTCTTTCATGCAACTAAATTGTCTAGCCCCTTTGCTCTAAACACTTTGTCATACCCTTTAGGAGAACTCCAGACCTTTTGTATAACATAAAAGAGTTTTGGAGGTGTGTGAATAAGTGATGGATTAAAAAGTTCAAGTTTGGGGGTTCTGAAAAAGGGCAATAAAAAGGGGAAAGTAATCCCATTCCTGATTGTGTTTGACGTTGATTTCCATTAAAAAAAAAAACTCTTTATATAGTTTTAATTAAAGTTCTTGATTTACTTATGCATTTCCAGTATAAAAATAAGAAATGCATAAGTTCGGGGGTTGTAAAAAGGGTTGACACTTTTCGTTGGTGATTGAGAAAGAAAATGGGACCAATGTAGCTCTTTGAGTTTGCATGAGGAAATCTGAGTTCTCTTGCTTTGTTTTTCCTATCTTTTCTTTGAAGCCACTTACTGTAACACCCCACTTGAGGTACATACTTAAGATTGTCTGTATTACTTAAAGGATTCACTCTTCAGCTTTAATTGAGTTTGTATGTTGAATTGGTATGTTTGCCTTGGTTTTGGTTGAGTTTTGTTGAAGCTTGGAAATCCAATCTTCGCTGGGGCGAAGAAGAAGCTTCGCCGCGGCGAGGAGGAGCTGCACTCACGGGTAGGTTCTGCCTTTTTTCGCCAGGGCGACGGAAAGTTCTTCGCCGCGGCGACGAGCCTAATAAAAAGTTCCTTGAGTTTTCTAGAGAATTTTTCTTTTGGGGCACAATGACCATTCTACCCCTAATTAGTAGGAAAAGTGGGGAGTAAAATGTAAGGAAATTTAGTAGAAATTGTGTTTGGATGGGGGTGTATTTGTAAAGAATCAAAGGATATAGATGGAATTTTAGCAAAGGTGCAAGGGCAAAATGGGAAATGATGTTTATATTATGAGCTAAGAAGAGTTAAAGTGTAGAGAAACCCCTATTCATTCATTTCCACTGCCTCTCTCATTTGCCTAATTTCTCTCAATTTCTCCATCCAATCTTCCAAGATTTCTATGGGAATTAAGAGAGCTTTTGAGTAGAAATTTCATCTAAAGCATCCTAAGGTAAGGATTCATGCTTTAGATGTGAGTTTTCCTATAGTTATAGTGAAGTCTTATTTGGTTGTTATTGTTCTTGTTGTTGTTTTGAGTTGTAGAGAGAAGACAAGACAACAAAGGAAAGGAAAAGTGCTAGAGAAGCCACTTTTTCACAAGGTAAGTAAATCCAACCAAGTTGAGTTTTGAATAAGCTTTTGAGTAGAGATTTATTTTAACTATGCATGTATATGTTATACCCACTGAAAAATTGAGATGAGATGTGTGCTTAGTCCTAATTGTTGGGTATGATTAAATTATGAGAAGGGTTTTAATGTGTGGTGAGAAAGTGAAATTGAGTTAAAGTTGGAGGAGTTGTGTATGAATATTTTTGGGAGTGCTTTCTTTGGCAGGAATTATGATTGTATGAGGGAGTTTTCCTTCCATTTTGGATTGTTAAAGAGAAGAGTAGAGTTATAGATAAGTAGAGCTTTGTTATGCACATGAGTTGATTGAGGAAATGCCTAGGTGAAATCTGCCCTGTCATTGCCGTGACTTTCTAAGTGATTTTTTGGCATCTTACGGATTGAACTGGGCTGAGACCAAAACATCAAAGTTGTAGCCCTGTCTCTAAGCTTTAAAACGAGACCAAAACCGTAGCAATCCGATGTGTATAACGCAAGTTATGCCTTTTATAGTGAGACTTGTGCAGAATGACTGTTTTAATGCAATATTTCATTTGGCATTTCATAAGTGCATTAGTGAGCATGAGTTGTCCATACACATTTTTCTTATGCACTTAAGAAGTAGCTTGAGACATGATAGAGAATGTAAGTATAAGCTACTTTAAGAGTAAAGAGAGAGAAAGAGAGAATAAGCACTAGAGAACGAAGAGAAAAGAGATTAGAGTAGGTTATGCGATGGGGAACCCGTGAGTAATGGGTAGAGTTTCCCGCATGTACGTCGCATTGAGAGAGCGGCATGAGTATGAGAGAGAGAAAAGTGGTGTAGCCCGTGAGAGTGCATGCGGATGAGGGCTATACCCGAGAGTACCCGAGAGAGAGATTATACACTCACATGGCCAAGGGTTCCGAATCCATGCATAACCGAGTCCGATCAGCTAGAATGAGTAGAGGTCACGTAGAGTGGGAGGGAGTCCCGGCCGTGCCCCCGGTAAGATGGGGTCGTGACTTACTAAAGAGAGTTAATAGAAAAGAGTTCTAAGAAAGAGAAATAGAGAGAGAGGTACCAAAGAGAGAAACTGAATGAGGAGTTGTAAGGAAAGAATTAGAGAAAGAGAGCTACGGGGATAGATGAGTAGAGGATTTACTTACTGAGCATTATTTTAGTGCTCACCCTATTGTTTTTCCTATGTTTTGCAGGATCTAGGTGAGAACACGGTCAAATGGACGTCGGCGCTCGAAGGGAAGCGGTTACACTGTTTACCATATTTTTGATGACTTTTGTACATAGTATAATTTTGTGTAAAAATGTATATGTTTGTAAAGAATATCTATGTATATATATATGTTTAATAAAAACAAAAATTTGGGCCCAATTTCTTATATTACTTTATATGTATTTCATATGAGTATTTGAGTAGAAAATGGTTATTACAATTACCCAAGCCTAATGTTACACACTTTCAAAGACCTTTTGACCCTTAGCGATGTCTATCCTACATTAGTGGAGAGTAGTTCAATACTTAGGCTTATGGAGTCTACCACCATTTAATAAACCTAACATTTATGCATAAAATAATCCAGGAAGTCGGAAGGTGGATTGAAGTGGGGATTACCTACTTAGGAGACCGATAGAGAAAGATAGTCAATTCAATTTATGACTTTTTGGAGTGTTAAGCGTTTTCTTGTAATAATGTATCAATAATTTTGAGACTTGCATTTGCAATCAATTCTAGGCATTTCTTTTGTGTTTGATTTTAATTTCCTTTGCTTTTTTAGTTTTTTGTTGTTTTTCTTTTGTTTCACTTTGTTCTTGATGCTTGAGGATGAGCCTTAAGTTTGGGGGTATTTGATAATCCTAGGATTATACTATTTTTGTAGGATTTCAGATACTTCTTACGAGTTTTATGCCTGAATTCTTACTTAATTCTGTATATTTTATGTTTCAGGCGAAAATGTGTAGTTGGAGCAAAACAGAGCAAACATGAGTTTTTGGACTCGGAATCGAGCGAAATTCAGAAGATCGGGGGAATTCTAATGCTGATTGGAAGCACCCTTGGATTTTGTTCCTATTGGGGATCAAGAAGATCGAAGATTCAAGTGAAGAAGCAAGCAGAAGGCAGTTCAGTAAATTCAGCAAAGAAGATAAAGAGTTCACTGTGGCAAGCTGGCCACTGGACTCGTGGGTCAATAAAACTCAAGTCGATGCCACGACGATATTTTTTTTTCACCGCAGCAAAAACTGCAATTTTTAGTTTTTTTTTTTTTTTTTAAATGCTACGTTTTTCTATTATTGTATTAGGTCCTAGGGTTTTTGACAACTGTTTAAAAAAAGTTAGCTCATTTTGAGAAGGAGGTCGACATTTTGGGAAATAGGGAAAGGAGAAGATGATTGGAAGAGTTTGGGTCTCCAAATTAGAGAAGTTTCTTTTCCCTTTCTTGTTTTTATGATGTTGAACTCTGATTTTGTTATGTATTTGATGTCTATTTCCATTTTGAACATAAACTAACTTGTTTTTAGGTTAGGGTTTTGATGGATATTTGTTTATAATGATTAAATCTATAATATCTTGTTGTTTTTGGGTCTTATTGCATGGATTAAGTGTTTATCTTTGTTCTTAATGCATTTCATTGTTGGGTTTTTGAATCAAATGAATGTTGAGCATGATGAGACTAAGAAGTGATTCATGTGTTAGCTTCTCTAGATAACACCATAGATTAAGTGAAAACTAGAGATAGACAAACACGATCTATGAAATCTCTATAGGATTCCACATGCTTAAGGGACTTTCAACTATTAAATTTCATTTTGCTGGGTGCGAAAGTTTAATAGGGGTAAGTAGTAAATTATAGCCTGAGAAGGTATATTTTACAATGTAAGGAGTTCGATTTGTAATCCGCGCATGTGCACTTGAAGATAATAGGATTATTAAATTGAATTAGAGTAACTTAGTGAATTCGAAAGCCTAACCTCTCTTCTTGAATTGAATTTCATTGTTGAATTGCTTTTATTGTGTTAATTTTAGTTGTCTCTTTTGTTTGGTTCTAATTTAGTTTTTAGTAGCTCCTACAAATCCAAAATTTTTGTGTTCTTCAATTAGTTATAAAATTAGGGAAATTGATACTTAGCACTCAATCCTCATGGGAACGATACTCAATTAATCATTATATTACTTTTTGCGACTAGTACACTTGCTAAATATGTATGTTTGTGAAATCACACATCATGAGATTCATATATCGGAGAAAATAATTCCAAGGGGTTGAGAAGAAATAAGAGAGGAAGTGGAAAACATTAATTTATGACTTTTATTGCAGTGACAAGCATTTTAAACAAAGTCAGATGACATGGAGAAGGAAAATTTTAACTGATAATGAGAAACAATGTGTTTTAAAATGGGAAATGTAGGATGACCTAATCTATGATGCCACTTAGATGAAGTTGTTTTATTATTGGAAAAAGCGAATAATGGAGAAGAGATTGGAGAGGAAACTAGCCATTCATAGACCTCATCCTTCGTTTGCTCCTTCAAAAAGGGTTGCCCCCATGCGAAGGTCATTCACAAGAAAATAAGAGATAAGAATTCTACAGAGACATTATTAGATGTGCAAAGGTTTGAAATAGATATGAGATTCTTTTTCATGCTAGGTACACATAGGACATTGTCTAGATGAAATGTAGTAGAGGAAGTAGTAAGTGAGGTAGAACCAGTGTGGGTTATAGGAAGACTCGAACCATCACTAATCATAATGTCGTCGAAATCGGTGTAGGGTGCATGAAGAGATAAATTGTTTAGATCAATAGTGACATGATGAGAAGCCTTACTGTTAAGTAGCCACTATGTAGTGTGAGAAGCGGTGTTTGTAGTGAAGTGAGCTCGAGGCATCCATGGTGTTGGAAAGTTTGTTGGTGGATTGGTGGAGGACTGAGTTGGTATAAGGCAAAAGGAGGGACATTTCTTAGCCGCATGTCCCTATATTCCACAAATTTGGCAATAGCCAAGATAAGGGTGTGAAGGAGGTCAATCGCTTTGTGAAGGGTTTGGCTCGGTGTAGGGAGACACGGGGGAGCTATTGTTGTTTGATGGCGATGGGCACCAGCCCATACTATTGTTTCCTGGATTCTATGGTGGACACCAATTGAAGTTTTTGTTGCTTGAGTTGGTTGGAGGGCGCCAACCCATGTTGTTGCAACTCAAGATTTGTTGAGGCTAAAAAGTGTAATGGTTTTGACTTCATTTCTTGGAAAGACACTTTTAAGAGTTTTTCATGTAGTTTATCAAAGGTAATATAGGTGTTCTTGAGCTTGAACAACATGCACAAGTTCTTTGTAATCATCACCAAGGCTATCAAGGATCTTCACAATTTGGAGAAAGTTAGTGATATTTAGAGGTGGAAAAGTGGCCCGCCTCATGGCGGGTTAGGGCAAATTAGGCCCGGCCCCTTACCCGACCCGCCTCTTTGTTTGAAAGGGTGAACTTGGACTGGCCCGCCAAACCTAACCCGGCGAGGTTTTTGTGCGGGCCAGGCCGCAAAAAAATAATTTTTTCTTTTGTGTAATTTTTTTTAGTTAACTTTTCAAATATCAATTAGATTAAATTAATTTTTTAATTAACATTTCTAATATTAATTCAATTTTAATACAATTAAATTGTAATATAAGAAAATTTAGATTTATTCATTTACGAAAAAAATAAAATAAGAAATAAGAAATTACAACAATTGTTGCCTCGTTTAAAACCTTACCAAGAAAAACTCAATTGGGACAAAAACTTGGTAAGGAAAAAAGAGTGCAATAATTGATAGTTAATTTACAAATTACAAAGTTACAGTTTACAAAACTAATTTGAAGGTTGACTAGAATCTCCCTCATCTATATCATCTGAATTAAAAAATTGAAATGATTCTATTAAAGTATCGTCGACAACCTTGTATTGATCTTGATGGTGTGATCGTTCCCAATCTCGAAGACATATGAGGACTTCAATTAATTTTGGTGAAAGTTTAGTCCTCCTTTCATTTAAAATTCTTCCACTTGCACTAAATATTTGTTTGGATGAGACAGTTGTGACAGGAGTAGAGAAAACATCTAGGGTAAGTCCTGATAGTACCGAAAAAATACATTTTATGGTTTTCCAGTATTCTAAGACATCAAAGTTGGCTCTTTATTGTAGATCTGTTGGTATCAAGTTAGGGGTTCCCAAATATTTATGAAGTTCATTACTTTGCAATTGCATAAAGGACATTATATTCGTTGTTGATACTTCTGAAGAGGAGGTTGTGCCTTCGGTTCGGGTCTTCTTCCACCTATTATTTGCACTTTAGGAATCAAAGTCTTCATTTGTATCTTCTGCTAGTTCTTCCATGGGTATTGCGCATCTTTGCTGGTTCCCATACCTGCTTTCATATTGCAAATATACCTCTCTAAGACACTCTCTTATCTGTCTAGTTGATTGGCATATGCTTCTTCTTGTAAATTTCACTTAACATGTCTAAAACATTTTCTAAACCTACTAATATAAGCCTAGGATCAAGTACGACAACTAAACAATAGAGAAAAGGAATGGGTTTTCCAATATTTTTTAAATTTAAATTTCATTGCTTCTATTGGTCTCGCTAAAATTTCATTGTTTTTGTTTTGAGCAAATAAATTTGAAATTTTTAAAATTGTATGTATTACCAATAGACTAGTAGGATGCTATACACCAAAAAGTTTTAAAGTGCTTTAAAAGGTTTTAAGGAAAGAATGAATTTTTTGAGCTATATGCCAATCACTCTCTACCAAAAAAATTGAGGACCCCTCTTATTTGCTACAAAATAACTAATTAAATTTGTATAAGGTAAACATGAATTAGGCATTACATAAGTACTATTCCACTAAATGGCATGTCTAATGCAAAAGGACACAAATTTGATTTTTTACAAGTACCTTGAAATTCAGCATTTCTTATATTACTACTAGTAATCCAAGCTAAACAATCCCTAGTTTTATCAATATTATTTCTAATTCTTTTCATACCACTTTTTACAATTAAATTAATAATGTGACATGCACAATATTGGTGAAAAAACTTCAAATTGTCATAACAAGAAAAATTCATTTAAAAAAAATCTACAGCTTTACTGTTAGCACTTGCATTATCTAAAGTTAAACCTATTACTTTGTGAATAATATCATATTCTTCTAAAACTTCAACAGTTTCATAATAAATTTGTTGACCACTATGATCCACATCCATTAATTTAAATCGCAATAAAGATTTATTTAATTTACATTCGTTATCAAAATAATGACTAGTCACACAAATACAATCTTGTTTAGCTCTACTACTTCAGATATCAGCTGTTAGAGCCACACTAACATGACAACTATGTATTTTATTTCTTAATTTTAATTGCATTTTCTTAAACAAATTTATTAAATCATTTCTAGTTGCAGTTTTAGAATAACTTTTAAATCCTGGAAAAAATGAATTTTGAACAAATCTTTCAAAATATTTATCATAAGCCATATTAATAAATTGATAAGTTGCAGCAATATATAAAGCTAATTGTTCCCTATATACATCATAATTATAACGTTAAGTATTACCCATACTAGTTATTTTAGTTTGATTGGTTTCTCTATTTCCATGATGATTTATATGTTTACCAGCATGCCTTTTGATCTCTACTAGTACCATTACCTGCATCAACTTTATAAATATTTCCACAATACTTGAACTCCATTTTCTATCTTGTAAAACTTTTCAAAATACACCCAAACGTCTGAAGTGTGCTTGTCATTGGTTCTGGTAGCTACAGTTGATGAACCTACTTCTACTTTAGATGGAGTTGGACAAGGATGACAATTACGAGAACGACCTCTAGAACCACTGGAAGCTGTAGCAACATGGGGAGGAACGGGAGAAATATCATGAAGTACTTTTTGTTGGATGGGAAAAGAAATTAGGTAAAGGGCTTGTGTTAAAGCATGAGATAACTTTTGATTCTCCAATTATTTGTGATGTTAATGATAATGAAGATGACGAACTTGCTCTAATCACTAAAAACATTTTGAAATTCTTGAAAAAGAACATGAGAAAACCGAATGTGGCTAAAAGGGAAAACAACCTTTTGTCAAAAGATTTTCTGACCAATCTAGTCGAGGAGGATTTTCAAAAAGATTTCTGAAGGAAAATGAAAAGAAAAAAAAGGGATCAGATGTTTTGAGTATGAAGGCTATGGCCATATTCAATCTAAGTGTGCGAACACTCTTAAGAAAAAGGAAAAAGCCATGGCTACCACCCTAAGTGAAAGTGATGACTTTGAAAGTGAGGGTGATGACACATTAGAAAATGAACAATTCCTAGCCTTTACGGCTAACCAAGAGGATAGTTAATATGTGTCCTCAAATGACTCTAGTGATGTTTACAAAGAGCAACAAAAGGCTTATGATAAGATGTATGAAGCTTGGTTAAAAGGCATCAAGAGAATTAAATCTCTTGAATCTGAAAAATCTCACTTTTTAAAAGATAAGAAAATTTTGAATGACAAAATAAAAGTCTTGTTTTCTAATATGTCCAATAAAGAAATTTTGTTGAATCAAGTTTTAAATGAACTAACTGAGGCCAAGGCCGTTGTTGAAAGGTTAAATGCAGGTTCATACAAGCTTGATGAAGTTCTTGGACAAGGGAAGATGTTTGGTGATAAAATAGGGTTGGGATTCTCTCCTGGTGCTAGCACTTCCAAACCTGGAGTGACCAAACTTTGTGAAAGCCATTGAATCAATTCAAAAATCTATTGCAACCCTACTTGATCAGACCTTGATGGTAAAATGTTTCATTCCTATCTGTCATTTTTGCCAAAAGGAATGTCATATCAAAGCAAACTGTTTTAAACTCATTTCATATTTGAAAAGATGCATTGGAAATAATGATTTTATATAGTAAGGTCACCACCTCAGTTTCTTGAGTCACCACATCAGAAAAAATCATTCAAAAACCATAAAATGTGGAAACCTAAACTTATCAATCTTGAACTTGTGGAAGAAGGTCATGTTACCTATGGTGATGGGAAAAAAAGTAAGATCCTTAGAGAAGGTTCTATTGTTTTTTACTTTTTTTCCTAGTTTCCTAATGTTAAATGATGCGTTTTATGTTGAAGGTTTAAAGGCAAATCTTATTAGCATTAGTCAAACCTATGACAAAGACCGTGTTGTCAAATTTTCAAAAAATAAGTGTCAAGTTTTGAATGGTCATGGTTCTTCTTTGCTTAAGGGAAGGAGATCAAATGATAATTGTCATCTTCTGTCTAATAATGTTTCTTGTTTTAGCACCAAATCAGATTGTGTTAATCTTTGGCACAAGATACTTGGACATATAAACTTCAAACATCTTGTAAAACTTTTCAAGAAAGATGCCGTGAAAGAATTGCCAAAGCTTGTGTTTCCCAAAGGTAAAGTATGTGGACTTTGTCAAAAGGTCAGCAAACTACAAGCTCTCAGAAACCCTTGTCTCATTTGACTACCTCATGTGTTCTTGAATTTTTCCAGATGGATCTTATGGGTCCAATACAAACTGAAAGTTTAGGTGGTAAGAGATATGTCTATGTGTGTGTTGACGATTTTTCTAAATTTTCTTGGGTTGATTTCTTAAGAGAAAAATCTGATGCTTTTGAAGCTTTTAAGTGTCTTTTAAAAAGGTTGCAAGTTGAGCAAATTGTCGTGTTATGAAAGTGATGAGGATAAGAAGTGATCATGGGAGGGAGTTTGAATTTTTCTAACTTCTATGATACACATGGCATTTGGCATGAATTTTCTGCACTTAAGACACCACAACAAAATGGTGTTGTGGAAAGGAAGAATAGAGTCATTCGAGAGATGGCAAGAGTTATCTTAAATGCAAAGAAGTTGCCCCCAAGACTCTAGGCAGAGGCAATCAACACTGCGTGCCATATCTCGAACATAATTTTCTTAAGGAAAGGTACATCTCAAACTCCATGTGAGTTATGGAAAGGTAAAAAGCCAAATGTCTCGTATTTTCATGTTTTTGGTTGCAAATGTTATGTGTTGAATGATAGAGACGATCTAGGAAAGTTTAATGCAAAGAGTGATGAAGGAATCTTCTTAGGGTATTCATCTAATACTAGGGCATATAAAGTTTTCATCATAAGAACATATTGTATCATTGAATCTTTTAACGTGGTTTTTTCTGATTCAAAAGATTTCTCACAGTCTTCATAGGATGGTGAAAATGATGATACATTTGCTCCTGCTGAAGTGACCACTAATCATGATGAAGTGCCCACCGTGATGCCTTTTGGAACAAAGTCCAAAGACAAAGTGACCACCCCTAAACCTGAAGTGAGCACCATTGCTGGTCAACATGAGTCTGCTTCTCAAAGACAAGGAATTGACTTAGTTGTTGGTCTATCTGATGAAATCACTCAGAGAAGAACTCCCAAGACTAAAGATCCTCCCACCTAGGTTAAGAAAGCTCATCCACCATCTTCTATCATCGGAAATCCTAAAGAGGTAATGGTTACAAGGAGAAAAAGGTTTAATGAAATAAATCATCTCCGCTATATTTCCCTTTCAAAACCAAAAAATGCAAAACAAGCTCTGGAAGACGAGTATTGGATTGTTACCATGCATGCGGAGCTTGAACAATTTGAGAGAAATATTGTGTGGAGTTTGGTTCCTAGACCTGAAGGAATCAATATCATAGGAACAAAGTGGATCTTTAAGAACAAGACTGATGAATTTGGAAATATTGTTCAAAACAAAGCAAAACTTGTTGCCCAAGGGTACATATAAGTTGAGGGGATTGATTTTAATGAGACTTTTGCTCCGGTACCAAGGTTGGAATCAATCTGATTGCTTTTGGGAGTTACTTGTTGCCTAAAGTTGAAACTCTACCAAATGAATGTGAAACATTCCTTTTTGAATGGCATTCTTATGGAAGAAGTTTATGTGGAGCAACCTACTGGATTTCAGGATCCGTACAAACCAGATTATGTGTTCAAACTAAAGAAAGCACTGTATAGACTGAAACAGACTCCAAAAGCATGGTATAAAAAACTCACATCGTTCTTACTTGATCACAAATTTGAAAGAGGTAATGCTGATAAAACTCTTTTTATTAAGCATAATAAAGGTGAGTTCTTCGTGCTCAAATTTATTTTGATGACATAATTTTTTGTTCCACTTCTCACACTCAATTGCAAGAGTTCATAAACTTAATGAAGGAAGAGTTTGAAATGAGCATGGTAGGAGAATTAAACATTTTCTTAGGTCTTCAAATTAAGCAATTTGATAGTGGTTTGTTTGTATCACAATCAAAATATGCAAAGAACATGCTTAAACATTTCAATCTTGAAAGGGCAAAACATGCTAAAACACCTATGAGTTTTACCTTAAAATTGTCTAAGGATGTCAATGGGAAAAAGGTAGATAACAAATTGTTTGGAAGCTTAATAGGTAGCCTGTTGTATTTAACTACAAGTAGGCCTGACTTGTGTTTTCAGTGTAGGTGTTTGTGGAAGATTTCAAGTTGATCCTATTGAACTTCATCTTACTACAGTGAAGAGAATCATGAAATATGTTGTAGGAACAATTGATTTTGGATTATGGTTTGCATGCGACACTAATTCTACCTTGGTTGGTTTTAGTGATGCAGACTGGGCTGGTAGCTTGGACAACAAAAAAAGTACTTCTAGATGATGCTGTTTTTTTCTTGGAAACAACGTGGTAACTTGGTACAGCAAGAAATAGAACTCCATTTCTCTCTCAAAAATTGAGGTAGAATATATTGCAGCAGGAAGCTGCTGTACACAAGTTTTGTGGATTAAACAAATGTTGAGTGACTATGGCTTTGATCAATAATGTGTTACTATTTTCTGTGATAATTCAAGTGGCTATTAACATTTCAAAGAATCTAGTTCAACACTCTAGAACCAAGCACATTGATATTAGGCATCATTTCATTAGAGACTTAGTTAAAGATAAGGTGATCACCCTAGCTCATGTGAACATTGAATCTCAACTTGCTGATTTATTTACAAAGGCTTTAGACTTTCAAACTTTTGTGAACTTGAGGAAGTCCGTTGGACTAACTCAACTTGAGTAGAGTTTTTTTTGGTTTAAATAAGTCATGAGAGCATTTTTTTTCCTTGTTTTTTAAAATTACAAGTCTATATGATCTATTCTGTTTCATAAAAGAATTGGTTCTCTCTTTGAAATATGTGTGGTGAGTGATGTGTCCACTTTGATTTTCACCTCAAGAATTATAGCGACTTTCTTTCATTTCTTGAGTATTTAATGCATATTTCTTGTCACCATGTGAAAGAGCTACATTGTTTGTAGTGTGAAAGTCATACTTGAGTAATTTTCTAGAACTTAGGGACCCCTATGTCCTTGGAAAATCTACCATGTAGAGGGCTACTTGCAAGTGTGAAAGCTACAATTGGTTACCCCTTCAGAGTTTTGCCTATTAATCTCTTTTCTATGAAAAAGAAGCCAAAATGTTGAGATTAACTTCTAAAGAAAAAGATTGATTCGAATGAAAAAAGGCATGAGGGAAGGGGGAGTTGTTTTCTTTTCAATTGACCAATGAGTCAAACTCACCCCTTAAGGACACCTCACACACGTACGATTAAGAATGCTTGCCTTTATTGCTCATTTTTTTTTTTTTTTAATTAAGGGAGGGATCACTTTGAGTTGTGATTTTTCTTTGATGAGATACTCCTTATGCATTTCTTTCATAGGTTGAGAAATGATTCTTGTGATTTCTAAATCAGATCAATATGACTTGTGTTCTTAAATCTTGTGAAAATTTGGATTGAACTCATGACTATATTGCTTATTTTTTTATGTTTCTTGTCTGCTGCCTTTGCTCATAAGTCTCCATCTTAAGGTTTCATGTGTTAACCTGCTGGTTCATGGTGATCACTTTACCTTCTTCAGTCTTTAATTTGACCAAGTTGTTTTTAAAAATGCTCACTCTAACTTGTGTGTCACCACCTTCTGATTGACTTCATTTACCTTTTATGTTGAGTGCCCACTCCTTGAGTTAGGTCATCACCCTGACATTGGGGATGCTAAAGTGTTCACCTTCCACTCAAGGTGCTCACCTCATTTTCAAGTGACAGCTCTTGTTAAAATTCCTAATTTTTCTAGGGTTACCCTTTAAAAGGTCGTACCTCAAGGATTTCTCACTTTGAATCATTTTGTGCCACCTGTCAGATTTTCTCTCATTTTTCTAACTATTTTTCTCTACAAAAGCCTTGCTCTTCATTTGACCAGGATTCATGAAGCATCTTAAAGCTTCAATCACAGACTTCAAGAGTGCATCAAAATCGAAGAAAATAGCCTTAGTGAGTCAAACTGATGATCATCTAGACCCTTCTTCATTTTTGTCTGAAAAAACTCCCTCTCCACCTGTTTCATCTTTGAAGATCTCTTTGATGAACCTCTTATCAAGCGAGTGAAGCACAAGAAGAACAAGAAGTGAGAAACAGACAGAAGAGGCATCAAAATCGCCCTCGCCCAAGTAAAAGAAGAAGAAGGCAAAAATTGATACTTTTGAACCATTGGAGTTAGGTAAACAACTTCTCATTTTCTCACCTATTGCTAAATCAAAACTTCATGATTTTATTGTGCATAGACCTATTTTGTGTGAATCTCATGTTCAACTTGATGATTTTCCTAATATAAAATCAATTGTGGTTGATAGACAATGGGATAAGACTGTTGATAGCCCTTCGTTTCCTTATCAGGCATTTGTTCAGGAGTTTTATTCAAATTTTAGGTATGAGATTGATAAGGTTAAGTTCAAAAGGAATCATGTGTGGATTAGAGGACATTGGATTGAGTTTTCTACTAAGGTTATTAAGAAGTCTTTGGATTTGCCATTTGTTGAGGATCTTGACAATTTGACCTTTAGTCCTGATAACCAAAATCAGTTAGCCAGCGATCTCACTAGAGGCTCTGTTCAATCTTGGCCAGAGATGGTCAGATTCCTGCCAATATGCTGACTCTATTTTACAGAATTTTATTTAGGATAACCCTGACAAATTGGTCTCCATCACTTCACAATTCCTCTATGACATCAGACAAAGCTCAATTGATGTATGGGATTGCCAATCATAAGAAGATTGATTTGGGGAGTTTGATTTATTCTAGCATCAAGTCTGCTGCCAAAGCTAAAGGAAAATCTCTTGCCCTTCCTTTTGCCTCCTTAATTCATAGGATTGTTTCCTCCTTTGATCCCAAGATGCACCCAACTGACACTCGACTGAAAATCAAACGCATCACAATTAAAACCTTCAAGATCCCAGCTTCTGTTCCTGCTTGGGACGTTCCCCCATCCTCTTATGCTGCCTTTGGCAAAACTAACTATGGCCAGCCTAGAATTGTTTATTTTTTGCAGGTTCTTGACAACAAAATGGATGAGAAATTTTTTCACCTTACTAAGCTACTGTCTCACATTCACTCCACCTTTCATGCTTAGGTTGACACCTTGGAAGACACCAAACAGATCTTTAGTGTTCTTCCCTCATCCTCAACTATTGGTCCTTCATCATCTGTTCCTCCACAAAAAGAACCTCCTGTTGACACTCAACATGAAACAGTTGTCTCTAAAGAGGATCAAGATACCCTGGTTACTCCAGAAAAGAATGTACATCCTGATCTCGTTGCCCAAACCGAGATTTCTTTTTTGCTGATGTAACCAAGGATGCTGCTGCTGGTGGTTCTCTTCTCCTGAATGCTGCTGATGTTTCTGCCTTTGATCAGAATGTACAACTCACTAACAAAGAAGTGCTTCCTGATGTGACCACCCAAGAAGGGCCAACTGATGAAAGCACACAAGAGGTGCCAACTAATGTGGTCACCCTAATTACACCTCCTCTAGCTATTGACACTGTTTCAACTATTCAGCTCAACCTCAAGTCACTGCTCTAGCAAAAATACACACAAAATCAACAGTTGGAAGGCATTTGCCCATCAGAAGATCAAACAGGCATAAGGGATGAAGAATTATGAATAAAGAGGGGGAGTAAAAACTTGAAAGTTGTCTCAAAAACTCCCTGCTTCTGCGTATAATGTGGTGATCACTCTGAGACTTGAAGTGATCACTTGCCTGCTCTCCTGAACTGAACTTTTTTTGTTTAGTGTTTAATTTCTGTTTAAGTACTTGTTTAGAACTTCCTAAAGTTTCAATTGTTTATGTTAAATTGTTTTAATCACTGTATCTTTGATATTTTTTTTGTCTAATGATTATTCTTTCATGAGCAGAGAACATTTCTTTTCTAACCATCTTTTGTATTTGTTGATTGTCTTTATTATGTTTCATTTCAACTTTGTCTTAGTTAGTTACTCAAGGGGAGTATACTAATTGAGGGGGAGTATTTGTGTTCTTGTTCATATCTCACTTTTTAATTGTCTATTTCTTTTAATGAGATATTGTTGTTTGTTGTTTCTTGCTTTGTCTTTCTTTGGATGATTGATGAGTTTTTGAGATAGGTTCATGTTTGATTGTGCTTTGTTTATAATTTGACAAAGGGGGAGATTGTAAGTTATTTTGTCAACTTATGAACATAGAGTGGTAACTCTCAATCTTGGTATGATCAGCTTACCTTGTCTTTGCACAATCATTTTATTTAAACTTCCAGTATGACCACCTTATGTTTAACGTGACCACCTTCTCTTATGTTGGTTATCTGCAATATCGGGTGAGCACCTCTAAGTTAGAGTGATCATCTCCTATCTGGCAATATTATTTGAGTTACACAATTGAGTTTCTAGAATGCATGAGTTGTATTATTCTTTTTTATGATATTTGTGTGGTCCTTAACACCTGTCAAATTTATATTCAATGTGCTAGAAAGTTGTTATTCTCTTTGATAGGTGGCATCTTGATATTGGGTTTAACTTTTATAAAGGTAAATTCAATAAAGGGATGCTTGCCATCTGTCCATGCATCAGCCAACTGTTTTCCCATATAAACTCCTCTTCTTTGCACTTTTTCTCAAGCTTGATATTTCTCTGAAAAGTACACTAAATTTTCTCTGATTATTTTACTTTGCTTTTGTTAGGTTTCTATGCTTAGGTAAAACTTTAAAATACGCCTTTCAAAATACCCAAAACACGTCCTTGCTCACCTTAAGATGTTGAAGCATGTTAAGCTTCCTCCACTGAAGTACGTCTTCATTTTTTATCCTTGAGAGTAGCTCAAGGCTAACCGTGTTGGTTGTGTGTTCTTGTAAGCTCATTATGGTTGTACATTGTTTAATTAAAGGGTAGAGATTGAAGCGTTGCAAAACAGGGGTGTTTTGGCAACCGAGGCTTAATCTCTGACTTTGTAATTGAACTGTAAAGTAAACCTAGTAGATTGACTTCATTCTAGACTTGGTCCCATGGATGGAGGCATTTTGCCAAACTACGTAAAAATCTTGTGTGATTTACTTTGGTTTATGTTTATTGCTTTATGTTTATGTTTAATGGACTCTTAAAATCAACAAGGCGACCATTTCCACTTAAGTTTTAAATCACTTGGTAAATTTAAAACTTTCAATATAACATAAAACACTACAAAAATTAAAACAAACTAAAGCAAATTGAAGACTTTAAAAAAAAAAAAAAAACAAAACAAAACAAAACAAAAGCACTTCTAAAAAAGGTTAAAAACAGAGCAGGCAAAAAACAAAAGCACTTCTAATAAAGGTTAAAAACAGAACAAAGTGGAGAAATAACTTTTACTGTTATATCATTATTCAATTAACTATTAGCCTTTTAAATAGGCAACACATCAACAAAAAATGAACTGAAAAATAGCAACAACTTTTAACCACCAACTCATGCTCTGCACCACTACTAAAATGCCTAAATACTAGATCTAAACAGTCGACTTCTAAGGACCCACATCAAAGACAACTTTGAGAAATTTGTAACAAACTCTCCTTTAAACTAAAGTTTTTGCTTAATTTCCTCTTACAACAATCAAACTTCACTTAATTTCCTTACAATATAAAAATCTAACTCACTATTCTCCTAATAACAAGAAAAAATTCAACATGAAAAACAAAATAATGGTTCCATTATCTGGCATTCTGTGGAAATAGACTGTTTAACAAATTCAAAACTTCGAATTCACAATAAAACTACTCTCTATAATCTAAACAATCAACAATAGTAACAAAAAAAAAAAAAAACAAATGAAACAAAATATAACAAAGAAAAAGGACAAACACTGTAATCATCTTCAAAGTAACTTGCAAAAACAGCACCAAATGTAGCCAACACAATCTTCAAAGAGAGAACAAAATTAACAATGACAGTGAATGAATGAATAGTGAAAAAGGGAAACATAAAAAGTAAAAACCTAGACAAACTAATAAAAAAAAAAAAAAAAAAAAAAAAAAAAAAAAACTGGTCAGACTTACAAATAATTTTAATAAATTTAATTGTCAGTAATAATAAATTAAAATATAATTGTTAACCAAAAAAAAAAAAAAACCTAACTGAAATATATTCCTACTCAATTACTAAAACATGTTGCTATTATAACTAACAATTTTCAAGTTCTCTCAGATTAATTAAGATATGGGTAGATTACTTTTGACAAACTATTAAAAACATAGAAACAAAATTAAACCAAATTTCAAGAACAAAATATTATATTCTAATTCATAAATGTTGAAAACATAACTTTTATTTATAAAATATGATAAAATTAATATTAATTCATTTGTACATAATATTTCTTTATACGAACAATAAATATATAATATTTATTTCATATACAATATTTTATTTATTGATTTCTTTAATTATCAATTCAATACATATTTAAAACACAAAAGAAACAATAATAATGTATAAAAAATATAATAAACATACCTACGCAATACATGGGCTTTCCACCTGGTTAATAATAGCTATTACAACAAACGGCTTTCAACCACAAAAATTTATTATATAATGTTGTACCTGTAATGTTAGCTAAGGTTCTAAGGCTTGTTTCCATAAGTTTGCAATTATTTATAAGAGGTGGTCATACATGGGATATAGAGTTATTAATTAACTAAGTCCCACCAATTGTTCACTTTTTATAAATAAAACATGGCAGTTTATTTGGACAAGGTTTTTGTGTTTTGTGTTGTTTATCTCAATGAAGAAGAGTTAACGACTTTTTTTCACCCAAAATAATGTCTTTATGACACTTTTTCTCCCATAGATTTTTAAAATACTATTTTATTATTTAAATTTATATTTTAACGGTAAACAAAATGTAAAATCGGTTCATATTTATCAGACATTTAAAAAAGGGAGACTGATGAATGTTTGTTAATAGAAGATAATTTCTTTTATTATAATAAAAAGTGTGACCCGTAGACAGGCGTGCAGTTGTTAGGGCTTGCAGTGCAGCTGCAAGGATCGAAGGTGGCAGTGCGTAAGGCGGGTCATAAGTACTCGCGCAATGCAGACGCAACAGAGCGTCAATCACGCGAAAGCAGTCGCACGATTGTTATGCCTGTAGTGACCGATGATGGTGACGAGGAGTCTGATGGTGGTGTCCGAGGGGAGGAGGCAACACTGCAGTTGCAGCGGCGCAAATTGTAGTCGCTCGATGCGAATTAAAATGAGGCAGGAAACGGTGGAATCAGACATAAACAGGCAAAATCAGGTGCGGCATGTGGAGAATCAGCTTCTGGGTGGTTGATTGTTGCGGTCGGGCACCATAAAGAGGTAAAAAATCCCCTGGCGGCAGCGCCCACTGCAGTCCAAAGTTGAGACCCAAAAAGCTTTCACCAAATATTTATAAAACCTGCTGTTAATTTGGGATTTCATAACATAATCTATTTTATTTAGATATCTATTAATAAAAATTTGCTAAATTCCAAAATGATGTTTATCAAAAAAAAATTAGAGTTAATGATCTTTTCCCACCCAAATAATAGCTTAATGACACTTTCCTTCCTATAGATTATTAAAATATCACTTTATTACCTAAATTAATTTATATTTTGGTGGTGAACAAAGAGCAACATCAGTTCATACTTGAGGGACTTCTAAAGAGGGGAGATCAGTGAGTCTTTTGTTGATGGAAGATTGGATTTTGGTGGTTGAAATTGGTCGGAATTTGACTTGGTATGGACGATTGTGCAAACCCTAATCGATCAATTACCAGTGATTGGCGGGATCGACCGGAGTAGAGTTTAAGGAGTTTTGATAAGTGATTATCGAGGAAGAAAATGGTGGTGATGTGAGGTCGCAACGATGCTGAAATCAGAAACGGAATACAAATTTAGGTAGTAAAGTGATATTTTAAAATTTCGTAAGTGAGAAAATGTCATTAAACCATTATTTGGATGGGAAAAAGTCCTTTACTCAAAAATTTATTAACTAAACAACTTAAAAAACTAAAAACACTTCTCTGAATTTTCTTCTTTATCACCCAAACAAACTTTCCCAATTTTCTAATTCACCAATCAAATTGAAGACAACACAAGTAAACATAAATCTATCAAATTAATGAAATTCAAATCAATTAAAAAAAATATATTTAATTGGAACAACAGGAATTTTTGTATAAAAAACAATGGAAGCTAGATCCAGCCTTGCGGTATCCATGCCATGGGAGATAAGATCTGGCTGCTGGCAAGTGCAGAAAGTCAGATACAGCCTCATGACAGTGATTGCCATGAGAGGTTGAATCTAATTACACAAATGGTTGGGGAGGAAGAAGAGGGAAGAAAGAAAGAATATGAGGGAAAAAAAAAATAAAAAATAGATAGGGTTTTTTTACAACTTAAAAGATCAATAATACATTTTCTAAAAAATATAAATATGCACGTCCTTTTCATTAGTTAACATGGGGTTTAGGGTTAGTCTATATTGTCATTCAGCTAAAAAGAAGTTTGGTTAATTGAGGTGAGAATGTGAAGCACGCTGTGACTACTACTTTGTCTTATATACTTTGCTCATAGCTTGTAAACCGACTCAATAAATACGTTCCATTATGATGGTCTAGGTTCAAATTCAATTGATTTAACATTAAGACAAATCAAAACACATCGAGCATCAACGATAGAACAAATTAACAGTAGGAGAATATAAATGCGGTTATAAAGACACTCACATGTAACTCGTTTTTGCTTTGACTAAAACATTTGTGGATGAGAATTCCTAGACAAGAGGACATTTGTGGATGAGAATTCAAGACAAGAGGACATTTGTGGATGAGAATTCAAGACAAGAGTACATAGTATACTAACTTCAGACGGCATATCCTCCACCATTTTTACATTTCTATAATTCAAATCACAAAAATAATTAAAGTTAACATGATCCTAATAATTCAAGCTCGGATGGTACATCCAGGAAGAGACTTTTCGTCTTCTTTCAATTGAATTCATTAGAGTTTCACAACGTCAAAATAACAGTACTAAATTTAATATTGTCCATTATTTATTAGTGGATCTATAAAAATAACAGTACTAAACTTTTTGGAGCAGCATATAGCCCTTTTTAAAAAAAATAAATAAATAAATAAAACTAGTATTTCTATGTTGTGTATAGATGCAATGAATGGTTATTCATCGCTATGTCAAAGCATGACATGTATATATGACTTGTAATGTCATGCACAAGGGCATAAAACTCTCAAAATTATTGGCTTTGTTTATTTGCTGCTATTACTAGAGGAATGTTTATTTATTTTGTCTTCTGATGTTTTCAATTATGCGTTTATAACATGTTGTCAAGCCTGTGTTACTATGTTGCATAGTCTGACTTTCCTTTTCTCACATTAATCTTTGCTAATACCTTCATTCTTTTCTAATACTCTGCATTCTTTTTTGATATTCTGCATTCTTTTATGATATTCTAATTTGCTACTTACCAATGTGCAAGGATAATTAATAAAACTATATATCGTCGGGCACACAAGAAATTCTAAATCATGCGAGTAGCATAATACATATGCAGAATAATAAACTTTTCTGAGCAATGAGCTTTCTTTTATGTTCGGATTTATGTCTCTTATTCTGTTTCTCTTTCTGTTCTTTTCTGTTTTCTATCTCTTATTTTGTTTCTCCTTCTTTTCTTTTCTATTTCTGTTTCTTATGTTGTTTCTCTTTCTTTATTCTATTTTGGTTTGCTGATCGAACTAGGTTGAGGCATGGATTTGGAACCTTGGTCATGTGAGTATATGCTGAAATTCTTTCCAGGTATAGTCCTCATCCACATTCATTGCTGACAGACTGTACTAATTTTGTTTTTTCTATGTTAAGGCTACTCACTGATAGCGGCATGCATGTAGGAATTTTCTACTGGGTACAGTCTTCATCCACATGCACTACTGACAGACTGTACGAATGTTGTTTTTCTATGCTAGGCCGTTCACTGATGGTGGCGTGCATGTGGGAATTTTCTGTTGGGTACAATCTTCGTCCACATGCACTACTAATGGACTGTACAAATGTTGTTTTTCTATGCTAAGGCCACTCACTAATAATGGCGTGCATGTGGGAATTTTTTACATCTCTGTCACTCACGGGTTCCCCATCGCAACAACCTTCTAACATAACATTTTGTAGAAAGAGAATAGAAAGAGATTCTATACACATTTATAAATAAATTTTCAAGCTATGGAAAGTCTCCACTTGCATTCTTTAGTAAATGAGAAAATATACATATTTGCGTGTTAGCTTAAAAAGAATCTATAAGCCATTTTATTTTCTTTCTTTTTCTCATTCTTTGCTAATATTTTCTTTAATATTCTCATTTACCAAATCAAGGCTATATATGTAAATAAATCATATGCACAATATATGCATGATCAAGCCCATTCTTTGATGTTCTTTCTAAGTTCAAGTACACAAACTTGAGAATTCATTATGGCATATTGATATGTCATGACATATTCTACCATTCTCTATTATCAACAATGCCATATCAAAGTAACACTTTAACATGCAATTGTTTTCTAACACTTTCATGTGCTATTCAAGAAGTAGTAAAGGTTCAAGTAACTAGAATCAAGCATCAAGGGTCATCTCTCTTATGGAACTAACATGACCAAGTGATATTCTAAATTTTGGCATAACAAAATGCACTCTTGAATACTAAAATTTATACTTGGTTAAGCCCAACATAATCTTTCTACTTTCATTCTTGCCTTTCTCTAACCCTTTCTTCAATAGGGTTTAACCAACTCATGCATGCATTTTCTCTTTGGATTTTCATTAAACAATTCATATGCACATGCAAAAACTAAATTGGCTACGCTTCCACATCTCTCTAAATCCACCAAAATTTGAGCAAAAACTCACTAACTATAGCAACCTGGCTGATTTCAACAATTCTCAATACTTCAAAATTCCATTACTAATTCCTCCATAACTTCACCAATTCATCACATACTCAAGCACTACTTCTCATGGCTGGAAATTACACATCATTCAACATCAAAAACAGCCAACAATTCTCACATACAATCGCATACAATCACATACAAACATGCAAGAATCATTCTACACAAGTCTTGCTCAAATCAAGGCTAAAATTGAGTTTACTTACCTTGAATATGTGATATAACCTCCCTTACCCAAAAGTCTCTTCCTCTTGGACCTAGAACATATAAAAACTATAAGAATTTAAAACTTTAAAGTTGAATTACACTCCTTGTACTAGAATCTTACCTTTAGATGCTTTAGGATTGAAAAGCTATAAGAATTTAAGCCAAATCCTATGATTTCCCTTTGGAATTTGCTAAAGAAATTTGAGAGAAAAAGGGGTGAGGGTGGCGTGTACAAGGGCTGAAAATAGGTTAGGGTTTCTTCTAATGAAACCTTATATCTAATATTATATCCATGTATTCCCATTTTGCCCTTGCACTTTTTATGAAATCCCATCTATCTCCTTTAGTCAATTACCAAAATACTCTCATTTCTATTATCTTCTTCACATTATTTTGCTTCCTTTCACTCCCCACTTTTTCATCTAATTATGAGTGAAAATACCATTTTACCCCTAATGAAGTTTTAAAGAGTTTCTCTCATATTTGTCTAAGGTAACTAAAAAAGAAATCCAACTAGGGGCATTAGGGCATAAATGCAATTACGTACTTTGATGTGGGTGTTACATCTTAGAAGCATTCTTTGGATGAGATGACATTTGTGAACGTATTTCATGATTTTCAAAACATTTTTTAATAGAGGAAATGAGTTTAAAACATTTTGGTCTGATGTGACCTTTCCTATTATAGAAATGAAAACAGGAATAAACCATTTTACCTTCATAGATTGATTGCCAACAATAGCAACAATAAGAGGTTCTGAAGCCTCGACAAATATGCGCACACTAGACGTGGATGTGCTCACACGTGGAGTGAATCCCAAACCTTATCTATCTCCAAAAATCTTTGATTGACTAAGCACTTCATCAAGCTTTTAAGAACCTACATTTAAATTTTCAACAATGGTCTTAGCCTCGGTTAGTTCTTTCAAAGATTGATTTAACAAAAACTCTTTGTTGGTTAGATCAAAAGTCAAGGTTAGCACTTTATTAGACAACATTTTCTTTTCACCCAACAAAGTTGATTTTTCGACTTCAAGAGATTGCAACTTCTTGATTGCCTTTAACTACTAATCATGCATCTTATCATAGTCTTTTTGTTGCTCTTAATAAACATCACTAGAACCATTTGAAGGTACACTCTCACTATCTTCTTGATTAACCGTAAAGGCTAAGAAATTCTCACTCTCATCAGACTCATCTTCCTCACTCTCATTCTCTTCCTCATCACTCTCACTCAAGGTAGTAGTCATTGCTTTACCTTTTTTCTTTAGAGTGTTAGAACATTTAGACTGGATGTGCCTATATCCCTCAAACTCAAAGCACTTAATGCCTTTGTTCTTCTTTTCATTTTCCTTTGAAAAACTTTTTCAAAAAGCACCAGGACTAGACTGATCAGAAATTTTTTTCACAAAAGGTTGTTTGCCTTTTCTAGCCACATTTGGTTTTTTCATGTTCTTTTTAAAAAATTTGACAAAGTTTTTTCGTTCATAAGGCACATTTATCATATCCACATCATTGATTAGAATTTACCTCATGCGTTAAAGCAAGACCTTTACCTGATTTCTTGCTCACCTTTTCAAATTGAGCTCGAAGGTTTGCAAAGATCCAATCAACTCATCCAATTGCATGGCATCCAGATCTCAACAATGGAGCTCACATTTGACATAAATCTCTTGGGCAATGAGCATATGACTTTTCTAACAATTTAGTTCAGCATTGGTATAGACTTTACCCAAAGCACAACACTCATTAGACACATCACAAATTTTGACATAAAAGTCTGTGATTGTTTCATCTTCATGCAAGTTCTCATAGTTAGTAACCAATCTCCTAAGCCTAGTTTTCTTAACATTGTTTGTTCCTTCATTTTTAACTTGGCATTTATCACATGCATCTTTAGTAATCTCATAGTTAGCAATGATTTTCATCTGATTTATATTAACAACATTAAAGACTGGCATGAATGACTTTTGAGTTAAAATTGGGAAGGTCGAATTTAGCCTTGGTCCACTCTTCTATTGGTTTTGGTTTGGTCACCTCTTCTTCAACAACTACGGGTGGTTTCCAACCACTCACAACAAAGATCCATACCCTCTCATCTATAGACTTTAGGAAAGCACACATCCTAGGTTTCTAATAAGGGTAGTTGGGTCCTTCTAACATGGGTGGTCTTCATTAAAGAAGTCCATGATAAACACACTACAAATGCTGACACAAACAAGAAAGATGTGATCACACACACACACGCGCGCGCGCAAGGCAAATATGGACATATACACTCTAACCAAGAAGATCTGCTAAAAAACGCACAAAATCAAACAGATGCAACACAAGCTAAAACAAGGCACAAGCACAATCAACAAGTATGGATTTATTGAAATGACTCTTTAGAATGTGCTTTGATACCCAATGAAACCAAGTTCTTTAAACTAATGAGAAACTATTGATTGTGTTTACTGGTGCTTGTGGGTATGGTTATTCAACATAATCATCATATCAACCATGAGCATAAAGTAAAGCACACAAGCACATTTACATGGTTTGTCCAACAGCCTACATTCATGAGACCAAGTCCAGATGAAGCAAATCCACTATAACAAACGTTCAAAGTTCATTACAAAGTTAAAGTTAAGCAAATAAATGTAAAACACTCCTTGTTTTTACAACACTCTAACTTCACCCTTTGGGTGACCTAATGTCTTGCCACAGCTTGCTTGAATCCAAGAAACCTCTTGGATAGCTCGAGCTACACTAAAGCTTTAATGTTGAAGACACTCTTCAGCCCCACAGCTTTCAATCCCTTCAAGCTTTCATCAATGGAACCATGTCCCAACACACTCAAACAACCAAGATTAGATAATTATTTTGAGCATTAAAAACAACAAAGGAACCTAACCTAAAATGAATAAAACCTTTAAGGATTTTCAGAGAACAACAAGAGGAATATTCAGGTTCAAATGTAAATGCAAGGATGAAGAAGTTTATAAATAATCATTGCGCAAGAAACCCTTAGACAACCAACTGACAAAGCCTTACACTTGTTTGGCTATTTAAGGAAAGTTTTCAACAACTTGTTAGGACCACTTTTGAAAAGCAAAACAAATTCTTAGGACCACATTTGAAATATTTTACACCTGTATTTGGATCACTCATGCATATTTCAGTCTTGGATAAAATCCTAACAGCCAATAAAAACTCAACATTTGTACTAAGGTTTGACTAGTCGACTGTTTGCACATCTGACTCTAATATACCAATATATTTTGCGATAAAATCATACTAAGGGAATGTGCACACATCAATTCAGAATGTCATGACATGTATAAATTAAAGACATGACTTTGCTTAACTAAATAGATATGCAAACATCATAAATGAATATGCACACACAACTTTATAAGTTGATAAAAATACTTAGAAATTTTTTTTTGAAGATAAATCATTTATTGTGTTCTTTCTTTCAAACGTCAGCTAATGACATAATAAATGGTCAATTTAATCGCGAGAAACACTATTGTATATTTCAAAGAATATCATAAATGCGTAATGCATGAATGATTTGATGTTATAGCAAACATGTTTATCAAGCACGTGCTTCTTTTCATGAACCTTAAAAGCTCCACTATATATATCGATGGCTCCTCAAGGCCAAGATTCAACTCTCTCTCTCTCTCTCTCTCTCTCTCTCTCTCTCTCTCTCTCTCTCACCCACCATGGCTTCCTCTTCTTCTCTTCCTCATTCTAACCCAGAAACAATGAAAGCATTAGAAGTAGAAGCCATTCATAAACCAGTGCCTAGTAATATTAAAAACATAAAAGGAACTTCAATTGATGTTGCAGATGGTGTTTTCTTAACTTGGAAAGATTTGTGGGTAAATGTTTCCAATGGAAAAAAAGACAGCCGAGCACTCCTCCAGGGTGTTACTGGTTACACTCGCCCTGGAGAGCTCTTGGCAATAATGGGTCCTTCTGGTTGTGGCAAGTCTACTCTTCTTGATGCGGTAGCAGGTAACGATCATTATTTTATAATAAAAATACTTTGCAAATCAATTTTTTAGACTATATAAAAATCTTGATTTATGATTATTTTATTTATTTGATTAANAGAGTTACTTTGGGGGCCTTCTAATAATATAAGCATATATTAAAAAAAATTATTTCAAATTTATTTTCTTGCTTTTTGAGATGCAAAATCACTAGGAGAAGTGCATGACGATCGGCAGCTTAACGGGTTCAGGTTTGCAGGGGGGTTTGGAGTGCAAATGTTGGAGAAGCGATGAGTGGTGAAATAGGTAATTTCCAATGCCTGGATTGGCCAGAAAAGGCATGAGAAATCGTAACCCAAAAGGTATCGGTGGCTGGTGATTGACAGAGTAAACAGATGAGGTATGATAGGGATTTTGGTGAGAGGGTTAGGGGGAGGAAGATGGTGATGTCGGGGAAGACCAACAACACTGGGTACATGCTGAAAAGGTCGTAATGGTTGTCGTGTGCGGTGGAGTTGGGTTATGAGATTCATAAAAAAAAGGTCAAATCGAGGGCTATCAAGGTTAGAAAAACACTTGAGAAATGATAAAGTGATGATTCTGGTCAATTTAGGTGAGAAAATTGATCGGAATCAGCTCCAAACGACTGGCGGCAGAAGAGGGGTGGAGATGATTTATGTAAATGTCAAATTTTGAGATGCAATTGGGGTAGAGTAATTTGATACATGTAAATGACTATTTTAGCTTTTTATTGTTTAAAGAAATTCAATGTGTTAATTTAGGGGTGTAAATTGGAATAATTAAAACTAGAGGTATAAACTTGCTATTTTGTCAAACTTTGGGTGGGAATATATGTAAAAAATTTATAATAAATTTGAGTCTTTTTGGCCTTTTTTTTTTTTTTCTCTGTCCCTTGGACTGGATAAAAAATCATACACCAATTTTCGTTTTTAAATATATTAAAAAACAATTATAAAAAATTTGAGCCCCTATTTTTGGGGGCCCTAGGCAGGTGCCTCACCTGCCTACCCCTTGAGCCGGGCCTGCCTCACAGGGTCGGTTTCAGTTCCTAAAGTGGTGGAGCANTATAGTTTTCCACATCATATGTTTTATCATCTACATAATAAGAATTCTAAATAAGTTTATGGAAAAATTAAAAGACAAATTTAGAAGTGACGTATTATTGATCATTCATTCATATATATATATATATATACATATGTAATCCCTTTCCAAAGTTTGAGGCTAATAATAATAGACACTGCACCTGTTTTTTAATTTTCTTTCAATATACTGTTTTTATTTTTTGAGATTTAGAAGGATGAATGAAAAACAAAACAATGCCTTGCAACAGTTTTAAACGAAAATTTTAAATTTTTCATAAAAAGCATAATTGAAATCTATGTTATTGCAGGAAGACTAGAATCGAACAAAAGGCAAACCGGAGAAATTCTAATCAATGGGCGTAAACAAGCGCTAGCATATGGAACCTCGGTATGGCAGAAAAACAAAATAAATTCTTTCTAATTTACAAAGATTTTTAATGTTACTTGAATGATGCTTATATTATTAATGTATTGGGTGAAATTTGTTAATGGTATATATAATGGTATCCGACACATATAAATCAATTTTGTTACTAAATTTCCTTTTGATATATAAACGCATTATTTGTCTTTCTCAAGAATTTTTTGAAATTTAAATTATCAAAATTATTTTTTCCTGAAAATGAATCGAATTTTCGTAGCGTACATACATTCTATATAAAGGATAGTATTTTCGTCATTCACGTTCTAATAGTGTTTTTTTTTTTTTCCCTGCAAATTATGTGATTAGGCTTATGTGACACAAGACGATACTTTGATGACAACTCTAACAGTAAGAGAAGCCGTGTACTACTCAGCGCAGCTTCAATTGCCGGACACAATGTCAATTTCGGAGAAGAAAGAAAGAGCAGAAATGACAATAAGAGAAATGGGACTGCAAGATGCCATGAACACAAGGATCGGAGGGTGGGGTGCTAAAGGACTCAGTGGTGGCCAGAAGAGAAGAGTTAGCATTTGCATTGAGATTTTAACTCGTCCCAAGCTTCTTTTTCTTGATGAACCAACCAGTGGACTCGACAGTGCAGCTTCATATTATGTAATGAGTAGGATTGCGAAACTTGATCGAAGAGACGGAGTTAGAAGAACTATTATAGCTTCTATACATCAGCCTAGCACTGAAGTGTTTCAGCTTTTCCATAATCTTTGCCTTCTGTCTTTGGGTAGAACGGTGTATTTTGGTCCTGCTTCAGCGACAAATGAGGTTATTATTAAGAGCTTTGATGTTCTTTTTCTTTAATTTTCATTGATCTATTTATACTTGTTTAGCTTTCATTGGGTCTGTTGAATTAATTGTTCTCATTTCAATTTCGACGTAGGTTTTGCTTTAAATGGTTTCTCTGCCCAACGCTCCAGAATCCATCTGATCATTTTCTGAAAACCATTAACAGGATTTCCAAAAGGTAAGATTTTTCTGCCTCTCCAATATGGGGTCAGTAAAACTACTAATATTCGGAACGATTAATATGAAAGTTTCGTACTGATAACGATGTTTACAGGTCTTGATATATTTAGCAATGGGTTAGAATTCATTGAATTCAAGTTACTTTTGATTGTGAGCCTCGGTATTAATATAGTTTCGTTATCAACAGGATATTGAAGAAGGTTTAGATGATGGAATATTACCCAAGAAGAAGCAATTGATATTCTTATAAAGTCTTATAAATCATCTGGTACTTATGAGCAAGTTCGAAGCCAGGTTGCCCAAATATGTAATCAGGTACATAAGCGAGAAATGAAGATTTTTATTTCACAGGTTGTTATTCTTTAGAAAATATTAGCGATTGACTACTAACACGACGTGGACATTATTAGGATGTGGTGCATTGGAGAAGAAGAGAAGGCATGCTAGCTTCCTAACTCAGTGCAACGTACTCACAAGACGATCTTTTGTGAACATGTATCGTGATCTAGGCTATATTGGTTGCGCCTGGCTGTGTAGTGGCATTGGCTATAGGTCTTGCCACTGTGTTTAGTAATCTAGGCACGAGTGATAGTTCAATTCAGGTAAGAGAAGCAGATTAATATATGTTTTTGCAAACTTATATTGATTAAGTGTTCTTTCAGGCGAGGGCTTCAATACTCATGTTTGTAGCTTCTTTTTAAACATTCTGACCATGGGGGATTCCTTCTTTTGTGGAGGAAATGAAGGTATTTCTATCGCATAAGATGCTTCCATTTTTTCAAATTAATATATCACACTAATGTTGTGTTGTAAAAATCTCTTTCCTCATGAATTGATCCAGGTATTTGAACGAGAAAGACTAAACGGGCACTACAGTGTCACCGCATTTGTTGTTAGCAACACATTCTCAGCGCTACCAACTTGGTGCTATCAGTGATTCCAGGAGGCATAGTGTTACTACCTCCAGGACTTCACAAAGGATACCAACACTACTATATTCATTTCTTTACGTTTGCTTGTATGATGTTGGTCGAGAGCCTAATGATGACGTTTGCAAGCCTGTGCCCAATTTCTTAATGGGTATAATAACAGGAGCAGGCATTCAGGGCTTATGATTTTAGGTGGTGGATTCTTTCGATTACCAGATGATCTTCCTAAACTATTCTGGAAGTACCCGCTATATGAAATTGCTTTTCATAAATATGCTTATCAAGGATTGTTTAAAAATGAGTTTGAAGGTCTGAATTTCCTAACGTCTAACTGGAGAGCTTTTTGAGAGAGCGATGGCAAGTAGAAATGGGCACTCTAAGTGGGTTGATCTTGCCGTCTTATTTGGTATGGTAATCTTGTATCGACTCTATTCTTGACTATTATCAAGAAACTGAGGGATCAAGCCTATTTTCAGGCTCTAATGTCTACTCCTGCGAAGCAAACAAGGCAAATCATGGGAAATCCCAATGCCACACCTTTTTTTACAACAAGAGAAGGTGTAATATGATGTCAGAATCATTCGCCGAAGGCCATGACCAATAAAACTTTAGTTAAGAAAGATGGGGTAAATCTTACCAGCTTTTCGGTTTTAGATCTTAGCGTATTAGCTTGTTAGGAGATGATGAGTTTCGTTTCACACTAGTTTTTCAGTTTCCAGATCTTATTGTATTGTTTGAAAGTGTATCAGTAATTAGTAGTTGGCTATTCTTGCTAGAATTTTAAACATTCCAAGATTTAGCAAATCATGTTATCTAAAAATATTAACAAAACATAAAGTCATATCTGAATTCATATAGATCACAATGAACAATATTATGTTACTAAATTTGGAAAAATTAACCCATTAACAAATAGTGATTACTAACAAAATGGGTGTGATACAAAGTATTCTTGTATATTTGGCTTAATCATATTTGATCTGATTTTCTTATAAAAGTTAAGGATGAATATACTAGTTCAGGAAATGTGAAAAAAAATAAAACGAACTCTTACTTGGACAACATAATACATTCCTTTAGTTTCGATAGTATATATATATATATATATATTATATATATATATAGATATATAGAGAGAGAGAGAGAGAGGAGAGAGAGAGGAGAGGGGGGAGGACATACACACGATAAGTCCGACATGTGTTATAGTGAAGGATTAAAATGACCTTTAAAGCACCAAAGATCACTTTTCAACTATATGTAGAAATTTTAGTTATATTGTGACTTAGGGTCTCTTCTAGTGCAGTGTGTGAGTGTGAACAATTGAGCAAGCAAGTATAAACAAGTATAAAATAAATGGCAAGGTAAAGAGAGAAGGGAAAAGAGATGTAAACACAAGTGATATATAGTGGTTCGGGCCCCATCCAGCCTATGCTATATGTTATGAAACAAAAGTAAAATTTGAAATGAATTCAAAGTCAAAATGCATTGCACCTTGGAAGCGAGAAGAAGATTACTTGTATTGGTGTAAGGAGTTCAACAATCCAATTTGCATAGATCTACATTCCGTCTAAACATGTAATTGGTCCTTCTCAATGGCTTTAAAAATATTGAACCCTCATGTGTTTGATGTACCAAAACTAATCAAAAAGTTGATTGATTTCTAACAAACATGCTTAGGTATGATAAATAATCATAACCTAAAAAAAATGCAGTTTTTTTTTTGGAATGACCGTGCAGGATAAAGGAAGCACAACAACATTCTTTCTAACCGTGCATGCTTCTGTTCAAAATAAAGCCAAGTCGCTCACACCGACACATCCAAGCAACCTACTCCATCCAAGTTAAAATCAAAGATCTATAATTCAAATAGTCGCGCCTTTGACGAATCTTGGAAGTCAAGCCTAAAGATCAAGTTGAAATTCATATGTTTGAAGTGGTACAACCATCTTATGGTGGTAAAAGATTCTGAAAACTATTCTTTCAATGAATTACAATGTGCATTTGAGTCATTAATGAAAGAACTTGAAAAAACAAGAATTTGATGATTTGGAAATATATTGTGGTGTTTTGCAAAATGAAAATCTTGATTTGAAAAATGAGCATGAAAAACTTTTGAGCTTTCATGAAAAGCTTTTAACTGAAGATAAGCAACGCAAAGTGATTTTGATTATGTTGCATATGATAAAATCATTTTGACTAAAGAAATTGATGCTTGCTTCACAATAATGTAGTTTCGAAAATGAAGGTTTAGGTTAGAACATATTTTTAAATGAACAACCTTCTAACATAATACATGAACCATTAAATGAACCAAAAGAACTTTTAGGAAATGTGGTTTTTGCAAATATGTTGGTCAAAAAAGTCAAAGCTCTCAAAATTCAAATACTTCGCACTTTGAGAATCTTGGAAGTGAAGCATTGAAGATCAAGTTAAAGTTCATATGTCTGAAGTGGTACGACTGTTCTCCATGGTGGAATGAGCATTATACTCACAAATCGTTCTGTTTGAACAACATTGTTCCAGGTAGTCGGCATGCTACTAGATTTTTTATGGATTTTAAGGAGCCAATGGTCAGGCCATTCCTCGCGGTGGAATGACCATCACGGTGATGTACAAACATATTGCGATAATGGAACAACAATACCAGAAACCCTAAAATTGTATGAATTGACCGTTGGTGTTAGGAATGACCATTTGCGATAATGGAACGGTCATTCCTCATGTCTATAGGCTTTTCAGACAGACATTAAATGCAGCAACGGCTCTTTGCAAAAGAAGGAAAAGTCAAGCTTAAATAAGTACTTCAAAGCTTAGAAAATCAAGAGGAATATCATAGAGTCAAGTCATACAAAACATTCTCACTTAATCCCTTGAGTCAAAATCAATCAAAGCTTCACTCTCTTGTACTTATTTGTAAACCCTTGAGAGTATTGTTCTTATCGCATGTCAAGCCTAAGTTAGAGGCAATCTTTCTCACACTTTTTATCAAAAACTTTGTGGGTAAAATCTTGTAAATCTAAAGGTAAAATCCTATCAAAACTATTGTAAATGCGAAATTGTGTAAACTAGTGTAAAGGCGAAATCGATTCTAATGGAATTTCAAGGAGGTTGCCTTGAAAAAGTGGATCTAGGAGGCTTGTAGATAGAGTTTCAAACCACTATAAATCTCTGAGCATTTCTTCTGTCTTAACTCATTTATTACTCATCATATACTATAAAGCATCATTCTCATATACATATTTATTGCTACATTCACATGTACATCTCTCATTTAGCTTATTATTGATTATCCATATTGTTTGAATCAATCTCACCATTGTTATCATGGTCTCTTTGATACAACAAATGATTTTCAGTGCCAATGAATTCTCTATCATTAGCCAAAAATTGTGTGTCGATGAACAGTTTAACTACAAGTTTTATGCCTTCTTTGCTCTTACACTCAAGAATATCCTACAAGGTGTCACTTACATGCTCAGTTGTTACTGTGATAGTAAGAGATGGATTATGTGACAAAACTGGAGATCAAGGAAGTCACAAACTAAAGGCATGGGTGCACAATGTTGAAGCCTTGTGTCAAAAAACTGACCATTGGAGTTGCATGCACCAAATAAATGATTGAAGTTGCATTGCAACTAGGCGTGTACAGAAATCAGGTAGATTAAAACGACAAGTACCTGAGATGTTGGTTTCAATTCATACCCGAAACCGGTCCTTAAAGCAGAGCCGTCTCAAGAACATTTGTAACTCTAGGCAAGAGTTACTTTGGGGGCCTTCTAATAATATAAGCATATATTAAAAAAAATTATTTCAATTTATTTTCTTGCTTTTTGAGATGCAAAATCACTAGGAGAAGTGCATGACGATCGGCAGCTTAACGGGTTCAGGTTTGCAGGGGGGTTTGGAGTGCAAATGTTGGAGAAGCGATGAGTGGTGAAATAGGTAATTTCCAATGCCTGGATTGGCCAAGAAAAGGCATGAGAAATCGTAACCCAAAAGGTATCGGTGGCTGGTGATTGACAGAGTAAAGATGAGGTATGATAGGGATTTGGTGAGAGGGTTAGGGGGAGGAGATGGTGATGTCGGGGAAGACCAACAACACTGGGTACCGCTGAAAAGGTCGTAATGGTTGTCGTGTGCGGTGGAGTTGGGTTATGAGATTCATAAAAAAAAGGTCAAATCGAGGGCTATCAAGGTTAGAAAAACACTTGAGAAATGATAAAGTGATGATTCTGGTCAATTTAGGTGAGAAAATTGATCGGAATCAGCTCCAAACGACTGGCGGCAGAAGAGGGGTGGAGATGATTTATGAATGTCAAATTTTGAGATGCAATTGGGGTAGAGTAATTTGATACATGTAAATGACTTTTTAGCTTTTATTGTTTAAAGAAATCAATGTGTTAATTTAGGGGTGTAAATTGGAATAATTAAAACTAGAGGTATAAAATGCTATTTGTCAAATTTGGGTGGGAATATGTAAAAAATTTATAATAAATTTGAGTCTTTTGGCCTTTTTTTTTTTCTCTGTCCCTTGGACTGGATAAAAAATCAACACCAATTTCGTTTTTAAATATATTAAAAAACAATTATAAAAAATTTGAGCCCCTATTTTGGGGGCCTAGGCAGGTGCCTCACCTGCCACCCCTTGAGCCGGGCTGCCTCAAGGGTCGGTTTCAGTTCCTAAAGTGGTGGAGCAGACACATATATGGTCCCGTTTTAGTTCCACACTTCAAGAATCAAAACCAAAACTGGATTTGGGAATCGGAACAAAAGAAGAAAAAGAAGAGAGAGACTTTCGGACATCTAAAATCCAACGACAACATCACAAAAGACTTTAGAAATGCCAAAACAACAATTCATTTTGATCGAACCACAAAGTTGGGTTTGTTGTTTGTGGGATGTACTGGCCAAGTCAAGTAATCAAGCAAGAACCATTAGGAAGGGCATGATGCATCAATACAACTGTTAAAGAAACACCTAAAATTCAGTAAATATCGAAAACAAAAGAAGAAGAACGATTGGGTTGTGAGAGGGAGACGAAGTGGGTTGTGGAGAGAGGGTGGCAGCTAGGGGTTTATGATGAAAGGAGAGCTGTTGGATTGAAAGATGAAGGGCTTTGTAATTTCTATAAACTACTGGGGGTGTATTTGAATTTTAAAGGGTTTATTTGTCTTTTTGTTTTTTTCTAAAGTGGGGGTAACAAATTATCCTAGGTACTTGGAACTGGAACTGAAGCCTAGGTTTCAGGTTCTCCATATTTCAAGAACCAAAACCGACCAGTCCCGATTACAAATCTAAGGAACTAGCGATTCCGATTCCGATTCTGATTCCGGTTTCGATTCCGGTTTCAGTTCTGGTTTGGTTCCTTTGATTTTAGGCAAGTACCCTAACCCACTGTCCCTAATTGCAACAACCTAAAAGATGAACCAAAACTGTGATGGACAGCACCTTGGCAAAAATAAGATTCCCTCTAATTTTTTGGAAAGCTTTGAAAGGCCTTAACTTCTTGTAGGAGTAAAGGATCCACAGGTGGAGTGAAACAGATTTTATTAGTGCCCTTGTCAGAAATAATTTTTCTATCACTCTCATCACATCCCATTGCATGAAGCACCACTGCTTAGCTTGAATAAACCATGACATGTTTTAAGTTATGTATATTCCCATGAAAATACCATTATACGTGGCCATCCATAATATTATCCCTTTGAAAAACAGCGGGGATAAGCGGGTGGAAGTAAAACACTCATCAGAATGTATTGTTAGGTTGGATATTTGCTAAAACATTGGTAAACAATTTCAATTCATATTATTTCTAAGATATACCAATTTTGAAATCATTTTGTGTAACTAAAAATATAGATAGATAATTGCCAAAGTTAAACATATATGAAGTTATAGAAAATATGCCTCAATTGCCGAAAGAATATAACCCCTGTTTGTTTAACTTTTCCAATCCTATTCTATTCTACTATCCTGTATATCCTAAAAAGTGAAAAATTTTTTCTTTTAATATTGCTCATAATCCAATTTTATTCTATTCAACTCAAAACATTTGATAATTACATTTCTTAATAAAAGTTTATAAATTAACAAAAACACCCACACCCACTCAAGCAACAGTCGCCGCTAACAACCACCGTCGGCCACCGCCGCTAGCGTCGAAAGAACGCACAATCGGCCAATCTGGCCGATCGTGTGCAACCTGTCCATTTTTGGCAAGATCCACCATGGATCTACCCAGAAACGGTCAAATCGATACACGACTGGTCAAATCCATCCGATCGTGCGTGATTATGACAACTTTCGGCCACTGTTTACGGTGGTAGCCAATTGCCAACAATCAGTTAAGTGGGTAGCGTTGTTTGTTAATTTATAAACTTTTATTATGGAGGGTGTTTAGCTAAATTAACAAATGTAGGGAGTTAAAAATAATTATATATTTTCAGAAAATGTTTTCCAAAAAATCACAACGTATTCTCATAATTCTATCCTATTTTATTAAATCATATCCTATCATATTCAGAAAGAATATTATTAAAAGAAATATACCAAACGCCGCGCCAATTTTTGTCAGTAGAATTTTTGGCCTTATAAGGGCACCCAGCAAGCAATTTCTACAGGCTAAGCAGATGCTTGTCTGTTGAAGCTTCGTAAGTTGGGGTGGAGGTTTTGAAATCGAAATTCAATGCTTACTTTCATAAAAATTTCGCAACTTTCTTCAATCTCTCCATTGGCTATTTCTCTCATGACTTAGGAAACAGGATACCTGACAGGAGCTCTTGTACTCTACACATGGCAGCGCAACTATCCCATTGCCATCCAATTCCCATTCCCATTCCTTTGGCCACTCAGGATTCCTTCTAGCACAAACTGGAGTTGGCAGCATCACTCCAGAATGTCTAGTGAACCTCCACCAAGCCAAAAGCCATTGCTGCTAAGAATCACCTTGTTCATAGAGGTGTAAACATGAACAAACACTCAGTTGCAAAGATAAGATATTAGTCTTTCAATCATAAAAATCAAGAAGAAAGCAAGAGAATAACCTGAAGCAAAGCATCTTTTGGTCAAAAGCTGACAACTAAATTCCAGTTTTCCACCTTAAGGCTGACATGATCTTCAGACAATGAGTTGGAAATATTAGCTTCATTGCCTGCCTTTCTTACAAGGCATAACTTTATCCCTACCATCAACATCTGAAAAGATGCCAACCAAGCAGACCCACAACAACAGCATCATAACCATTTTTCTTCATCACCCAACCTTTGTTCCAAACCAGCTTTTTTCTCCATATTTTTGAAATCTTTTAAAATTTCAGGACTAAGATGTTATGAATTATCAACTAGCTAGCATGCTTATAAACAGTAAAAGAACACAGTCGAAAACTAGAGGGGAATATCAGTTTCAGATTAGATTCAACGAAATATATAAATGAACATATTGCCAGCACATATGATTCTGATTTACTATTTTGTTCTCTAGTGCATGTTCTTCTAAAGTGGCTAGAATATCATTCTTTATCTATAAAGAGTATAGTCCAATCCAATTCCAAGATCTAGGATCAAATCGGTACATATTGAGACAAATCACTACAAAACAATTACCTAGATTTATGCTTCCTTATCTATGTACAGTTGATTTCTTAAAAAATGAAAAAATAAAAACATAGACGAGGCAAAAAAGAGTAGATGGATTCTTCTCAACAGCTGAAAAAAAATCCATACAAAATATATCTTTAGTGATTATACAGAACCTTAAAAGGTTAATTACTTGCAATAAAAGGTGATCAACTATTTAAAGTCTCTTTTTGTATATTCTTATGCATAGCATATTGCACTCAAAATGTGCAATATAAAATATTCAATCACATGCATCAAGATGTTGATATGGGAGAAAAAGATAAACAAAAGTTATCTTCTAGAAGATGAGTTAGCACAACTATGTTTTAAAGCTAAGTTGGTGATATTGTAAGCACAACTACCCTCTTAATTCTACAAATCACTATTGCTAAGTACTCAAGTCATAACTGACACTACAAATGTATTTCATTCTGAAAATGTTCTAAAAGGACAGATCTCACAGAAGCTAAATAAACCTACAATAATAAATTGATATGCTTCCAGACCCAAGCAATCTCCATTATGCATAAATCCAATGCCATAGATATCTAACTAGCTAAGTGGATAAAAGGCAAGTAGAAAGATAGACATATAGACAGATATAAATGAAATATATAAGAACAAAAGTTTTATTGCCTTAACCAAGCATAGAAAATTAAAATTATAAACATAATGCTAGAAATAACAGTATTAACAAAAAGAGATCAAGCAGGGCCGGCTTAAGGGGTAGGCAGGCGAGACACCTGCTAGGGCCCCAAAAGAAGGGGGCCCAAATATTTTATAAATTTTTTTTTTTTTTTTTTTTTTTGAATATCTTACAAAAAGAAAATAGTTTATAATTTCTATCTAAATCAAGGGCCCCAAAAAAAAAAAGCCATAAAAACCCAAATTTTATATACTTTTTACATATATTCCCACCAAATTTAACAAAATAGCAAGTTTGTACCTTAGTTTTAATATTTTAGTTTTAACCCTAAATTAACACATTGAATCTCTTTAACAAATGGAAGACTAAAATAGTCATTTACATATCTCAAATTACTCACCCCAATTCAATCCCAAAATTTGACATTCATAAATCATCTCAGCCCCCTGCCTGCGCCAGTGGTTTGGAGTTGATTTCGGTCAATTTTGGTTCCGGTCGATTTTCTCACCAAAATCGACCGAAATCATCATTTTATCATTTCCCAACCTTGATAGCCCTCGATTTGACTAATTTTTGATGAATCTCGCAACCCAAATCCACCACATGACAACCACTTTCCAGTCTTTTGGATGTACTCGACATTGTTGGCCTTCCTCAACACCACCATCTTCCTCCCTCAGCCCTCTCACCAAAACCCCTATCATGCCTTTTCTATCAATCTTGGCATTGGAAATCATCCATTCACCACCATCACTTCTCCAACATTTATTCTCCAAAACCCACACAACTAACCTTGTTAGCCTGCTGATTGCTGTTCACCTTTCCTAACGATTTTTCATCTCAAAAGAGAAAAAAAAAATTGAAATGAATAATTTTTTTAATATATACTTATATTATTAGAGGGCCCCGAAGTAACTTCTACCTAAGGTTACAAAGTTTCTAGAGACGGCCGTGGAGTCAAGATGCATATTATTCCACCTTAAATACAAAACGGTTCAAACTCTAGCAATTTCAACATGATTTCTGGAGGGCTTGCATAAGACTTCTCATGATCGTGGCTCACCAGGATGTGAATTATCTGTTAATGGTACATTTCTAATAGCTCGAAAATGACCCGAACTGCCAGATGCGGGAAAAACCAAACAATCTATGTACACAAGGACCTCAGTCTCCCATCTCCAACTGTAATAAATCCAATCATGCTTACCTGGTATTTCATTACCTGTTCAATTTTTGAAAATGTAAAAATCAGTAAGCCCATCAGGAGAAACAAAGTTTTCCCAAGTCAATTATAGAGCATTTAAGTTCTACAAAAAAATCATATAATTGAAATGCAATATTCACAGGAAATTTAACCAGGTGTATAATGACACCTGCAAACAACTAGAGATAAAATCAGGATCCTCTTATAATTTGAGTTCCGAACTTGTACTATTTATATTCTTTAAATAACACAAATCATATTACTGCATAAATATATAGCCACAAAGACAGCATAAAATGTTTTACATATCCTAAACAGGACCTACTATGCAACGCAAGTAGAGGATAACATAGATTCTTGGCCGGCCCAAAAAATGAGTGGTGTACAATGCAATGATAGTTCTAGTGCATATAGACGATTAAGAAACACAGCCCAAAAGCTTCAGATATTATAAATCAAATGATGAACAAACATCTCAAGATTTTGTCTAGCTCTCATGCAATGTTAGCTCTTAATTCGATTTTTATCCACAACAGCAATTGTTTGCTTTTCTTAAAGCCGCTAAAGAACAATGCCCTTGTGCCCACTGCCATACAACACAGCCACAATTTTTATTACAAGCTTAAAACTCAAGAAACAAAAGACAAAAGTATGACTCACCTTAAGTGGCACAGGAAGAGGGAGATTAGCTCCTTGACATAGACTATTAGCACACTTTATAACGACGAGCAAAAAAATGAAATTAAAGAAAGGAAAATTCATAAAATAAATAAGTACATATAACGCCAGGTAATCCAACCAGCAAATTTAATTCTTCTAATTTTCTGTCTATGTTAACTATAATTGTCAAGGAAAATGCTCTCAATTGCAATTTTGGAAGCAGCAAATCAATTGGATGATAGCTAGATCCTCTTGTAAAGTTTAACCCCTTTTTAGACTTTTTTTTTTTTCTTTTGGTAGTAGTGGATATCTGATCCACTATCAAAGGTTCTTTTTTTTTTTTTTTTTTTTTTTTTTACATAATATACATTTCTACATTTCCTATCCAAAAATAAAAAAATAAAAAATGGATGTTAGCTAGTAAATTACACATTTACAGATAATTAATTGGATATCATTTTTTGATTATTTATATTATTGCAGTGTCAAAACCAACAGAAAATGAGACAATATAAGCGTTACCAAATGACACAAAAACTAGCAAAGGACAAGCTAACCCAGAAGAAAATTGTTTCCTTGAAGTGCATGATACATGACAAACTTTTCATTATTTTATTTAATAATCATAATGCAATTCTCACATACAAATAAGTTGCGAAATCATTACTCGTGACACCAACAATAAGAGAACAAACCGACATGAAATTTGCTTCATGTATGACTCTTCTCATTACCATGACTTATATTTTGACAAAAAAAAAAGTTCATGCTCTAACCGACTAAGCTATTCCAGCTTCATTATTATTAAGCACTTTAAAATTTAATATTGTGAAGTACCTGGAGCAGTAGACTTCTGAAGATCGTATCTGAAGGCAATTTCATGGTGCCAAGCGACACACCATCGTCATCATCCTCTGATGGAACAATTCTCTGTTTTGCTGAGAGGATTTGGTAGCTCAAATCAACTTCTGTTGGCCCAACAATACACTGTGTTTACGGAACTCTTTCCTCGTATTTCTATTATTGAAGATGAAAACTTGGAGAGATGTGAATGGGCAGAGGGGTTGCACGTGTGAACTGACACGTGTGGTTTCAGCTAGTCTCATTGTGGAGGGCATGATTGATGATAATGGCCTCTAAACTCGAGCCTCTAGAAAGTGTGAGAGAGAAGTCAAAGGCTTGTGATTGAAATGGGTAATATAGGATTCCAAAAGCTTTCTTTTAAGAAGGAAAAGTGATTTCTGAAGCTGTGAATTTAGGACATGCCATGTCATTTCTTTCAGTATAATAGTATATTAATGAATGAGAATCCTTAATCTTAATTTCTAGGCCAAAATCTAATTGACGAAATCTATGATGAGATATTTATGGCATCTACCACCCAAGTAAAGAAAAAGCCTTCATCATTTAAATTTCATTCGCTTTAAAATTATTAGTACATAAGGATCCCCTAACCCTTTCAGAACCAGAGCTAGTAAAAAATACAAGTTTTTGTTTGAAACGACTAATTCACTGATGAGTGGCAGTCTTTTCTTCTTCTGATGATGAGTATTTATGGCATCTACCACCCAAGTAAAAGAAACGCCTTCATCATTTAAATTTCATTGGCTTTAAAATTAGGAAAATAATACAGTTACTGAAGAATGTGCACTGAATTCATGCATCGAATGATGTGACATCATCCTGACCGTCGATTAATTATAAATTTCTTTTTTAAGAAAACAGGATAACGTTACGTTATTCGGTGCATGAATTCGGTGCATATTCTTCGATAACTGTAGCATTGCTCATAAAATTATTAGTACATAGCTTGTTAAAAATTCAAGTTTCTGCTTTAAAACACTAATTTCATCTGATGAGTGACAGTCTCTTCTTCTTCTTCTTCTTCTTCTTCTTCTTCTTCTTCTTCTTATGAGTATTTATGGCATCTACCACCTAAGTAAAAGAAACGCCTTTATCATTTAAATTTCATTGCCTTTAAAATTATTAGTACATAAAGATTCCCATAACCCTTTTCAGACCATAGCTAGTAAAAAATTCAAGTTTCTGGTTTAAAACGCTCATTTCATCTGATGAGTGGCAGTCTCTTCTTCCTCCTCTTCTTCTTCTTCTTCTTCTATCTTTCCCTATAAAGGAACAGTTGTTTCTTTAGTCTAGTCAAAATCACTTCTTCTTCTTCTACTGTTCTCTACGAAGGAATGGTCGTTCCTTCATAAGGAATGATAGAAGCAAAATGATGTTGACTAGACCAATGAAATGACTGTTCCTTCATAGGGAACAGTAGAGGCAAAATGACATCATTTTACTTCTACCGTTCCCTATGAAGAAACGGTTTTTTCTTTGGTCTAGTCAAAACTATAAAGGAACGGTCATTTCTTTGGTCTAGTCAAAATCATTTCTTCAACGACCATTTCTTTGGTATAGTCAAAATCATTTTGCATCTCGCGTGTGATGGAACTGTTGTGATAGAGCCAACCTAACTACCACTTTGGGGTTGTAAGAGAGATTCATAAGAATATGTTGTTAGTGTAGCATTAGTAAAAAAAATTTCTTCAACGACCATTTCTTTGGTATAGTCAAAATCATTTTGCATCTCGCGTGTGATGGAACTGTTGTGATAGAGCCAACCTAACTACCACTTTGGGGTTGTAAGAGAGATTCATAAAAATATGTTGTTAGTGTAGCATTAGTTAAAAAAAAAAAAAAAAATTATGGTATGACAATTTCCATATGAAAAGAAATGTCAAAAATAATTATTCGTGACAAATATAAAAATGGGTAATGACAAGATTTACAAGCTATCAACTAGACGTCCACTATAACTTTTCCCCAGAAATGCGCTATTTACCATATGCCTAAGCATAGGAGTTCATAAAATTAATTGCTGCGCACACAAAGAATAACAAGATTTACAGTGATGCTATATAGCTTAAGTTCAACAGAAATAAGATCACAATAATCTGTACGTTTTTCATAACTGATCTCTGTTATAGAGCATATAAAATCAAAAGAGTCAAGCCTTCCCTCAAGACAATAGATGAAAATAAAAAATTCAACTGAAACTCTAGTTATGTTCTTTACCTGTGACTCTTACTAGCACAGTTCCATCAAACAAAATATTAAGCACTTATCACCAAAACAAGCATGAATATTGAAACACCAAGTCACTCATGACCTTGTTGGAGTTGTCGACTACTTCAGCATTATTGGGTAACGCAGACGCATTCAGGGGTCCCGCTCTCCGGTGAGCGGGCGGGGATCTTGGGGGCAGCGCCCCCAAGCCTGTAGGCGGTTTTGAGCTTTTCCATGTATAACCGCTGTAGGATTTCTTTTAAGTTACTAATTCCTTATTGAGTTGGGCTTAGGAATAAGAATCCTTGTAAAACTAGGTTTAGTCTCTTAAACCTAGTATATAAACATATTTTTCTCTTGTTATGGAAGTGATAGCAAATCATAAGGCAATTAATTCATTGTAAACGAGAGAGGTGAGACATATTGCAATAATATTAACTCAGGTAGATGTAGCCCACATTAGGTAAACCAATGTAAATTACGCGTGTTATTTTCTTTGTTTACTATTTGATTTGTTTTATTGTTATATTTTATTCCTATTGTTGCCTCTATATCGTTCAGACCTTACCCAATTGATGAAGATATTGGAAAGAATTACGGTAGCTTTTAAAATAGAAACAAAGTCTAAAGAATGTAATCATGTACTCTATAGTTGAACCAACGCACTTAAAACTTCAAACTTTAACCACTCAATTTGGCAAGCCAGTTTACTAAATCCTTAGCGATGCTACTAGTTTGATCTTTCAATTAAAAATCGTAGATGATACAAAGTCATTTAACTCCAACATGAATGGAAACGTAAAATAAAACATATTATAAAATTCTAGTACTAATTTCAACCACTCTGACATACCCATAACTGTGTGAAATAAGGTTTCATATGTCTAACTTAAATCCTGTAGAAGCAGATCCATTCCTTGTTTCTCTTTTCAAATGAAATTCAATCCCTCTCCACTTCTAGCTTTCTTCACACTTAACCAGCCACACCCACAGAACTTCCAGTTTACAAATTGGCCATTAAATTCCATTCACATAGCTACCCCAGCATAACCAACAGAAAACTATTGACCATTAAACTTGAATATTAACAATTAAAACCCTAAAATGCGATTAATCATTTATGATTATTTAAATCTTGGTTACACTACTTTATAATCTTTCTAATCGAATCTCTTCACATTTCAATTTCTTATAATATAATCATATCAATTAAACAAACATACACAAAATTAAAAAATTAAACAATTGTAAAATCAAAAGCATCTTGGTGATTATCCGATAAGAGATGTAAGCTTTAACGCCATTACCTAATTTGACAAGATCCATGACCGAAATCGATAATTATGGCTGTGGTGACAGACTTCTAGGGCTCTACAATGATCCTTATATCTAAATTTGATTAGTGGGCACGAGTAGATTCGTAATTATGGTGGGAATCGTGGTCTAATTGGGAACTTCATTTCGAAGAAGAAAAAAAAGATAGAAATGAGCACGAAATTAATAAAGTTATATATGGATAATAGTGATGAGGGCACTCTATAACATGCGCCGTGGAGTGTAGTGCTCTTTACTCCGATAGCCCACAACATGCCAAGGCGCACGCGAGTCGAGAAAGATGCGCAAAATAAAAGTGACAATTGGATTGGGTTTTTCTCTCCAGCGGCGGGTAAGGAAATGATACAGGTCAATATTATGTCTGTAACTTATTCTCGTAATCTTCTTTTATAACCTCAATGTCACAGTTGAATTTGCACTATCACATCAACTACACCTTATACTTAAGACATAAAATCATTTTTATTAGACTTAACTTCGTAAGGAATGACCGTTCCTTATCAAAAGAATGATTGTTTTTCTCTAAGGAACGGCTATTCCTTACAAAATGGCATTGCTATTCCAAGGAGTGGATGTTTCCTTAATGAAGGTATGGAATGGTCATGCCTCCTAAAGGGAAAAGAATGGTCATACCTTATTGAAGGAATGGTTGTTCCTTCGTAAGGAATAGTTGTTCATTACAAAGGAACAGTCATTCCTTTTAAAGAAACGGCTATTCCTTTTGAAGAAATGATCATTCGTTTCTAGTAGTGCTTTAGTGCCTTGAACTAACGTGACAATCATCATCTGTTGCCACATTAGACTTATAAGATAAGGTTATGAGATTGGATTGTAATCATATCATTTTTCAATGATATATCACAGGTTGTGGGACGGATATTTGGTGTATTTGGTATGGAGGCTGACACGTGTATTTTAAGAGATTTTTTATTAGAAATTAAAATTTAATTTTTAATTGTTAACTAAAGTGTGAAAGCTTTACCATATATAAAGTTGAATACCCATCTTGGTTAATCGACATGTGGCAAATTTTAAAAGCTCTAGAATTGCTCCATTTTGACACATTGGATTGACAAGCCCAATCAAATTGCTTTATTGTGACACGTTGGGTTGGTCTTTATTGCTCCATCTATAATTATTAATTAATTAAAAAAAGGGATCTATAATAATAATAATAATACAGGTGCATTGCATTGGCATTCCAAAGATGTGCATTAATAACAAGTATACAAGTGTATTGGATTGCTATTACTAATTGTGGTTTAATGATATCTGCCTAAGATTGCTATCTATAATTATATAGGTGCATTGTATTGACATTGGAAAACTTTCTTTATATTCAATTCGCATTTAATTGCATTGGTATTCGGAAGGTCTTAATAAGAGGTTATTAAAAGGGACGCATGTTCAGTTGTGTATCATTGCAATTTGTTAGTTGGTGTCAATAATACGTCTGGTCTTCTGTTAATTGTTTATAGGTCATTTTAGTTTGTGTCAATAATATGTTTGTTCTTTATGTGTTTTTTTAACCAATGATTCTTAGAAACCCCCCTGTCGAACCATTGTTAACTATTTATTACGCTTTCCTTTAATGCGCCACAAACAATTTGCTACCGTTTCGTGTCCCATTACCTAATAAGTTGTCAACACTTTTTCAATCAACGTGTTTATCTGTTACTAGATGTTTGTTAATTTTTCCGGAGCAACTTTTATATTGTTTGATACAATACCCCAAAAATTGATGGGTTCTCATGTTCTCAACTGCTAAACAAACAAGGAGTCAATCAGAAAATAATCCCAAAACTTTTAATAAACTATATAGATAGACATGCATTTTCAAAATCAATATGAGGATTATGGATATGAAGAGACCATCATAATTTTATACTATGACAAAAATTCTCTCATGAAAGATTAGTTCAAATTTATTCCGTCTGTTTGTTTCCTATTTCTATTTAGATAAAACAAATCAAGATATATTCTAATATGAAGTAACAAAATTTTAATTACAAGACTAAAATACTGGATAAAACATAAACAATATTTAATATTTTAATAGATATTTAATAACAATATTAGACATAATTGTTTATAAAAATGTTAAAAAATTAAACATATTCAACAACCATCAATCTAAATATATTATAATCTTAATTAAAAAAACTATAAATAATCATTTCTATTACAGATTTAAAAAAACTTTTGTAGCATTATTGATTAAACAAGACCGAAGCCAAACTATATGCATGTTTCATAACCATATTTCCGAACCACAATTAAAAAAATAATAAATATATTATGACATCACCATATCATCTCTGACTTGGATACTTAACACAATATTTATTGCCCTTCCTTCAAAAATGTATCAATAAGATTCTATTACTAGTAAATCACAGTGTTTATTTATTATAATATCTCAATATCTTGCCGAACCATCATTAACTACCTAACTAATATGTTGCACACTTAACAAAATATTTATTACGGTTTTCTTTAATATTATACAGATAGTCTACTAACGTTTCGTATTACCTTATCCAAACAATTATTAACACTTTTTCGATCGACACATTTATTTATTACCAGTTTTTTGTTCAGATTCCACCTCTTCGTATCCTATTCTCCTATAAATATTACTCTGACATCAATCACCCATTTAACTTTCTTCAGATACTAAACGCTTTAATTGTTCATTTCTTCTTCACAACTTAATTCGAAAATGGTTAACAAAACATCACAACCAAAAGAATCTGCAACGAATATTAACAACGACCTCAACAACAATAATTCTCCACCAAGGCTACTAGAAGGTATGAATGTTCAACATCTTTTGTATCCTAAATTACAAAATGTCAAACAAAATAATAATACATATTTCAGGGAATATAAAAACCATAAAAAGAAAACTTTTTTAATATGTCGAGAGTTCATCTCATAATTATATTTACAGATTCATGTTACCATTTCCATATATTTATAAAATTTAATTGTTTATTGTTTATGCAATTGGTTTAGACATTTTTCAGGGAATGCTAGAATTGAGGGAAATTTTCAAAAAAGTTGACACCAGTCTAGATGATCTACATACTACTAGAGACAAATTCAGGGAAGTCATTAACCAGATGTTAGAAATTATGCAATCTTCCATGGATATTATCTATAACACAAACAAAAGAGAGTATGCATATGCACTAGAGGAACTGAACAACTATAAGAGAAATAGAAAATAAACACCATCTACATCATCCAAACCCACTTCACAGTATGAAAAACCGATGTACTTATTTCTTTTATAACAAAAGTGTTATTCTCTATGATATGTTACTCATTAATTGATTGAAAATTGTTCCTTTAATTGACGCATTGCATTTTAGTTTAATGAAACTACTAAAAATTCTCCATCTTGACACGTTAGTTTTGATTTAATTCTTCCATCTTCACACATTGGATGAGTATTAATAATAATTATATAAGTACATTACATAGGCATTTCAAAAATCTAACCATTTTAAATAAAAACATATAAAGATGGAAGTTAGTCTCTTCATATTCTATTTTGTAGTTCTACAATTATTAACCAAGAAATTAATTGAGTTATCATGTTCTCAACTGTAAAACAAACAAAGTTTTTGAATGAACTGTGTGAACAGATGTTTGTTTGCAAACCTTGGCTGGGGATTATTGAAGTGAAGGTGAGGATTCAAAAGAGATGAGAGAAAATCACAAAAAGAAAAGAAAAATTATTGAGATCTAACTGTATTTCTTATTGAATTAATGAAGTTAGTTACAAGTCCTATTTATATAGGAGGAGTACAATACACGTGAGCCTAAGCTACTCATTAGCAAAGCTAAGGTCACTCGCTAGTCACTAAAGTCATAGTAGTCAATCTGAGAAACTAATCCTAACATCATCCCTTAAACTAAGCTTCCATAAGCTTGTGACTTAACAACTGATTTTAAAGAAATATATGAATCACATACTATGAGAAAATAATTTACTAGTCAGTGTCAAACTTGAAAATGAATTTAACTCACAAAAATTGTGAAAGCTCAATATAAATTTTAAGTTTAAATAATTGATCTTGATATTAATAATTATAAATGTACAATTATTAATTTTATTTTAACATAACTATGTACATATATAGAATTTATATTTACTCTAAAACTTGTATAATTTAACAATTATCATCTCTTAATCTAATTACTTTATTGTGTTAGAATAAATTTGTTTACAACCTATTTCAAAAACATTAAATAAACATACCTGCATAACGCGTGGATCCCATGTCTAATTTGATATAATTTGTTGCTAATAATAATATAAATTTTAACATTCATTAAGGATTCATTAACAAAAGAGTAATTTTAAAAAATTAAAGGAGAGTTTTACTATTATATCGTTCTTTAGGTCTCTTTCAAAGATTTTTATGAATTTGAGAATACTGATATATTATTTCTTGTAAATATTTTTTCTTCCTTTTAAATCTTTAATATTTCTACCATACAACCTAGCATCATCAAACCCAGGAAACCATATAAGCTAATCTTTTCCAGCTTTTTTCGACAAAATTCCATCAATAGAGAAGCTGTGGTTTTTATCTTTGAGTAAATCACTAGGCAATCTATTCAATGGTGTCATCAAACCCGCCACTGGAAACACCATCGACGGTCAATCACCTCCCTAGCCAGTTTCGAAGATTTTTAATTTTTGAAATTTAATAATTATATTTGTAATTAATTATATATTTAGTCCAATATTAGACCAACACGTGGTAATATTAAATTTAATTCACTTTAATCCCGTATAAAATAATCAATTCCATCCCTTGCTTGCAAACTAAACACACCCATAAGGTATTAGTATATAATATAACTAATAAATTTTTTGTTTTTTATTCTACATAATTGTCAACTAATACAGTATAATTATAAGATAACATAAATTCAAACCAATATGGTCTTTATCAATAAAAATAGTGGAAATAAATATACATAAATATTACATATTTAAATTATATTAAAGAAATAATTAATATATTTTTTATGAAGAAATGTCGGTGAGATTAAATTACAAATAACAATTAATAAAACAAAACAAAACAAATAAAAAATATGTAACATAAATTAAAGATAAAAAAGACAAAAACTTATAGTACAGTCTTGCATGTACGACCGCCCTTTCAAACAGTACTTATAGTACGGAAATGGCTTCCTAAGTAATAACACAGACACAGTACATCTTTTAAGTAAACGTACTTCACACTCCTAATTTTTATGTTACCAAAAATCCCTATACGTTTCAGAAACTTCAAAAATACACCCCGAATTATTATCTATGCATCAATGCTATGCGCCAACACAACACTATTTAGTTTTAGGGTTAACAACATATTGCCCCCCAAGGTTTGATCTAATAAAATGTAGATACTTAACCTCTGAATATTAATAAATGTTAGGAAAATATCATGGGTGTTAAAAAAAATGCAAAAACTGAACCGAACCGGTAAACGAACAGAATTTTCTGTTAACTGAAAAACTGGTTCGGTTTCGGGTCATAGAAATTGAAAAACCGTATTTTGGTTCGGTTACCGATTTGGAGAAAATGCAAACCAGTTAACAAAAACCAACTTTACCAACCGGTTTACAACATTATAATACATATATAATTAAAATATTAAAAAAAAATCCCTAAACCTAAATCCCTTTTACATATGTATGAATGTTTAATTTTTATTTAGATATGTATTGTTGATGTTTACAATTTAAATCAGGAAAAATTAAAAAAAAAATAGTTTAAGCCTTAAGGATTTCCCCTAAACCAGTTCGGTTTTCCTGAACCGAAAAACCGGTTCAGTCCAAGAAAACAGATACCATATAAGAAGTGAGTAGAGGAGAAAGAGTGTTGATGTTTGCATTTTCATTCAACATCATATGTATATATACAAGTGTAACAGATAAGAGATTAAAAATTCAAAAAGCAAATACAAATTTAAACAAAGATCAAATACAAATTCAAAACAAAGATTATTGAGTGCTTCTTCTCTTGACTGGTTCTTCTCTAATAGTGTTTATTGTAGGTGTAAATTATACAAGTTATGAACACATTTGGCAGTTTTTTAGTTTTACATTTGCCCTTTTTTTAGAGTGTTATAGTCCTGTATTATATCCCTTTTCACAAGAGTTAATGATAGAAAATTGTTCTTTTATTCAACATAATTACAGATTTTTATTATAAATCTTGTACTACCTGTATGTAAGAAATTTGGTTCTATCTAGAGGGAAATTAGATCTGTTTAATAGTGGCTTTGAATGACTTGTGCAAGATTTAGAATTATGATGATGGCTATTACCAAGTTTATTTGCATATGTTTGAAGGGTTTTTATTCCATTTACACTCTTCGAGATCGCTTGTTATTGAAAAGTATTTTCTAACCTTATCATGCAAGGGATAAATGAAATAAACTCGGATCTTGGAATTGTAGAAGAAGACTTGCATTGAACTTGAATTTCAAGACCTAGATCTTAACGTTATAAACCACAATTATGAGAAAGTATAAAATGTCTTTATTAGGGTTTTTATATACTTTTACAAAATAATTTTAAGGAAGTATATAAACATGAGTGTGTTTAATATTAATTGATTATGAGGAAGTAGACCTGGCAAACGAGCGGGCCAGGTGGGCATGGGTTGGGTAGCTACGGGTAACAGGTAAAACAGGCAGGGGTAAATGGGTAAAAATATGTATGACCCATACCCATCCGTACAGGTACGGTGGACCCGCGGGTCACCCGCAAAAACTGAAATCTCCCTTTTTTTTTTTTTTTTTTTTTAACTAAAATCTGCATGATCAAAATGGCCAAAAAACAAAACATGTTAAACCAATAATGATTCACCTGTAAACTTGAAATGAATCTCCAAAAGAAAAGCCACTTTATCGTGCAAAGCTAAAGACCGCAAAAGCATCACACAACATCACTGATTTGCAAAATGAATCAGTAATGATAGACACAGACCTAGTAACATCACCTGGATTTTCAAAAGGTAATCTTGAAATTATCGAGCCTCATCTTTAATTGATCATATAAAAAGACAGTTCAACATATAACATGTACAGAACAATTTTATTCTACAAAAACACATTAATCAATAAGCTTGAGATTTTAAAACAAACAAAGAAAATTCTACAAAATCAGAATCTTCATATATTGTTACTCACTAGTGAAATGAACTTGTGACGTTGATAGGATTCTCAATACTTAATCATGAAATTAGATAATTTCCTCTCCCAAAATAAACAAATAAATAAATTTATCTCAACATGCGTTATTGCAAAACAAAATGCCCAATTTTTCACGAGTTCACTATCTGATCACAAAAACGAAGACGAGATCTTCCTCTAAGCTCCAAAAACCACACAAATCAAACCCACATTGTCTCGATTCTTCATTTCACCGACAAAATGAAACACCAATACATCAAATTTCATCAGATTCAACAACAACAACACCAAATCAAGTAAAATAAAAACGAATTTCAACTCAGATTTGAGTAACATTACAACGTACCTAGGATTGTGAAAAGGCCAGAGAGATTGAGAGTTGCTACAGTGTTGCGTGAGACGGCGTGAGAGTGAGAGAGATTGCGAGCTGCTGCGATCTGAGAGAGTGAGAGTCTGAGAGAGACGGCGTTGGATCTGAGAGAGAGATTGAGAGCTGATGGGTTTAGGTTTGTTTTTAACGAATTTTTTTAATTTAAATGCGGGTACCCGGACCTGCGGGTATCACCCGGCCCACCCACTGTTTTAACAAGCGGGCCAAGTAAGGGTAAACTTCATACTAGTAATTAATGTTGCAACCGGTACCCGCCTGTTTGGACCGGGTACCCGTGGGGACCCCACAGGTACGAGTAAGACTTTGCTAGGTCTGTGAGGAAGTTTATAAATGTAACTTGGGGGAACGACCTAAACACACCCAAGGTTTAACGTAATGATAAGTTGGTACCCAAAAGGTTTCAGAAAGACAAATAGATACCTTCCGTCCCATTCTGTTATAGAATTTCGTTTTATAATAATGAAAATACTAAAATGCCCTCTGAAGTTTGACATCTTAGTTTTTTATTAATTTATCATTAGTCAACTAATTCAATTACATAAATACCCACATCATTATGGTGAATTACATTATGCCCTCATGTTGCAAGTGACCAATTTATCCCTATTTTACATCATTATGGTGAATTACAGTATGCCCTCATGTTGCAAGTGACCAATTTATCCCTATTTTACATCATTATGGTGAATTACATTATGCCCTCATGTTGCAAGTAATCAATTTATCCATGTTTTGGCAGAAGCAGTATCAATATACTCAATTGTGGCTGAAAATTGAAATTTTTCATAATTTAAAAGAAAGCATTCATAATTAACATCAATTCAGTATATGATATTCAATATCAATTAAGTCTTCATGGTTTAAACAGAAACCATGAATTCAGTACATGAAAATGTGATATACAACTGAAACTTCAAACTTCAAATTAGGTTTGAAAAACTGAGCAGTTTCCAGATGCACACCATAGCTGCAAAAATAGGCACAAAATTGTCCTCTTCTCCATCCTGCAAATCCACAAATGCACACCCATAAGCTGTAAAAACAAGCACAATTGCAATGTAATAGACTGTAGATACATACTCTTGTCGAGTACAAACATCATCATTGCAAATCCACAATAACGGGAATGCATCGTGCAATCAAACTATATATATATAATTCCACAATTCAATCTTGTTAATTTAGCTCTCATTCTTTGCCTTAATTCTCTTTCGTTTAAATAAATAGAAAGAGCAGAGCAATCAGCCAAGAACCCAAACAATTTCCAACAATTTATGTTTTTTGAAAGAAACAGAAACTAAAAAAAAAAAAATCAGATGTAATACCCTTCTAATGCTCAACCTCAAACAATAAAATTGCTCAACCCCAAACAATGTTTACTTGGCAGTTTGGCCAAAAAGTTATAGATGTCACTTTCCATTTCACTAAAACTTTGTTTCTGGTCTTTCTGCAAATCTTGATTTTAGCAGAAAAGCAACAGACGGGAAACCTCTTCTGTTATATTCAATAAGCTTTCAATTCTAAAATTAGGGGCTTAGTCTAATGGTACAGGATTGACATTAAAATGAGGATTAATAAAGGAAAGAATCAACTTTGAAATAAGAAACCAATGAGAATCACTTCTCCTTTTTCATGAGTGCCCATAAAGGCAAGTTCCAAACATTCTTCTTAGCTTTCTCTGGAGCAATCTACTCCAAGCACTTCCTTCTAACATCTCCTAAATGTTAAGTTTGATTATAAACCAAATTATATTTCATTTAGGCATAGATGCACCTATACATCTACATGCAATAACAACAAGAGTTCAAACTTAACCATTCTTAAAAACTACACAGAATAAAATACAACATTCATCACTCGTTTTTATGCTTACAAGATTAACACATATAACAGATTTTTATACACATTGCAAAATTACAACACCAAACATAACCAGCTTTAACAACACCAAAAATCTTTTTGTAAGTACATCCTGCTACCCAAAAATATATAAGACAAGCTATTCACACTCCCAATAATCAATTCAAGCAAACCAGCCCCACCGTTTGGCTGGATTTTATTCATTACACAATCCAGCATATAATCAACTATTTTAAGAACAAACCCTAAATCAAATAAAAAACCTTAAAAACAACCAAACATGCAAAACCAAAAACATTCATTATAACCAAAAACCAAACAAACAAACAAAAAACTTTAGTTCAGTCATCCTTTATCATTGTCGTTACCCCACAACCCTAAACCAAACAATCTAACAAAAAACTTTAAAAACAACCAAACATGCAAGTAAGAAAAACCAAAAACTTAGAACTGCACTAAAATAACAAAAAACCGAAGAACAAACAAGAAAACCAAGAAGAAACTTTACCCTTCAGTTTTCGTTGTTCAGTCGTCGTCGATGATTTATACTATTAATAACGCTGGCCTTAGTTCAATCATCCTCCACCGTCGTCGTTATCCCACGATTCTCTCGTTCAGTTTTCGTTGTTCACTCTTCGTCGTCGTCGTTGTTCAGTTTTCATTTTCATTGTCGTTGTCGGCGGCCTCAGTTCAGTTTTCGTTGTTCGGTCATCGTTGTTGATGATGGTCTCCAAACAATAGCGCAGCTTCGTCGTTGTTCAGTTTTCGTTTTTGTTATTGTCGTCGTCGGCCTCTGTTCAGTTTTCGTTGTTCAGTCGTCGTCGGCCTCTGTCCAGTTTTCGTTGTTCAGTCGTCGTTGTCGTCGATGATTGTCCCCAAACAATGGTGCAACTTCTTTCACAACCTTCCTTCAAAGAGTTAGAGAAATGAGAAAGAGTTACAGAGAAATGAGAAGAAAACGAAGAGGCAAGCCAACTTTTGTTTATTTATTTATTTCCTTCAAAGTCAACTAATGAGACACATGTCAATCTTTAAAGTGAAGCTTCTAAAGGAAGTTTCGCTCCAGATTTCGAAGAGATATTTTGAAAGTTAAAAATTTGGTGGCTGTGCAAAATTACTGTATTACCCTTTATTAAACGAAAATCACTAACGGTACAGAACGGAAAGTACTTATTTGTCGATTCCAAACCTTTTGGGCACCCATTTGTCGTTACAAAAAACCTTGGGTACTTGTAAGTCGTTCGGCCATGTAACTTACTGATTGTTTCTGTGACCCCTCATTCATTGAATGTAACGCCCCACTTGAGGTACGTATTTGTTGTTTCTTCCTTTGCTCTTTTTGAGTTGGTTTTTTGGTAATCTTGTTTGATTGAATGTTATGTTGAATGTTTGCCCTGAAATTGGTTGAAAATAGAAGAAGTTTAGTATTTCAGTCTTCGCCGGGGCGAAGAAGAATCTTCGCCGCGGCGAAGAGGTGTTGAAGCCACGGGGAAGCTGCTGGACAGTTTCGCCGCGGCGATTGGGGGAACGACCCCTAAACACACCCAAGGTTTAACGTAATGATAAGTTGGTACCCAAAAGGTTTCAGAAAGACAAATAGATACCTTCCGTCCCATTCTGTTATAGAATTTCGTTTTATAATAATGAAAATACTAAAATGCCCTCTGAAGTTTGAATCTTAGTTTTTTATTAATTTATCATTACAACTATCAATTACATAAATACCCACATCATTATGGTGAATTACATTATGCCCTCATGTTGCAAGTGACCAATTTATCCCTATTTTACTCATTATGGTGAATACAGGATGCCTCATGTTGCAAGTGACCAATTTATCCCTATTTACATCATTATGGTGAATTACATATGCCCTCATGTTGCAAGTAATCAATTTATCCATGTTTTGGCAGAAGCAGTATCAATATACTCAATGTGGCTGAAATTGAAATTTTTCATAATTTAAAAGAAAGCATTCATAATTAACATCAATTCAGTATTGATATTCAAATCAATTAAGTCTTCATGGTTTAAACAGAAACCATGAATTCAGAGAAAACGGATACCATATAAGAAGTGAGTAGAGGAGAAAGAGTGTTGATGCTTGCATTTTCATTCAACATCATATGCATATATACAAGCGTAACAGATAAGAGATTAGAAATCCAAAAAGCAAATACAAATTTAAACAAAGATCAAATACAAATTCAAAACAAAGATTATTAAGTGCTTCTTCTCTTGACTGGTTCTTCTCTAATAGTGTTTATTGTAGGTGTAAATTATACAAGTTATAACACATTTGGCAGTTTTTTAGCTTTACATTTGCCCTTTTTTTAGAGTGTTATAGTTCTGTATTATATCCCTTTTCACAAGAGTTAATGATAGAAAATTGTTCTTTTATTCAACATAATTACAGATTTTTATTATAAATCTTGTACTACCTGTATGTAAGAAATTTGGTTCTATCTATGGCTTTGAATGACTTGTGCAAGATTTAGAATTATGATGATGGCTATTACCAAGTTTATTTGGATATGTTTGAAGGGTTTTTATTTCATTTACACTCTTCGAGATCGCTTGTTATTGAAAAGTATTATCTAACCTTATCATGCAAGGGATAAATGAAATAAACTCGGATCTTGAAATTGTAGAAGAAGACTTGCATTGAACTTGAATTTCAAGACCTAGATCTTAACGTTATAAACCACAATTATGAGACAGATTTTACAAAATAATTTTAAGGAAGTACATAAACATGAGTGTGTTTAATATCAATTGATTATGAGGAAATAGACCTGGCAAACGGGCGGGCCAGGTGGGCATGGGTTGGGTAGCTGCGGGTAACAGGTAAAACAGGCACGGGTAAATGGGTAAAAATATGCATGACCTGTACCCATCCGTACAGGTATGGTGGACCCGCGGGTCACCCGCAAAAACTGAAATCTCCCTTTTTTTTTTTTTTTTTTTTTACTGAAATCTGCATGATCAAAATAGCCAAAAAAACAAAACACGTTAGACCAATAATGATTCACCTTTAAACTTGAAATGAATCTCCAAAAGAAAAGCCATTTTATCGTGCAAAGCTAAAGAATGCGAAAGCATCACACAACGTCACTGATTTGCAAAATGAATCAGTAATGATAGACACAAACCCAGTAACATCACTTGGATTTTCAATAGGTAATCTTGAAATTATCGAGCCTCATCTTTAATTGATCATATAAATAAGTCAGTTCAACATATAACATGCACAGAACAATTTTATCCTACAAAAACACATTAATCAATAAGCTTGAGATTTTAAAACAAACAAACAAAATTCTACAAAATCAGAATCTTCATATATTGTTATTGACTAGTGAAATGAACCAGTGACGTTGATAGGATTCTCAATACTTAATCATGAACTTAGATAATTTCCTCTCCCAAAATAAACAAATAAATAAATTTATCTCAACATGCATTATTACAAAACAAAATTCCCAATTTTTCACGAGTTCACTATCTGATCACAAAAACGAAGACGAGATGTGCCTCTCAGCTCCAAAAACAACACAAATCAAACCCACATTGTCTCGATTCTTCATTTCACCGACAAAATGAAACACCAACACATCAAATTTCATCATATTCAACAACAACACCACCAAATCAAGTAAAATAAAAACGAATTTCAACTCCGATTTGAGTAACATTACAACGCACTTACGATTGTGAAAAGGCCTGAGAGATTGAGAGATGTTGCAGTGTTGCGTGAGACGGTGTGAGAGTGAGAGAGATTGCGAGCTGTTGCAATCTGAGAGAATGAGAGTCTGGGAGAGACGGCGTTGGATCTGAGCGAAAGATTGAGAGCTGCTGGGTTTAGGTTTGTTTTTAACGAATGTTTTTAATTTAAATGTGGGTACCCGCACCCGCGGGCATCACCCGCTGTTTGCACAGGTGATTCAGGTACGAATAAACTTCATATTGATAATTAATGTTGCTATCCGTACCCGCGTGTTTGAACCGGGCACCCGTGGTTGGATCGGTCCACGGGTACAAGTAGAACTTTGCTAGGTCTATGAGGAAGTTTATAAATGTAACTTACTGGCTATTTCTCTGACCCCCCATTCATTGAAAATTTACATTTTGGCTCCCAAAATAAATATTTTAGCTCCTTCCCTGATTTCATCGCCTTTCTTTTTATAAGTATATTGGCAAACAGGTTGATCATATGGTAAAATTAGGGTTAAGGTTTCATGTTGAGGCTAATTATGCATAAAATCATAATATGACAATGAAACTAATAAGGATATGTTACTTGGTATTACTATTGAAGAGAGAAACAACTATGCTTGTAAGGGGGCAAAAGAAGTTTGGGAAAAGGTGGTGAAGAAGAGCATATTCGATGCTCATCTTATTTGATATATTTTTAAAAAATGGAACACTATCAATATGGGGTTTTTTTCATTATACTTTTATAAGATGGATTAAATATTAAACAAATCTATAAGACTTAAATAAAAGGATTTTTTATGATCCCTTGGAACATGTCATTAATAGTGTCCAAGTTTTTGGTGGCTTGCTTCATTTTCTATGTTTGAATTGCCCATTTCATACAATTCTTCATGCTTGCATGTGCTTTTACCAATAACATAGGAAACAATTTGCAAGTTGCTTTGCCTCTATGCTTTCCTTGTCTCAATTACTATTTTTATTATTGTCCATTGCGTATTCCCATCAATAGTATTTCTCTTTGATATTTTTATAACATATACTAAATTTCATATTCAATATTATAACTATAATGTTTCATTCTATAATTATAATTTATCATCTAATGCAAAAGCTCTTATCCAATAATAGTGTAATGAAACCCTTTATGTTAACCAAAAATTTTATTTAAAATCCAATCTATAAAATAATTTGATCGATATTTTTTTCTTCATTTAATCCAATAAAACTTTGTTAGCAATGAGTAGATTTGATAAATACTATTGACTCTCAAATCAAGTTTAAAAAAGGAAACAAATTCAACTATTTAACAACATGGAAAAGCCAAAAGTTCTGCCATTCTTTAATTTTAGATTAATATAATAAATCATTTATTTTGTTATAATTAATATATTGTTAATACGTTATCAACCATATTATTTGTGATATAAAATTGGAATTATTACTATTGTTATTGTAGTATTGAATTTTTTTTTTTTTTTTTTATCAAATTATGTATTACATGATATTCCATATTTTGTCTACTATCAGATTAAACGGATAATTTATCAACATTAACGTATCAATAACAATAATAAATTATATATATAGTTATTGGAAGAACGTTATTATCTCTCGAAAGTAAAATATTAGATGTGGCGAGTGGAGACAAGAATCTCAATCATATACTAAATGAAAAGTGGTTGGTGAGTCGAATCAAAATTATGAGAGATATGGCCATATGGGCAAGCATGTACTCCAACTACCTAATAGGATGGAATAGTTGTACCATTTTGTTTATTAAATTCAAATTGAATAGACTAAGGTCCCCATTCTCATGATAATAGTTATTACAAGAAAAAAGGCTTTCAACCACAAAATTTTATTATACAATATTCTACCTCTAATCATTGTTTTAAAAACCAGTCGGAGGACAACCCGCTCTGATGGTGGGTCATAGTCAATCGGTCAACCGTTTGGACCGCTGGTTGAACCAATGGTTTGAAGGTTTAAAATCTAACAAAAACACCCCTGATAAATACCATAGAATCTTAGGTTGAAATCTAGCAAACACACCCTAGCCAAATGTAAATTAGCGATCGATTGAGATAGCAGCGGCGACACACCAAGGAGGGTAGATCGGATGATGAGGAGGGCGAATCGACAGCTAGCAATAAGTGAGGATCGCCAGAAAATGGCAGATCGGTGTGGGAAGTCACTGGCGGTGGCTTTTTTGTGAGATGAATGGATTGTTCGTGAACGACGACAGAGAGCTTGGGAGAAGGTAGATTAGTGGTTGAGGAAGCCTGTCGTGCGGAGAAGGCCGATCGACGCCTGGAAATGGAAGAAAAATACGCGGCGAAGGTGGACGACGAAACGTCACGCGGGGCTGAGAGAGAAGGTGACAGCGCTGGAGAAAGTCAAAACTCAGAAGGTGGTTTCCGACAAAGGGAATGTGGAAGGTCGCCGGAAAAGGGAAGGTCATTGCCGATTTGCATTTGGCAGAGGGTGTGTTTGCTAGATTTGAAACCTTCAGAGACTATGGGAATAATCACGGGGTGTTTGTTATGTTTTAAACTTCAAACAGTTAAAAAGAGTGACCCGACTCGGGGCTCCGGGGAAGGCCTCGGGTCCCGGTCCAACCGGTTGGACCGGTCGGTCCGGTCGATTTTTAAAACAGAGCCGTAATATTAGCTAACATAATATTTCTACCGGTTTTTTAAAACAGAGCCTGTAATATTAGCAACAAATATTCTACCATACAGCTAGATCATCAAACCTAGGAAACCATATAAGCTAATATTTTTGGCTTTTTTTTGGCGAAACTCCGTCAATAGAGACAATGTGGTTTTTATCGTCGAGTAAATCACTAGATAATATTCAATGGTGTCATCACAACCCTTGCTGGAAAACCATCGGTGGTCAACCCTCTAGCCAGTTTTTCAAGTTTTAATTTTTTAAATTTTTAGTTTAAATAATTTAGTGTTTTAAATAATTATATTTTAATTAGTTTACTTAGTCCAAGTTGCACAAAACACTAACAATATAAATATTCATTAATTCCATTAAAATAATAAATCCATCCGGTGCTTTTAAACTAAAGACACCATAAGTATAAGATAATAAACTATAATTTTTTATTATTCTACCTAATTGTCAACTCATACAGTATAATTATAGATAATATAAATTCAATCCAATATGATCTCTATCAATTAAAATAGTAAAAATACATAAATATTACAAATTTAAATATTTTAAAGAGATAATCAATATTTTTGTGAAGAATGGTCGGTGAGATAAATTGCAATAATAATTAATAAATAAAACAAAACAAAACAAAACAAATAAAAAAAAATGTATGGTTAATGGGAAGCAAAAGGTCAAGAGATTAAGAAGAAATTAAAAATTAAAAGACAAAATTAAAAAAGACGAATAAACGTTATAGTCCGGAAATGGTTCCTAATCAACAGCAGTACATCTTTTAAGTAAATTTACTTCACACTCCCAATTTTATGTTCCCAAAAACTCATACATTTCAGAAATTTTAAAATACCCCACAATTATGATCTAGCATCAATGCCATGCGCCAACACAACACTATTTATTTAGGTAACAACATATTCCCCCCAAGGTTTGATCCAAACATGTAGATACTTAACCCTGAATATTAACAAATGTTAGGAAAAAAGTAGTATAAATGGTCATTACTAATAGAAAGACCTTTTCGCCCTCAAAGTTTAATGATATCACCAGGAAATATAAAGGATTTTTTTTACCAATAAATTTTGACATATTAACAAATGTCAAAGAGGGCTAGCAAACAAGGTCAATTTTTAGAGACTTGTTGCCCTTCAAGGTTAAAAAAGGAAAAAAAAAAAAAACTATGTTCTCATGTTAGTTTATTCATTCGAGAAGGTGATTTCATCCTTGGGAAACATCAAGCATGTCCTTACCTTAATTAGCCAATGTAGAGTTTTTAGGACATTTATATGAGATACTAAATATTGATTATTTTGGAATTATCATTCACTAATTAACAAGACCTCAAATGTTGTAACAAAATAGTATTAGAGTCTAAGGCAATTGTTGGGTGTTTGTCAATTACCCAAATACTGATATGTCGGTAATATATTTACCCCCATCCAAGTCTAAGAAATAACTCATTTCTATGATCTAAAATTAACACCAGGACAAATCAATAAGAGTAGATAACTTAGGTTTAAATTGTTGTATTTTAGGTTGGAATTCTTTTATCTTGCAAAAAAGAAAAAAAAAAAAATCTATCAATAAGTACTCTTGAACAATTCAATTCAACTATTTTAAGTATATATAAGGTTTTTGATGTATTGAAATGGGCTACTTCAGTTTAATAGATAAATAATGTACTCATATTAGAGATAATAAAGCTACATGTACAAACCCTCCAAACTCACCTATACAAACAGATGTGTTTTAATGTGATTTAATATTAGAGATAATTTAAACAAGTTAGAGTAGATGATAAGATTACTGTTTGTGAAAATCTCATAGAATCCGTAGCCTTACTCTTTTTCTATATCAATATTTTTTTTTACCTTATTTTCATAACCCTTCAATATGGGCAAGGCTTCAAATTTGAAATAAATTATAACCTAATACTTGAAAATCTAAATTCTCATTTGCTAGTTTTTTTTTTTATTATTATTTTTGGAGCAACTCTTGTGTAACTATGTCATCTCAATTTAATTAAAAAAAAAAAAAAAACCATAAATGAAAACTGGATGTTTGTTTCTTTATTTATAATTTTACAAAGTTACAATTTTACCCTTCCTTTGCTAATTTTCCTGCCATAAACATGGGGGACTTGAGTGCCTATGTTACAATCATTTGTATCCATTGGTATTAAATCAAATTGCTGAGGGGTCATGGAAATTTACCCTTCATTTGTTTGCTAAATTTTTCCAACCACCATTTATTTGTTAATTAAGAGTTAAAGTGCTTATTTCACAATCCTCCATATCATTTTGTCATTAGATCAAACCTGTGTAAGATTAGAGTTACAATTTTACCCTTCATTTGGTAAGTTTTCTGAACCACCCTTAATATATAGGAGCTAAGTGACTATATCACAAGGGCAATACTAAAATTATAAATCAATATCACAAATTTTCTCTTATAATCATAAAGTGACAGTTAAAAATTAGTCAACTCAAAATAAGTCTCACCTAACAAATTATGAACATATCAATTGCGAGTTAAAAAGTCAAAGTTGTGAGAGAAAGTTTGTAAGATTAGATTTTAGGTTAATCTTTATTGATATCACAATCTTTGGTGTATGTCCTTATTACATCAAACCTCAAGGGTGTACATAGTTAACCTATATTTTAAACTTTTGATTTTTGAAGGTGTCCTTGTTAAGGAGTAAATTTCAGGGGTGTCAATGTAATATCTCCAAACTTTTTATTACAATGGAAGGAGAGCTAAAAGGGTAGTTTCGGAATAAGCAAAGAATAATTGTAATGCAGTTTAACTGTGAGACAAATGCATGTGACCCAGCTAACGAGGCGAAATAATGCGCCCATCACTCACTGCACTGGCACCAACACAGCGACAACTGCTAATTTATATTTTAATTCAATGTGAATTGCAACAGACAAAACAACAGTTACACAATAGCTTGAATTAAAGTGACTACAATACAGCTTAATTGTGTCAGAATATTTTGGCTGATTTTGTGAAGTGAAAAGAGAAATAAATTTATACATAAAACAAATGAAAGCATGTTGAAAAGAACTTTTACAATCTGTTTCCAACCACCACCCATGTTCTGCTATCCTTTTTAAGATAAGTATGATATCCCTTATCATGATTTTCTAGTATTCATTTGTAGATTTTGTTCCCTCTTTTGGGTTAAGTTTTTCTTCTCAGATCTGGGTTTTTTGTTGGAGATTGGTTGATTCAGGAGAAAGTTGCAGGTGGGATTTTGATAATTCTGGGTTTTTTGGACGTTTCATGTTGAACTTGAATGCATATTTTGAAGTTTTGTGTGTTTATTTTATGGATTTGTTTGGTGGTTTGATGGACATTTGGAGATGAAGTTTTGATTTTTTTTTCATGCATTTTGTATGTGTTGTTTGTTGTTGAATGTTCTTTGGTTATATTGTTATTCAACTGGGATTTTAAATTGAGAAAGTGTGGTGATGGAGAGGGTACAATGCAGGGAGGTGATGAGTGTATTTCTTGTGGTGATGATCTTTGTGTTTATCAGAATTGGTGAAGCTCAATCTCAGTCTTTTCTAATAAATTGTGGCGCTGATTCTGCTGTTAGTATAGATGGTAGGAAATGGGTTGGCGATTTGGCCCCTAATAACAATGTCACTCTCAGTTCTACTGGTACGGCTGCCACTACTGCCACATTGAGTGCTGGTTCAATCTATGAGCCAATTTATAAATCTGCTAGAATTTTCAAAGATGGATTGAACTATACAGTTAAAGTAATTCCAGGCAACTATATTGTTAGGCTCCATTTTTGTCCCTTCCCCTTTGAGAATTTGAATGCCAATGATTCGTCCTTTGATGTTGTGGCGAATGGCCTCAAATTGTTGTCTCAGTTGAGTGTTCCTGGTGAGATTGCACACAAGAACTTGTACTTGCAAAGTTCAGGTGGCAATGCAAGTTCATTCTCTTTGATTAAGGAGTATGTACTGGGGATCAATTCGGATGTTCTTGTCATTGAGTTAATCCCCAGTGAAGGATCATTTGGGTTTATAAACGCCATAGAGATTGTCCCCGTGGTAGATAGGCTCTTCGCAGATGCAATTCAGAAAGTGGGTGGAAATGACATGAATTTAAATTTGAGTGGTCGAGGGATTGAAACCATGTATAGGTTAAATGTTGGGGGTCCTGAGATCAAACCCAATCAGGATTCAGATCTCTGGAGAATGTGGGAGGTCGATTCCAGCTACATGATCACAGCAAATGCTGGGGTTGAAATCCGTAACAGTTCTAACATTACCTATGCCTCTATGAATGATTCTTCCTTGGCTCCTCTCCTTGTTTATGAAACCGCAAGAACCATGTCCAACACTGAAGTCTTGGAAAAGAGGTTCAACATGTCATGGAAATTTGAAGTAGATCCTGATTTTGACTACTTAGTTCGGTTACATTTTTGTGAGCTGGTCTATGATAATGCAAACGAGAGGATTTTCAGAATCTACATAAACAACAGGACTGCAGCAAATACTTTTGATGTCTTTGTGCAGGCAGGGGGAATGAACAGAGCATATCATCAAGATTACTTTGATGCTGTGTCTTCTAAGACTGACACACTCTGGATTCAACTAGGTCCTGATACTGCAGCTGGTGCTTCAGGAACTGATGCTCTCTTGAATGGGCTCGAGATTTTCAAGCTGAGCCGAAATGGGAATCTTGCATATGTAGAAAAATATGATTCTGCTGGAAATTCAGTTGGTCGTTCAAAGAGTTGGATTCTTTGGGTGGGAATTGGAGCAGGTATAGCTTCTGTTGCCATTCTTGCAGTTGCATTTACTCTTGTCTTCTATATCTGTAAAAACCGGAGAGAAAAAACTAGTGACATGAAAAACAACTCCCCTGGGTGGAGGCCACTCTTCCTTCACAGAGGCATTGTAAATAGAACTGCTAATGCCAAGGGAACAGGAAGCCAAAATCCAAATGGATCTTTGGCCTCTACCAGATCTGGCAAGCGGTTTGCATTGGCAGAGATTCGTGCAGCAACTAATGATTTTGATGAAAGTTTAGTGATTGGAGTGGGAGGTTTTGGTAAGGTGTACAAAGGGGAGATTGAAGACGGCTCCCTTGCAGCAATTAAACGTGCAAACCCTCAGTCTGAACAAGGGCTGGCCGAATTCGAAACAGAAATTGAGATGCTTTCGAAGCTCAGGCATAGACATCTAGTCTCCTTGATTGGGTTCTGCGAAGAACAGAATGAGATGATTTTGGTCTACGAGTATATGGCAAATGGGACTCTCAGAAGCCATCTATTTGGAAGTGATCTTCCTCCTTTGACTTGGAAGCAGAGATTAGAAGAGTGTATCGGTGCTGCCCGGGGACTCCATTACCTCCATACAGGAGCAGAGGGAGGGATAATCCACAGGGATGTTAAGACAACCAACATCCTATTAGATGAGAACTTTGTCGCGAAGATGTCTGACTTTGGGTTGTCAAAAACTGGTCCTTCCATGGAGCACACCCATGTTAGTACTGCAGTGAAAGGAAGTTTCGGATATCTTGATCCTGAATATTTCAGGAGACAACAGTTGACTGAGAAATCCGATGTCTACTCATTTGGTGTGGTGTTATTTGAAGTTGTTTGTGCTCGAGCTGTCATAAATCCAACCTTGCCAAAAGATCAGATTAATCTTGCAGAGTGGGCAATGAAGTGGCAGAGGCAAAGATCACTCGAAACCATTATTGATCCACGTCTCAAAGGGAATTACTCTCCAGAGTCATTGGAAAAGTTCGGGGAGATAGCCGAAAAATGTCTTGATGACGAGGGAAAGAACCGCCCTACAATGGGGGAAGTTTTGTGGCACTTAGAGTATGTCCTGCAACTGCATGAAGCTTGGATGCGTGCCAACGATAGAGAAAATTCATTTTCGAGTAGTCAGACTTTGGGGGAGCTAGAAGCGAGAGATATTGAAAAAGGCGAAGAAGTTCCAACTTTAGAGGAAGAAAACAGCAAATGAGAGGTGGGTTTTGCAGTGAGCTTGGTCAGATGTGAAGTGAGAAATAGTGTGTTTTCAGTTACAGTCCTATACATTCATAAATTCTTTATATTTGTTTAATGAATTCAGTGCGAATTTTAGAATTCTTGTTGTAATTGTTAATTAACCAGAGAGAGGGAGTTATTCAAATTTTATTCTTTGTAATATCGGCATTAGTTACAGTCCTCAGTTTTATAATGTGAACTGGAGCTTCTTCATTATCACTCATTGTGTAATTTACACTTTAATTGAAAAAATAAAAATAAAAATAAAACAAGAGTCAGCAGTTAGTTGGGTATTGATTAATTTAATTAATTGTTGCACTGTTGATAGGTAAGTTAGGAGTTCAATTTTCTTAATTGTCTAAATACCAGATTCTCAGGTCCTTCTAATTAAGCAATTGCATAAAGATTTCTTTCTTTTAGTTAGGACTTAAATAGATTCTTCTCCCAATACAACATGAAATAGCCACACAATGCTAGGGAGGGTCTTTGACTCTGCCTCATTGGGATGATTGAGTTTTGGATGTGTTGGGGTATCAGGAGTCCAGATGAACTGGTCCAATAACCAAATGAAGAAGTGCAGATTTTCTGCGAGCTGCTGCAGGGTGTTTATGGGTTTTGGCTGATCGTTTTGCTCGGGTTGGTTACCGTTGATCAGCTCTATTGGAAGACAGCAGGCATGGACCCTTTAGTTACAATAAAGAGGCTGCATATCCATGCTAAGGATTGGGCAAAGTTGGCAGCTAGTGGGGGTTGTGACACGGATAAAATATGGCCTTATCTTATGTGGATTCAGATGGTCATTGTAAATCCTTTTTTTGTGAGGGTAAACTGGTTCAAATGAAACAAAAGAGGGAGAGTTTTTTTCCTTATTTTATTATTCTTATGGTTTACCTCAGTGAGAGGAGAAGGCCTTAATCTTATGCTGGGGTTTATGGGTTGTCGGCTGGATTCCAAAGGGGTGTTAAGAGGAACTGGAGTTGGAACTCGTTCTGGGTTCTTGAAGGTACAAATTGGTTTTATGCTGAATGGGTTTTTAATTGGGTTAACGGGTGCTGGGCCTGGAATTTTTTGTGTCTGGATATCTAAATGGAGGGTGGGGTTTATAAGAAGTTGGTTGGGGTGATGGATACTTGGGCTGTTCCCTATGCAAGGTTGCACAGACCATTTTGTGTGGGCTGTTGACTTGTAGATTCATTCTTCTTTTTATGGGCTCCCCTTTGGGTTGTGCTGAGTCCTATTTTTGGGGCCATAAGGCTTTGTATATACAGTTTTGTCTTCGCTAAGGTCTTCTTTCTGGTTGGACCTCTGGGTAGAGGACGGTACATCCTTTGGTCCTTCGGCCTCTTTTGATTAACTTTTCCATTGGCATGTCCAAGTTCCCTTGTATTTTTTTATTTCTTTTTCAATACAATTACCAGTTAACCCAAAAAATAATAATAATAAAAAATGACAAGATTTTTGCTCTTCCAAAGTGGAGTTATATAGCCTGGTAGATCCACGCCAAAACTCTCCCAAGCTGAAGCAATTCTCAATTGACAGACTGAAAATGCTTTAGCCCAAAACAAAACTATTATTAGAATTGAACAAAAACTGGATCTAGTTGCTCATTAGGTGGACTCTCGGTCTCAGAACCACACTATGCTGATTTCTCGATTACAAAAACAGATTGATCATCCCCAAAACCGAATTGATTAGCTCCATCAGGAATTAATGCACATTGTCAACATCTCTTATGGCTATTCAACTCAATGTCTCCAAAAGGAAGCAGAAATGAAGTCACTAAAAACCCAAATGGCATCACTTCAGTAGGAATATCTTAAGCAAAAACTCAGACAACCACAGACTTTCCCAGAAATGCCTTTGGTACCAAATCCTTTTTTACTCTTCAACAACATGACCACAACCATCTTTTTCACCTTTTCCAAAGATTAGTCAACATTTGGTCTCACCTCATATACCTTCTAGTGTTGTTCAGGCTTTTGGAAACACTGAACAGTTATATGTCAAGCTCCGCAAAGAATGTGATGAAAAGATCAAGCTGGAACGAGAACAAAAGAAGCAAGAAAAATATTCTGCTAAAACGCAGAACCATCCGATGATATACCTGATTCTTTCTCTTCTAGTCATTCAGATCCTCCATCTCTTAAGCCTCATCGTCCTTTATCTAAGGACAAGGCTCCAATGAAAATAATGATGATGGAAAATCGCCAAACTTCTGCTAATCCTATCTCTTCAGAAAACCCGGTCTCTTCCAATTTTATAAGCTCTTTTTTTAGAGACATGGCAGAAAGACGTCTTGCAGCTTCGGGTATTTCTCAGGATTCTCTATCTACCTTCCAAATAGAATCAGAAGTTGATATACCTTCGACTGATGAATCATTTGAAAGTGGCTTTGACTCTGAAAGTAATACTTCTGATCAACATCCTAATGTTTATCCCCAACTGATGACCCATCAACCTGAATCGTCAAGACCACATGTTGTTTCTGAGGTTGATGATGAGATGCCTGAAGGTGATGATTCCATTCCTGACTCTCCACCTATGTATCGACAATCCCGTCATACTACGGCTGAGCGTGACTCTTATACAGTTTCAGCAAAGCTCCACACTTTTACTGTTGATGATCTTCCTCCACGCAAATGGAGAACTCGAATATATGAATTTCAAGCTTGGTTACAAGCTGAGATGCTTAAACCTAATGCCCAAGTCTCTACTGTACTTACGCAGTTTACAGCTAGATTTGGTGGCATTCTCCGTGATTGGTGGATAAATCTTCAAAAGTATAGACAAAATTTGTTCATTCAAATGCCAAATATTAATCAAGCTCTATATCTCTTTTATGATGAATTTTTTGGATTACCTCACCTTTATGAGAACCAAGTCAGAAAAGAATATTTTAAGATGCGATGTTGTTCTCTTAAAAAGAAAGATCTTGACAGGCATTACAAAGAGATGGTAAAAAGATATCATATACTTAGGGGTATGGATGATCCTAAAATGAAGCAAGCCTTTTTAGCATCTATTCCAGAATCCCTAAGTCATGAAGCAACCAAGCTTATGCAGTCCCAGAACAAACAACTTGGTTCCATTTCTCTTAGAGAAATTTATCAATTTGTCATTCTTGCTCCAGAAAAGCTCTATTCTCAAAAACAATTTTTTAACGATTATCTGAAGCGTTCTAAGCAGCTGACAAAGGTTTGTCAAAGACCAGACTTGTAGATCAAATGCAAATCAGATCGCTTATGTTCTTGTCCTACCAAGAAGAAGTCTCATTCCAAACACATCAAGTTTTCTCCACCTAATGCTCCTACTAGATGCAAATTTCGACGTTTCAAGCACCGCAAGTTTCTTCGAAAAAAGAAACGCCCAGGCAAACGATCTAATCGGTGTTATTTGTGCAACCGTCCTAGTCATTTTGCCAAAAATTGTCCAAACAAGCCCAAACAGGCAGCCAAAATGATGCAACAACTTTCTCAACTCACAGATATAGATTTTTCTGATGATGATGTTGAAAGTTGGTTTTCAATGGATAAAGAACCCACTTCAGACACTATTTTCCAGTTTGCAACCACTGATACTGAGTTCTCTGATTCAGATGATTGTCACTATTTCTACCATATCCAACAAACACCACAATACCTCCATCATTAGCCTTCTCATGTGACGTACCTACAGTAAAAGTTCAGATCTTCTCCACTAAATATTCCAATCCCATTTTAGTTATAGCATTTTTTGATACTGGTGCTACTCGCACTATTATCAACCCTAAGATCCTCCCATCCTCTCAGTGGAAACCTCATCAGGAAGTTTTCTACACTGCTAATAGTGACACTTTCACTACTCATCTGATCAGTAAACCCATTAAAATCCAAATTTTTCCAGGATGTTTTACTTTTCATAAAGTTCTTAGTTCCGATTTACCTGGCAAAGATATGGTTCTAGGTTTTGATGTTTATTCTAAACTCAATAAACTTAGAATCCTCCCTAATGGTGTTCAGTACAAGATGTTTTTCCAATCCTAGACAACTCAGCCTAATTTATTCTAGATTGACGGCAATCCTATTGAGCAGATCAAAACCCAGCTTATTTCCCGCTCTTGTGCAAATTCTCATGCAGATTTTCTCACTAAATGTGCTCATCCATTATGGAAGAATTCTGATTTCTTTATCCATCTTCCATTCATCAAGAGCGAAGATATCAATCCTACTAAAGCTAGTCATTCAGGCATGTCACCAGAACATCTTAGTCTAGCCCAACAAAAATGTACTCAGCTTGTATTTCAAGGATTGATCGAACCCACAGATTCTCAATAGGCATGTGAAGATTTTTATGCAATAAACGTGCTGAACAAGCCAGAGGAAAACTCAGACTTATTATCAATTATCAGCCATTGAATTTCTTTCTCCGTGATGATAAATTTCCTCTGTCTTCCAGACAAGTTCTCTTTGCAAATCTCCATAATGTAAAGATGTTTTCCAAATTTGATCTCAAAGCTGGATTTTGGCAACTTAGAATTCATCCTAATGATCGTCATAAGACTGCTTTTTGCATTCCCAACCAACACTACCAGTGGACGGTCATGCCTTTTGGACTTAAAGTCGCTCCTTCCCTGTTTCAGAAAGCCATGACAAAGATTTTTGCTCCTTTGCTGCATACATGTTTCATTTATATCAATGATATCCTTCTCTTTTCAAAAAATGAGGAATCTCGTAAATGTCTTCTTCGTGAATTTGTTGATATCATACACTCTTATGGTATTATACTCTCTGAGAAGAAAATGCAGTTAGGAAACAAAGATTGATTTTCTTGGTATGGTGATTGCTGACGGCAAGTATGATCTTCAGCCTCATATTGCTAATGAGTTGCAAAAATTCCCAGATGTTCTCATAACCAAGAAAGAAATACAACAATTCTTGGGAATTGCCAATTACATGCGCAATTTTATTCCCAACATTTATCGTTTCATTACTTCACTTTCCCAGATGCTTAAGAAGAATCCTCATTCATGGTCTGAAAAGCAAACAAATGCAGTCAAGAGTCTTAAGCGCACATCATTCCATATACAACAGTTGAAGATTCTTTCTTTTGGGAAACAAATTCTTTAGACGGATGCTAGTGACACTCATTGGGGTGCAGTGCTTTTTGAACAAGATGATGACAAGGTACGACATTTATGTGGATACTAGAGTGGACAATTCAAATCACACCAGTAACATTATCATTCTACTTTCAAGGAAGTATTAGCAGTAAAAAATGTCATTGAAAGGTTTGAATTCTACCTTGTTGGACATCATTTCTTTGTTGAAACGGATATGAAGTCTTTTGATCAAATGCTTCGATTCAACAAGGAAAATGTTCTGCATCAACAAGTACTTCGATGGGCAGAATGGTTCAGCAAATACTCCTTCACCGTCTAGCACATTAAAGGTCACACCAACACCATTGCAGATTATCTATCCATACCTAGAACTAAACAAGTCGGTTTCATGAACCCTAGATCCAAACCTCTTCCTTGTTTTATGTTCCAACCATTAACCCAGTCTAGTTCCCGTTCATCATCTTTTTCACCAAACCATACTCCAAACGTACCTCCTGAATTCGATGACCTTGTTCGAACTCGTACCATTGATGAAAATGCTATCACCCTCATGTTTTCTTATCAGATTCAATGCATTGAAAAATGTGGACAATCCATGTATGATATGTTAGGCATCCATTCGGATTACCCCTTTTAAAAAATCTTTTGTTTACCTCCAAGTCTTGATATCATATTTTTAGAAGAATTATTCTGGTTCTTTTGGTATATGTTACACCAGTACCACATTGCCATTCAATTCCCGGTCTATCATATGTTGAAAATAATTTTCCGATATCAGTCATCCTCAACTTCTGAATTACTCTCTTTGATGACTTTTCTTAGATGGTTTAAAACGCTAGACAAATGGAAATCTGTGTTTGTTCATCAGCTTGCCCGGTACAAATGTCCTATGTCTACCAAAATGGCATGGTCTATTATGTTTTTCCACAGACATCACTCTATCAGATCCAATGATTTATATTTTTCACAGCATCAAGTCACATTTCATCGGTCTTATCCATATGACCTCGTCCATAATATGTTTGACCATCCTGTTGAGACTAGATCAATTCAAAAAATCATTTTTGAAAAAAATCAGATTATTCCAAATGAAATATGGCTATCCTTTCGCGATGATGCTATGTGGGAACTCTTTCCTCCAAACTACACTGAGAAATTACTCCAAGCCAAACAGACATGCACACGTTCTATCACTGCTCAATTCAATGCCAATTTAGATTATCCAGAATGGTGGCACCCAGACTCACAGCCAGATACTGTGAAGGAAGAAGAGCTTCAGCAGTCTCGTAATTACTATCTTCATAAATCCAGGCGACAACAGTACATGCATGCACCAAGTACCTATACAAGACAAACATCCCAGATTCCAGACATTTCTTCGGATACTCATCCAGATACATCTTCTCGACAAATCCATTCTGACTGAATTCAATCAATGGGTTGTCTCGATTTCCAAGATGAAGACTTGTGGCACGTTACCAACTTGGTAGATGATTAAAGCTCTACGTGTCTTAAAATAAAAAGTTGTCCTTTATGTAAAATAGTGGTGGACTAAATGGCAGTTTGCCAACTCTGTAATATCTTCCGTATGTTTTGTAAAAGTCAAGTATTGTAGGCTAATAATAATAAATAAATAGAAGTCAAAAAATCAAAAAGTTTAGTCATGTACTAAATGACTCATTTATGAGTCTTGCTTGGGTTGTATATCTCTTATCTATAAATAAAGCTTTTTACCTTCTTGTGGAGAAGGATGAACTTTGTAAAACTCTTGTATATTTCTCTTGCTCAAGAATCTCTCACTTCTCCTCTGCATATTTTCTTTACACATCTTTACCATAGTTCTTCCATGTTTCTTTCATCTTTCTAAACTTTTCCTCAACCTCAAAGGTGTCGTAATATTCTGATAATGTTAAGGATAACAAAAGATCCCATATATGTCTTTAATTTATGTTCTTTGACATGTTTAATATATATGTTCTTCATTTATGTTTTTGTTCTTCGTTTATATTCTTGGTGTGTTTAATTTTCACTAGCTCTTTTAGATGATGTTAGAAGCTGTGTGGGTGTACGTGTGTGTGGGATAAAATGAGGGCCTTGACCATGATTTCAATCGATTGTTGTGTTGATTGGTTTCGCTTAGGTCGGCTATCATAGTTTCCCACATGCATAAACTCCATAATCTTCTGACAGCATCTCTAAGATCTAATAATCTGTATGGTTAGTAGTAAACGTAGATAAAACTGAAGATGATTTCATATGCGTGAGTTCAACCTCTTAGCTGTGTAATACCACCTCAAATGGTAAGGATAGCGCAAGACCCAAACATTAAACATGCAATAGAACATAAAACATAACCAAAACTTAAAGGAGCCAATATTCGAGGGGAGGTAGTCCTCCGCACACGCAGAAATTAGAACCAAAAAGTAACTTAAAGAAGCCAATATTCAAGGGGAGATAATCCTCTGCACACACAGAGATTGGAATCCATAAGTGGTTTGGCTCTAATACCATACGGATTACTAGACCTTAGAGACATTGTTTTAAAAGCCGGACCGGATCGGACCGACCGGTCCAACCGGTTGGACCATGAATCGGTCACGTGTCCGGTTCGAGTCAATATAAAACCCGGTATTGCGCAATAACCCATTTTAACCCGGCAATGGACCGCGTGAACAGTGCAAAACTGCCGGTCCAACAGGACCACAAGAAAAACTGGCCTAACACTAAAAAGGGAAGAAAAAAATCCCTAATTTCTCACTTTCTCCCATTTTGCAGTTTCTTCTTTCTCTACGTGCAAAATTCTCTGAAAAAATTTGAATGAAATCGAGAAAATCTGAAATCCCACACAAATCAAAACTCAATCTTGTTGATATCGCAACCATTCTTTGCTGAAATCGCACCCATTCGTTGCTGAAATCGATCGCAACTCCAGTCTCTGAAATCGAGACGAAGCCTTCCTTCCTCGCCGAAAATCAACGACGACAGCTCCATCCCTCCTCATCAACGATCCAGGTAAAAAACATATTAGCAGCAAATTGGAAAACGTTAAAAGAAAGCAAGGAGAATGGAAGTTGAAACGTGAAAAAGAAATTAGTAACCTTGAGGGAGAGTACGAGGGATGTCGATGCAACGATTGTTGTGATGATGGGATTTGATAACGGAATTGTAATAGAGATATCCCTTACAAAATTTTGCCTTTGGAATTTTTTTAACAACAGATTTTTGTTGTTGTTGTTGTTGCCGCTGATCATCGTCTACTTTCTCTTCTTCTTTAGTCGTATCCATACTCTGATTTGCTTGATCGCTTCTCTATCTGTTTCTATGTATCTCTCTCTCTCTCTCTCTCTGATTCTATGTCAGCACATGCATAGGACTCCCCTCCAAAAGACTCCTTTCCAAATCAAATCCAAATGCTATGATATGACTCGCTTCGACGTCGTTTCTTTTTTTAATTATTTGCTTCATGCTTGATTCATTCATTTAGGGGTCATTCACAATGGTTGACGCCTTCATAAAATTAAAATTTAGTGATCTGCCAAACTTGCTAGGTATAATGATAGAAAACACTCCACAGGTTTGATTTAATAGTTCAGTACTAATATCTTAGTGAAGTTGGATAAGCAACCATCTCATCCATTCTTTTATTATTTACTTTTTTATGAGATTAATCCACACAAATTTAGAATGAAGAAAGTTTACATGTAATGTTACTATGGTCTTTCACCTAAGAATCAAACATCTCTAATCTCTATGAATAGGGTTAACTCACTCTCATGATACAGAAACTTGAACATCATTCTTCAATGATTTCAATGTTGTATCACGCCTTATATTTTATTTATCATAATTTACAGTGAGCTTCGAGTTGCGAAACTCGTCCAAGAAGAGGCATTAACAAGTTTTTTTAAAATGTGTTGACGTCATCATGATTTGTGTTGACGTCATCATGATGGTTGGACCGATTGAACCGTGACTCAGGAAGCTGAGTGGGTTGCCCTCCAGTCCGGCTTTTAAAACAATGCTTAGAGATGTTGTTAGAAGATCGTGAGGTTTATGCATGTGGGAAACTATGATAGTCGACTTAAGCGAAACCAATCAACACATACGGATTACTAGACCTTAGAGATGTTGTCAGAAGATCGTGGAGTTTATGCATGTGGGAAACTATGATAGCTGACCTAAGCGAAACCAATCAACACAACGATCGGTCGAAGTCATGGTCAAGGCCCTCCTTTTATCCCACACACACGTACACCCACATAGCTTCTAACATCATCTAAAAAGGCTAGTGAAAATTAAACACACCAAGAACATAAACAAAGAACAAAAACATAAATGAAAAACATATTTATTAAATATGTCAAAGAACATAAATTAAAGACATATATGAGATCTTTTGCTATCCTTAATATTATCAGAATATTACGACACCCTTGAGGTTGAGAGAAAATTTAGAAAGATTAAAGAAACATGGAAGAACTATGGTAACGATGTGTAAAGAAAATATGCAATGGAGAAGTGAGAGATTCTTGAGCAAGAGAAATATACAAGAGTTTTACAAAGTTCATCCTCCTCCACGAGAAGGTAAAAGGCTTTATTTATAGATAAGAGATATACAACCCAAGCAAGACTCATAAATGAGTCATTTAATACATGACTAAACTTTTTGATTTTTTGACTTTTTTTTATTTATTATTATTAGCCTACAATACTTGACTTTTACAAAACATACGGAAGATATTACAGAGTTGGCAAACTGCCATTTAGTCCACCACTATTTTACATAAAGGACAACTTTTTATTTTAAGACACGTAGAGCTTTAATCATCTACCAAGTTGGTAACGTGCCACAAGTCTTCATCTTGGAAATCGAGACAACCCATTGATTGAATACAGTCAGAATGGATTTGTCGAGAAGATGTATCTGGATGAGTATCCGAAGAAATGTCTGGAATCTGGGATGTTTGTCTTGTAAAGGTACTTGGTGCATGCATGTACTGTTGTCGCCTGGATTTATGAAGATAGTAATTACGAGACTGCTGAAGCTCTTCTTCCTACACAGTATCTGGCTGTGAGTCTAGGTGCCACCATTCTGGATAATCTAAATTGGCATCGAATTGAGCAGTGATAGAACGTGTGCATGTCTGTTTGGCTTGGAGTAATTTCTCAGTGTAGTTTGGAGGAAAGAGTTCCCACATAGCATCATCGCGAAAGGATAGCCATATTTCATTTGGAATAATCTGATTTTTTTCAAAAATGATTTTTTGAATTGATCTAGTCTCAACAGGATGGTCAAACATATTATGGACGAGGTCATATGGATAAGACCGATGAAATGTGACTTGATGCTGTGAAAAATATAAATCATTGGATCTGATAGAGTGATGTCTGTGGAAAAACATAATAGACCATGCCATTTTGGTAGACATAGGACATTTGTACCGGGCAAGCTGATGAACAAACACAGATTTCCATTTGTCTAGCGTTTTAAACCATCTAAGAAAAGTCATCAAAGAGAGTAATTCAGAAGTTGAGGATGACTGATATCGGAAAATTATTTTCAACATATGATGGACCGGGAATTGAATGGCAATGTGGTACTGGTGTAACATATACCAAAAGAACCAGAATAATTCTTCTAAAAATATGATATCAAGACTTGGAGGTAAACAAAAGATTTTTTAAAAGGGGTAATCCGAATGGACGCCCAACATATCATACATGGATTATCCACATTTTTCAATGCATTGAATCTGATAAGAAAACATGAGGGTGATAGCATTTTCATCAATGGTACGAGTTCGAACAAAGTCATCGAATTCAGGAGGTACGTCTGAAGTATGGTTTGGTGAAGAAGATGATGAACAGGAACTGGACTAGGTTAATGGTTGGAACATAAAACAAGGAAGAGGTTTGGATCTAGGGTTCATGAAACCGACTTGTTTAGTTTTAGGTATGGATAGATAATCTGCAATGGTGTTGGTGTGACCTTTAATGTGCTAGACGGTGAAGGAATATTTGTTGAACTATTCTGCCCATCGAAGTACTTGTTGATGCGGAACATTTTTCTTGTTGAATCGAAGCATTTGATTAAAAGACTTCATATTCGTTTCAACAAAGAAATGATGTCCAACAAGGTGAAATTCAAACCTTTCAATGGCATTTTTTACTGTTAATACTTCCTTGAAAGTAGAATGATAATGTTACTGATGTGGTTTGAATTGTCCACTCTAGTATCCACATAAATGTCGTACCTTGTCATCATCTTGTTAAAAAAGCACTGCACCCCACTGAATGTCACTAGCATCCGTCTGAAGAAATTGTTTCCCAAAAGAAAGAATCTTCAACGGTTGTATATGGAATGATGTGCGCTTAAGACTTTTGACTGCATTTGTTTGCTTTTCAGACCACGAATGAAGATTCTTCTTAAACATCTGGGAAAGTGGAGTAGTAAAACGAGAAATGTTAGAAATAAAATTGCGCATGTAATTGGCAATTCCCAAGAATTGTTGTATTTCTTTCTTGGTTGTGAGAACATCTAAGAATTTTTGCAACTCATTAACAATATGAGGCTGAAGATCATACTTGCCGTCAACAATCACCATACCAAGAAAATCAATCTTTGTTTGCCCTAACAGCATTTTCTTCTCAAAAAGCATAATACCATAAGAGTATATGATATCAGCAAATTCATGAAGAAAACGTATATAAGATTCTTCATCTTTTGAAAAGAGAAGAATATCATCGATATAAATGATAAATATATGCAGCAGGAGAGCAAAAATAATAATAAAAAAAAAATAACCACACAAACTTATAGATTGAATTGAATTGGAAAATGGAAGCATTTGTACAACTTATACTTTCATTACCCAAATCTTATATTACTTTTGAAAACTAAACTTAATAATAAAATAATATAAGATGACATTACCTCATCAATCTCATATAACCCCCAACCAAACGCACTTTATACATTTTTATTTCCTGAATACATAATCATTAAAATTAATCATTTTTTATATATTTATAACATAACACACCCTATGTTATCAACTGTCTTTTCAATCATAAGTAATACTACACATACAACATATTTATATAACATTTCTCATACAACATTATGTGACAAAATATGATTGACTGATTTTAGATTAAAATTAAACTTTCACCTAATCATCTTTTACCACATAATGTTGTATAAAAATGTTGTATATATAGTATTATTATTCGATCATAATCTACAAATAAAGCTTACAATAGATTCCGAAGGCAGGAAGCGAAATAATATTTTGCCAAAGCTCCAGAAAAAATCCAAATTGGATTTTCCAGCACTTATACCACATCTAACACACATAAATGCAATATATTAGAAGAACACGTCGCCATTTAAACAACTTCAATCCTTCCAAAGATATCTTACCCAAACACAAGAAAAAATTGAAATAGTTAACAAACATATGTATTCACTATTCACACAAATCAGAAAGACTTTTATGCAGCTATTTTGTGCCATAAATTCATCGAGACGGACTCGAGATCAAATGGCAAGCTTACTTGCAATGTTTCCACTGAGCTGCTTCACTGCCTCAAAGCCTGAATCATCAAGTGAGACAGCGCTCAGATGTATAAGCATAGCCTCCTCAGTTACTTGATCGAATTCATACTTTGACCTGAACAAGAAATATCCGCCACATTCCCAAGCTGAAAGGTTGGATGAGGTTGTCTGTTTCTGCAACAGTATATAATAAGTCATCGCCAATTACCCGAAACCAAAAGAAAAAATCCCCTAGCGTGATACAAACTTCACACAACAAAACCGTTACCAACAATTTGCATAAATGTATCAGAATATTAAAAACAATATTTTAAAAATAAATTTTTTTTTTTTTAAAAAAAAAAAAGGAGTTTAAGCATTCCAACCCAAAAGCAGGCCAGAATTCCACTATATCACAGTAACCACGGCATTATTTTTCCAGAGGATAAAGCTTAAACACAAATACAAGAGAACAAATCACTATATGATATTATGCATACAATGCAAAACCAAGTTTCCTTGCGTACCGGTATTCAAAATTTGAAAATGGAAAACTAAACAATGATTTATTAGATGAAAAATAAGGAAGCATGGTTTGGCTAATGATAGTATGTACAAGTCAGAGATAAAAAAAGATGCATTTTGTAGTTCTTGTCCATGCTAAAAGTACTTTGTAATGAACATACTTAATTTGAAGTATTTAATTATTTAAATCCTTTTAATATTAAATATATATGCACGATCAAGCAGCGTGCAAAATAGAAAATAGTCTGGTGAATTATAGGCAAAAATCACTTTTCGCAAATATTCATCCCTCTCCTTTTTGACATCACATGTCAAATTCAAGAAATAGAATCACCAAGAAAAAAATTTATAACCATAAATTTGTATCGAATGCCAAGAAACTAGTATAACTATAAATTTGCTTCCTTCCTCTCAGCTCAAATCAAGCCAAAAAAGTAATCATGCTTTAAGTTTTTAATTGAAGTATTGCACATCTTTTGTTGAAGAAATTGATCATTTACCTGAAAGAACAAAAAGATCTTTTTGCCATGATCAGATATTAGAAGATTATGGGGAATGTTCTTTTCCTGTAAATGAGAACATATCTCAGAAATAAGCTCCACCATAATCTTAATATTGCAGGTGTGTTCAAAAAGGAGAGTCTTAATGGGGTAATCTGTCACTGTACTGATACGAATTCCTTTCTGCCCATCACTAAAGAAAGTATCAACATGCATGAGCTCCACAGGCAAATGATTTGGAAAGTAGCAGCCCTAAAACACCNTTTTTTTTTTTTTTTTTTTCCTTTTCATATATTTACAATTACTCAACAACAAACACAAAGCAACACATAAAAATTCCAATTTCAGTATATCAGCAATCAAAAACAAGAGACTAATTGCATACCTTTAGCTTATACAAAGAAACTTCACTAATCCAAGCAATTTCAAAACCGCTCAACAACAAAGCAATATCTGCATTCAGGTCCATTATACAAAACAAATAATTCAATAATTTATAATTTAATAAACTTTAAATTTGTTAAATTTTTTCAAGAATTCAACAACATATACCTCGAAATTCCTGATCTGCAAAACAAAGAACTAAAATTAGTAAGCCGAAGCCCTAATTTATAGACGAAATAAAAAAATTTCTGCAAATTTGTGTATTTTAATATTCGTTTATCTCGTGATGACGTGGCTTGATTTGGCTGACTGGTCAAAATCTACAGATCTTTTACTTCGAATCAGTATTTGACACGTGTTTAATTCAACGAAGCGGGAGAAACTCGTTGTCAAATATTCGATCGTGCCAACATACTGTACCTAGGTCGGCCTGCGCTTCATATAATTGCACATTCTATAGATGCATTCGGAATATTCATGTTACAAAACCTTTTTTAAGTGTAGGCGTCTTAAATATTGTAAGCGGTTGTTTGGTAGGGGTTTATCTCTCATTACTTTAGTAATGGTAACTTATATTATTGACATTTGTTGAGATTTAATCACAAATTAGTAGTAAAAAAGCAAAGAAAATGGCAGAAAATCCAATAGCAAAACAATGGAAAATAGCAGCAAAACAGTAGAATAATAGCAGGATAACAACAGCAAAACCAGTTGAAGAATAGCAGCAAAAATAGCAGAATAACAGCAGTGAAATAGCAATGATACAACAGTAAAATAGCAACAATACAGCAGCAAAACAACAATGTCAAGGCTTGCAAAAGCACTATCCTTAAGATCAGAATTTCGCCTCTACTGGAAGAATCTTTGTGGTGCAAAAAAAGCTGGATAGCTAACTGACCTCTATGATATAATGACGAATCTCCTATTAGAGTGCACAATCTTAGAGAGATTTAGAACAGTTTAAGGAAATGTAACAATGGTTAAGGAGAGCTAGAAAGTTAAAAAAAAAACATAAAGGAAACAAGGATTTTTTGAAGTGAAAATTATGTCTTACAAATGAGAAAACCACTCCTTTTTATACTTTAAAATCTGCCCGTTTTCCCTTAACTTATTCTTGTAACCGAAGTCATTCAATTGTTTTTAAAACCATAATAACCCAAGAATGATTTGTATTGCAATAACTATAGCAATTCAATTGCTTTTACTATATAACAGTCCAAAAGCAATTAAAACTTGGTATTTTGAAATACCATAACAGCAATTATTATCACAATCTCCCGCATATTTCAAAATAACCAATCACCACTTACTATAGAATTTAAGATTTATGAGTTGGTGTCTTTCAGACTATGAACCAATCATTGAGTAACTAAATGTGAGTTACGAAAATTTGGTGAAACTAAGTTCTATGAACCAAAATTTTTTTTATGTAATTCAGAGGATTAGTTCCTCATACTAAATTATCTACATTGTATACTATTCTGCGGTTTAGCACTTTATGACCCTATGCTAGCCTAGATTTCATGAGTGCTCTAGAGATATCTACCTAAGCTCTCATAGGAATCGACCCAATTTCACATTCACATAGGTAAACCTCTATAAGGTGTGAATTGCAGTTTTTCACACCACCATTTATATTGGCTATGGATTTCATTAAGATTAATTCTACTCAACCTTATTCACTGCAATCAATATTATCTCGCCATAGGGAGGACTTTCTATATAAAATTCAATCATACTTATCAAGACAACAAGTGACTTGTTATTACCCTTATGAACCTACTTCTTGATCTCCAATCACATAGGTAAGGTTACTGTCACTATTGCCTTATGCTTTAGGCATAAGTCCCATCCGACTTGTATTCCACTAACCTCCAACTTAGTGGTTTAGTCAGAGGATCGGCCAAATCTAACTCTAACTTCACAAAATCTAGGATTATTACCCCAGATTCTAGCAACTGCTTTATAATGTTATGTCTTATCCGGATATGTCTGTTTTTCCCATTATAAATTTTACTCTTTGCTCTTGCTATTGTAGCCTGACAATCACAATGGATTGATACTAAAACAAGAGGATGAGTTTCAATGGGAAGATCTGCTAAGAGATTCCTTAACAACTCAGCCTCAAAACATGCCTTTTTTAAGGCGATAAGCTCAGACTCCATGGTAGACCGAGCTATGCAAGTTTGTTTGGAAGACTTCCATGACACACTACCTCCATCAAATGTAAAGATATAACCACTTGTAAATTTTATTTCATCTGAATTTGATATCCAATTGGCATTGGAATATCCTTCTAATACAGGTGGTGTACTTCCAAACGTTAGCCCACAATCAATGATGCCCTTCAAATATCTAGCAACTCTGTCTAATGTTATCCAGTGATTCTTTTCAGGATTATGAGTATACCTACTCAATCTAGTGATAGCATAAGTAGTATTAGGCCTCGTACTATTCATTAAGTACATAAGGCTACCAATGATTTGGGAATATCTTTTTTTACTCACACTATATTGTGTATTTTTCTTAAGTTGAGTATTTCCATCATAAGGAGTTAAGACGGATTTACTGAATGAATACCCAAATTTCCTTAAGAAATTTTCAACATAGTGTTGTTGTGATAACTTAAGACCATCATTTATCTTAATGATTTTAATCCCAAGAATAACATTTACCTCTCACATATCTTTCATATCAAAATTTGAGACAAGAAACTCTTTAGTCTTAATTATCACATCTATATTAGCATTAAATATTAACATGTCATCAACATAGAGACATATTATCACATAACTATTGTCTTCAAATGATTTAGAATATACACATTTATCTGAACCATTAATTGTATAACCATTTGAGACTAATACTTGGCCAAACTTCTCATGTCATTGTTTTGGTGCATGTTTAAGTCCATAAAGAGACTTTACTAATTTGCACACTTTATGCTCATTACCTAGGATAACATAACTCTCTTATTGTTTCATATAAATTTCTTCATCCAGGTCTCCATTAAGAAAAGTTGTCTTTACATCCATTTGATGTATATGTAATTTGTAAATTGCAACTAAAGCAATTAACACTCTAATTGATGCTATTCTTATTACAGGAGCATAAGTGTCAAAATAATCTATACCTTTCTTTTGTGTATAACCTTTGGCAACCAATCTTGCCTTGTATTTATCAATTGATCCATCAGTCTTTAATTTCTTTTTAAATATCCATTTGCACCCTATTGGTTTAGTTCCTAGAGGCAAATTAACTACTTCCCATGTATGATTACTCATAATGGACTCAATTTCATTATTTACTATCTCTTTCCAAAAGGATGCAACACGAGAAGTCATTGCTTCTTTATAAGTCCGAGGATCATTCTCTGTAAGAAAGATATAGTAATCATCACCAAAACTTTTGGCTTTTCTTACTTCCTTACTTCTCCTTATTTCTAACTCTGAACTTTCAGAAGAATTCCGAAGGGTTTTATTTTGAGGTAAAGCCTTTTCACAATTGATTTTCTTAGGAAAAACATTCTCAAAGAAATCCGCGTTTTTAGATTCAATGATTGTGTTTGCATCATACAAACCAACCTCTTGCTTTATTACCATGAATCTATAAGCAACACTGTTCTGAGTATAACCCATAAACATACAATCAATAGTCCTAGGTCCTAACCTTTTCCTTTTAGGTTCAGGATTAGGACTTTAGCAAAACACCCCCACACTTTAAAATATTTTAGGTTAGGTACATGACCTTTCCAGAGTTCATATAGTGTTTTGCCTGTTTTCTTAAAAGGAATTATGTTTTGTATGTAACAAGCTGAAAGTATTGCTTCCACCCACAAATTAAAAGGTGCTCCAGAATAAAGTTGGCAATGGGCCCGATATTTTTGGGTACCCGACCCAGCCCGGCCTGAAAATGCCGGGCTTTACCCGGTGTTCGTGGGCTTGGACTTGGGCTTGGTCCTGATTTTAAGGCTCGACCTCGGGTACGGGCCAGACTTGGGCATGTCTTCAAGCCCGGCCTGGCCCGACAATTTTAGTATTAATTTTACAAAATTATCTTCATACTATTTATTTAATTACAAGATTATCCTACCTATATATACCCATTTTTCCCAAACCCTAATCTCATCCCATTTGATGAGTATTAAAAAATAAATTAATATTAAAAACTATTTTTAGAATTAAAAAATATAAAAAAGTTGAAATTTATTAATATTTAAAAATTCACATTATAAAAATGGGCAGGCTTAGGTCGGGCCTAAGGTTACAAAAAGTCTGTCAGGCCGGGCTTGGGCTTTACCTATCATGCCAATGACGAGTTTGGGCCTTTGTCATGAGGTCGGGCTTAGGCCTGGGCCAAGGGGTACCTAGTCCCAGCCCAACCCTTGCCATCACTACTCCAGGACTAATCAACATAACATTCACCATTTTTTTTAAGTTCTGTTTTTCCTCTCAACAACTCTATTAGACTGTGGAGAATAAGGAGGTGTTGTCTCATGTATAATACCATGATCTCTACAAAAAGAATCAAGGTCATTTGACTCAAATTCACCTCCTCTAACTGTTCTTAACCTTTTAATTAAACCCAGAAGCTCATTTTCTCGTTCTAGAACTGGTTTACAAGTCTTTTTAGTGGATTTGAATTCCACACACACATATCATATTTATCAATATTTGAAATATTGACATTTGATAATAAACCAACTTCTTTCATCTTTTTTAGATAACCATAATTTACATGACCTAATCTACCATGCCATAAATCTATTGAATCAATAACCTAAGCAGAAGAAGATGCATTTTCATTCATAATAACATTAAGTACAATGAGTTTAAATAACTCTCCAGAACAATACCCCTTCCCAACAAAAGCCTCGTTCTTGGATATTACAATTTTGTCACATTCAAAGGAGACTTTCACTGCAGCCTTTCCTAATACATAAACAGATACAAGATTATATCGAATGTTTGGAACATGTAATACATCATTTAGTGAGAGGATTTTCCCAGAACTAAGTTTGAGAAGAATTTTCCCCTTTCCCAAAACAAGAGTAAAGTGAGAATCACCAAGGTAAACACATTCTTCTCCATCCCTCACTGTTATGTATTCATAGAAAGAATTTCTATCTCCACAAATATGCTTTGTGGCCCTAGAATCAATAATCCATTCTTTCTTTTTAGCAATCATGTTCATTTGTGAGACAACCACAGCAGCAATAACATCATCTCCCTCAGCTAGATTGGCTTTAAGAGGATTTTTGTTATCTCTAGTTTTTCTATATCTGCATTGGCTAGCAAAATGCCTATGATAAGACCCCTTTAGTGCACGTCTTCAGTAGAAAAATAAGAGAGTGAATAGAGGATGGGGGCAGGATTTACCAAGCAGAGGACAATCCTTAAAAGCATTTTACTACGCGTAAAGCAATGGACAGGTGCATCTACAGATTGGGTTTAAAGAAATTTTGTTAGAATGGGAATTGTGCGTAAAAAAGGTTGATAGGGAATGTTTGGGATATCAAAAAAGTAAAAGGGAATTTGGGTTGGGGAGGCACTAGCCCTCGAAGCCAACTAGTTTTCTTTTTCTTTATTTTCTTATTGTCAATTTGCTTATTGTCAGTTACTGTTCATTTTCTGGTTTGTTGTTTTGTGTAATCCTTGTTGATGATTAAACTTGTGTTATGTTTTGAATATTCATAATAATACATTAGAGGTATTTAAGTGAAGTTCTGGTTGAGAGTGTTTTGTCTAACCATTGTTGTTAAGGTGATTAGGAATTCTGGGAAATTAGGTGCATGTGTGGTTTTACAAGTTGAGATAGAAGAAGGTTTCTATCAAAGTGGTATCAGAGCATAGTGACGATCAGGGTATGGTTGGAACAAGGATGGAAAACAGATTAGATATTGTGGAGAAAGACATGGGAATGATGAGGGACTGCTTGTTGGAAATCCAAGCTTGGATTAGACGCAAAGACAAGCAAGAAGCCAGGAGAGTTGAAAGGGGTGGGTTGTAACGCACTTTGAGGTATGTAGTTTTGTTTGCTTATTTTTGTATTGGTGTTGTTCTTGTTGATTGGTTGCCGTTGGTTAAGTTTGTAAGGTGTTAAATTTGCTTGGATGCCCTGAATTTGGTGAAGCCTTGGAGAATTTTGGAAATGCAGACTTCACCGGGGCGAAGAAGAAGCTTCGCTGCAGCGACATATGCTCTGTATTTTTTCGCCGGGGTGAAAAGTCGGCTGATTTTTCTTGTGAAGTTTCTAGAGAATTTTCTATAGGGGTGAAGTGACCATTCTACCCCTAATTAGTAGGAAAAGTGGGGAGTGAAATGTAAGAAAATTTCATGGAGAATGCTTGGAGTAAGGGTGACTTTGTAAGGAATTAAAGGACAAAGATAGAATTTTCAAGAAATTGCAAGGGCAAAATGGGAAAGAGTGCTTCTTTATATGAGCTAACAAGGGTTTAGCCTTAGAAACCCTCCCATTCTCTACACCCCATACACTTCTACTACTTTCCATTTCTCTCAATTCTTCATTCATTTTGCTAAGGAAATTGAGGGTTTTTGGTTGGATTTTGACAAGGATTTGATCCTAAGCATCAAGAGGTAAGGATTCTTACTCTAGATATGAGATTAATTTATGAAGTATGGAATTCTTATGAAGTTTATGCTTAGGATTTAAGAGCAAGAACTAGTCTCACAAAGATAAAGAGTTTCTTGTGGAATTACTCAAGCCAAAGGTAAGTAAATCCAACTTAAGTTATGATTGAAGTAATCAACTAATTTGATATGCATGTATGTGCTTATGAGTTGACTTTGATTAGTGAGAATGTGATTATTGATGAGTTTGAGCCATGAGAAGTAGAGTTGAGATTGCGGTGACTAAGTGAAGTTTGGTTGCATGTAGAAAGAAATTGAGTAGAATATTTGAAGTGTTTTTCTTGGCCATGTTTAGATTTATTATGGAGGATTTTTGCTCCATGAATGGATGATTTAAGAAAGAAGTAGAGATCTATCAAAGATAGAATTGAAGTATGCATGCATGATATTTGATGAAATGCCTAAGAGAAGCTTATGCATAAGTAGAGAAACTTATTTTGTGCAACATAGCATATTGCATTGCATAATTGCACTTAAGAAAGAAACATAAGCATGAGCCATCCATATGCATATACTTACATATGCATGAGAACTTAAAGAAAGAATAAAGAAATTATAAAAACAAAGAGAAAGAAAGAAAAAACATTAAAGAATTAAAGAAAGAAAAGTGCTAAAGAAGAGAAAAGAATAGGTTGTTGTGATGGGGAACCCGTGGGTGATAAGAAGAATTTCCCACATACATGCCGCCTTAAGTGAGCGGCATAAGAAGAAGAAGAATTTGTACGACCCATAAGAGTATATGTGGATGAGGGTTGTACCAAGAAGAATTTCTATGTGCACGCCACCTTAATTGAGTGGCCTAAGAAGAAAGAAAGAATTTATACAGTCCGTAAGAGTGCATGTAGATGAGGACTGTACTCACTCATACGGCCAGGGTTCCAAATCCATGCATCAACCGAGTCCGATCGGCAAAGAATAAGAAAGAATGAGAAAGCTTGAGCCAATAAGAAAAAGAAAGAAAAGAAAACAAGAGTTTAAGCAAGCAAGAAAAGAAGAAGCAAGAATAAGAAATAGAAAGAAAAGAAAAGAAACAGAAGAAGAATAGAAAAGAAAGAAAATGCATTTTTATGCATTATTGCATGTGCACTCCATTCATGCATGTTACCATGAATTCTATCATGGTTAGCAAGGATTAGAAAGAAAGAAAGAAAGAACAGAGAGAATTAGAAAGAAAGAAAGAAAGAACAGAGAGAATTAGAAAGAAAGAAAGAACATAGAGAATTAGAAAGAAAGAACAGAAAGAATTAGAAAGAAGGAAAAGAACAGTGAGAAGTAGAAATAGTGAAAGAAAAGAGAAAGAACAGAGAGAAATTGAAGAAGAGAAAGAATAGGGTAAGGAAAGAACCAAAGCATAAGTTGGGGGGATGAAAGAGTAGAGGATTTACTTACTGAGCATTTTTGTGCTCACTCCATTGTTTTTCCATGTTTTGCAGGAAATAGGTGAGAAGTGATCGGAAGGACATCGAAAAGTGGAGAGTAATGGCATCATTGTCTGCCGTTGCTAAAGTTGTTTTTGCATATGCTATTTTGTATATGTAAAGAATTATATGTTTAGTAAAGAAAAACTTTGGGCCCAATTACTTTTTATTTAATAAGCATGTATGTTTTTCATACTATATTTTCTAAGTATAGTAGTAGAAAGAAGCTATTACATGGGTCGATGGAAATATCGGTTAATCCAAATCCCAACCTAGGGGAAGAGAATGATGAACCTAATCCAAATACGAATGGTGAACACATAGTGACAGGACAAAGTCAACCAGAATTTGTTGGCCGAAAATTTGAAATGCCGATATTCATGGGTGAAGATCCTTATGGGTGGTTATTTAGGATCGAAAGATACTTTAATGTGTATCACATGGCGAAAGAGGAACGATTGAACACAGTGGCGATGTGTGTGGAGGGAGACGCAATACATTGGTTTCAATGGATGGAAATCCATGCTCCTGTCGCATCTTGGCCTGCGTTTAAACTCTCCCTACTTCATCGATTTGGTGGATCCCAAGAAGGAGGACCGTATGAGGCGCTGATGGGAATCCGGTAGACTAGCTCCGTGGAAGATTACTGTCGTAAGTTTGAAGTATTGTCTGCACCATTACGAGATAAGAAAGAAGACACACTTTGGGCAGCCTTCCTAAATGGGCTTAGGCCAGAAATTAAAGCACAAGTCAGGTTGGGACAGCCCAATTTGCTGATCTAGCTAATTGAATTGGCCTAGAAAATAGAAGAAGAAAATTAGGCTTTGGATGAATTGAAGAATGGGCTAAGTAAAGGTGTAAGGCCTAGAGGAGTAAGTGGAGTTAATAGAGTGGCTTGGACTAATAATAGTGGGCCAGTTAAAAATTTTGGGCGGTTAAGAAACTCATATGTAACCAACCCGATGGCACCTTCAGGCAGCACAAACACAAATGCAAATCCAAATTTTAGTGCGTAGACAAGCCGAAATTAGAACGATCGACATCTTAATGCTGTTTCGAGCGACAACCAATGCGGCAGCAACAGTTTCATTCAATGACCAATGACCAGTTTGAATTTCAGGAGAGAGTTCCCTTTTAAACAGATGACAGAACTTGAGATTCAGAGAAAAAAGGCGCATGGGATATGTTTCTGGTGTGATGTGAAGTTCTTTTCAGGCCATCGATGTGGGGACAAACAGTTCCATGTCATTCTAATTGATGAAGAGGGTACCCAGGATGAGACAAACAATAGTGGATGTGAGTTGAGTGAATCCGTCGTAGAACAATTGCAAAATGATGTGGAGCTTTCGATTAGTTCTGATGTTGGTATTTCGGGTCCGAAAACTATGAAATTGAAGGGTAAAATCAGAGGTGCTAAAGTGATAGTGGAGCCTCACACAGTTTTATTAGTAAGTGTGTGATAGAAAAATTGGGGATATCAGTGATGTAGACTCAGACTATTGGGGTGAGAATTGGTGACGGTTATAAAGTGCGATGTGAGGGAGAATGTAGGGATGTGCAACTGGATATCCAAGGAGTTCCAATTACACAAAATTTTTTCCCATATGAGATGAACAGTGCAGATGTAGTTCTAGGAATTGCTTGGTTGGAAACTTTAGGGGAGACAACAATCGATTGGAAGACACAAGTGATGAAATTTAAGTTAGAAGACAGAGTAGTAAAGATTCTGGGTGATCCCACCTTAAGCAGGACCCTAATTTCATTAAAGGCTATGCTTAGGACAATCCAGTGCCAGGGACATGGGTATTTTGTACAGTTTGGTAATTTACAGAAGCAATTTGAGTTAGAATTTGAGGGGGACAATATCTTATCAGTTCTGAATCGGTTTCAGTCAGTCTTTACTTCGTTATCAAGATTACCACTGTCTAGAACCCAAGATCATTCAATTAGCCTCATTCCCAGATCCTAACCCCCAAACATTAGACCTTATCGCTATCCCTACTACCAAAAAAATGAAATAGAGAAACTGGTGGGCGAGATGTTAGCTTCCGAAATCATTAAACCTAGCCTTAGTCCCTTTTCTAACCCACTGTTATTGGTTAAAAAGAAAGACGGCGGATGGAGATTCTATGTTGATTACAGGGCTCTAAATATGATAGCAGTCCCGGATAAGTTTCCCATTCCGGTCGTGGTTGAATTATTTGATGAGTTATAAGGAGCCTCAATTTTTTCTAAGCTGGATTTGAAATCGGGCTACCATCAAATTAGAGTTAAGAATGAGGATACCCACGAAACGACATTTAGAACACACAAAGGGCATTATGAATTCTTAGTCATGCCTTTCGGTTTGACCAATGCCCCGGCCATTCTTCAAGCTTGATGAATGACATATTTCGGCCTTTTCTGCAACGGTTCATTTTAGTTTTCTTTAACGATATCTTGGTTTACAGCCATACAAGAGAAGATCACATTTGGCACTTGGATATCATCTTAGCACACTTGAAGAACACCAATTGGTTGCCAACAAAAAGAAATGTTTCTTCGAACAATGGAATTAGAATACTTGGGGCATATCATTTCGGCGGATGGGGTGATAGTTGATTCTTCCAAAATCAACAGTATTTTGCAGTGGCCGGTTCCTAAGGATATCAGGGCATTATGTGGATTTCTTGGTTTGACAGGATACTATCAACGATTTGTCAAAGATTACGGGAAAATAGCCATTCCTCTTACATGTTTACTTAGGAAATATGCATTTTGATGGAATCCTGAAGCCTAAAAAGCCTTTTATGAGCTTAAGCAGATCATGACATCAGTACCAGTGTTGGCCATGCCAAATTTTGCTAAAGAATTTATCATTGAGACGGATGCCTTATGGAGTGGATTAGGGTTATTCTGATGCAAAAGGGTAAGCCGTTAGCTTTTTTGAGCAAAGGGTTATCGGCACACTCTAAGCTTAAATTAGTTTATGGACGTGAATTAATGGCTATTGTAATGGCGGTTTAGAAGTGGAGACATCACTTATTGGGGCGGCGTTTCATCATTAGAACAGACCAACAGAGTTTACATTTCCTAATAGATCAACGGTTACTGAGTGAAGACCGACAAAAATGGGTTACTAAATTGATAGGCTTGAACTTTATCATATGGTATAAACCGAGGATAGAGAATCAGGTAGCTGATGCTTTATCTTGAAGAAGTGAACTAGTTGATTTCAATGGGCTTTCTGTGAGTTATTTTGCGGGGTTAGAAGAACTTAAGAGTGCTAGTCAACAAGATGACAACTTGTGTGGGATTGCCCAAGAGCTACTGTTGGGTCCCAATGGCCATCCACCATTTGAATTAGTTAAGCACCATCTCTTGTATAATGGCTGGCTGGTTTTACCGAAGAAAGGGGCCCACATTTAACAACTCCTACATGAGTTTCACTCATCAACTGTTGGGGGCCACTCGGGTTTCTTTCACATTTATAAAAGGCTCAACAGTGGGGCGTATTGGGAGGGCATGAAAGGGGATATCAAAGAGTATGTCGACTCTTATTCGGTTTGCCAACAAAATAAGTACCAAGCTTTGAGTCCTGCCGGATTATTGCAGCACTTATCTATTCCTAATCAAGTGTGGGAAGACATTTCCATGGACTTCATCACCGGACTTCCGAAAGCAAATAGTGTTGACACAATTTTGGTGGTGGTTGATAGTTTAAGTACAACCATTTCTTGACTCTTAAACACCCCTACACGGCCATGGATGTTGCCAACCTTTTCATTAAGGAGATTGTTCGGCTACATGGGTTTCCCCGATTGATTATTTCCAATCACGACCGTATATTCATCAGTCACTTTTGGAGAGAATTGTTTAAACAATCAGGAACGCAGCTTCGCATGAGTTCGGCCTACCATCCTCAAACAGATGGCTAATCCGAAGTTGTGAATTGATGTGTGGAGACATATCTACGCTATTTTGTGGGTAGTCAGCCTCGTCAATGGCTTAAATGTATCTCTTGGGCCGAGTTCTGGTTTAATACAATATTCAATGGCTCCACAGGTATGACCCCTTTTAAAGCACTTTATGGTCGCGATCCTCTGACTATCCTTAAGTTTTTCGATCATGGTTTGACTGTTGATGAAGTGAATTGTCAATTGCAAGCTCGCAATGTCATCTTAGCAAAGTTGCAGGAGAATCTCCTCAAAGCTCAGGGATGAATGAAAAGCTATGCAGATACAAAGAGGGGGGAAGTTCAACTGGAAGTTGGGGATTCAGTTTACAACCCTACTGTCTTCGCTCTTTAGCTCATCGGTATAATGAGAAATTAAGTCCCCGATTCTATGGCCCTTTTGAAGTTAAAGAAATGATTGGTACAGTGGCCTATCGCTTGAATCTACCTGTAAAACCCCCCTCCAGTCAGGTATCCTCTGAATATCCCTCAATGAAATCCCGAGGATACATGTCTGGAGAACGAGTTGTATTTAGAAAAAATCTGTATAAGGATAATAATAATAATATCCAAAACATGCTTATAAAATGTCACGCAGGATCCAAACTTATAATTTACAAACTTTAAGAAATTACACAATCAAAACATATTTATAGGGTGGAAGCTTCCAAAGGTATTTCACAAATAGTTATCATTTACATTATTTACATCAAGATAAAAACATCGAGATAACAATAAATCATCTCCCCTCACATGTAGTCCCGCTGTCTCTAGCATCCCTCGCTTCTAGTCTACCTGCAAAGCAATCAACAATGAAAGGGTGAGCGCTAATCGCTCAGTAAGGAATGATCTGTTTCATTCTAAATGTACTATTTGATCTTTATTTAAACATATCTGTTAACACATCACTTATCTTTTACATCTAGGGATACTTCCCCTTTTATTACTAATTCATATGCTTTTCATCATTTTATCCCATGGCTATATAAACATCAATGTGTACACACACATCACATATCATGACATAACATCTAAAATCATCTAACATGAGTATAAATCATCTCATGATGTAAATAACATCATAACTCATGTAATGCAACTAAATGCATATGAAACATTTAACGTCTAGCCGATCGGACCTTTCTTAGCATCTTAAGCACTTCATATCATCTAGCCTCAAATTTCATCTAGAGCTCATATCATCGGGAGGCGTGCTTACGCGTTATTTAGCATCTAAAGCATATATTCATCTTTCCTCAACCGGTATACGAGGATATGCTTACGCGTTTTCCATCGTGTCTATATGCATCTCTATCATGTCTATTTGCATCTCTAACATCTTATGGCATGTAAATACATATTTTGGTGAGCTTAATACTTTTAATTCATCTATGGATTATCAATCCATTTACATTACCTCTTGCTCACATACATCATCTTAAAACATGTATTACATTGCATCTTCATGCCATTTCATAACATTAATCATGCATTGACATCATGACCATGTATATCTTTCAAAGATCATCTAACTAATGGGTAAACATTAGTACATGGCATACTTACAATAATACATTAATAATCAATTCATAATCATAAGAATTGATTATGTTAAATCTTAAACTTTAATAACCAGTTTATGCTTCAGGCCATTTTCCATCCTTTTCTCAAACGAATTGGCTCTTGGCATAAACATAAAAGTTATAGGTCTGTGTCTTAGCTTTCTAATGCTTCAAGAATCATCTCATTTCGATTTTTATAACTCAAGTTATGGTCGAAATACTGAAGCAGGGTTACCAAAACCCCTAAGCCCATTAAATCCGAATTTTCATATTAACTATGCCACATCAATTCCTATTGACATTAACCAATAGGTTAACTTATGGATCAAATAAACCTCCCCTTAATAGTCTTTAACATCTTAAAGGAAGTGTAAAATCTCATTCCCATAATCATCCATTATTGCTATAACATTGTAAGCTAATGCAAACAACACATCAACACTTCTAATAGCAACCATTCAACACCATGTGGCCTCCAATACTACAATTTTTGCCACAATCAGTATCCACACTTCATTTTCTTCAATCAAACATAACAACTCATAAAACATAAAGAGCAATAACTTCATGTATAATGAATTCAAGGCAATAAGTAGAATAAATGAGTTCAACTACACTTGCCATCAACTAATTCTATGCCTTAAAGCCTTAATTTAAGGTTTCATAAAAATCTACAAACCCTAGCATAAACCCTAAAGTCATGGGAGGTTCTTCCTTACCTTTTTAAAGACTTCCTCCAACAAATCCTTTGCCTTTGACTTCTTTTACACCTTAATCCTACATATATAACATTATACCTCAACATCTACTTCAAATCTTCAAATCACATCAAAACTAAAGTTTTTAATCCTTACCTTAAACCCTTCTAATTGAAGATCCAAGGCTCCTATCTTGTTCTCCTTGAAAAATTATGCAAAACTCCTTGAAAACCTAGAGAAAGAAAGCTTGTTTCATGGAAGATTTGAGAGAAAATGGAAGAAATGTTGAAGAAAGGCTCTCTCCTTTGGCTTGAACGAATTTCATCTCATTTATAGGAAAATATTTCATTTATTTTCCAAAATTATGCAATTGGCCCAATTATTTTAATTGTATAACTCATAAGTCCTTAATTCTTCATATAAGGGCATTTTGGTCATTTCACACTAGACATAATTATTACTTAATTAATGCCATTAAATGCAATGAAGCCTACTCATCCTTGACTTTTTCAATACTTATCAATAGGCAAAATAACCATTTTGCCCCCAAGCCTTTCTATGGATAATTGATTTATACCGTTCCAAATGAATTGACTATTTTGCCCTTAGTTAGATTTTATGCTTTTTAACATAAAATAAACATTTAAAGGACTATTTTGAGTTAGGAACATACCTTTGACATCTTGGGTATTACACTACCCCCCACAGCCCGCATTCATGATGTTTTCCATGTGTCACAACTCAAGAAAACCAAGTACCCACCACCTACTACCCAACCTTTCCCTGCGGCACTGGATGAAGATCTTGTTTTGAAGGTTGAACCAGAAGAGGTTTTACATATGCGGAAACTTCTAAATGGTACTTTAGAAGTCTTAATCAAATGGAAAGGTCTGCCCAACTATGAGAACACTTGAGAGGAATTCACCTTTATTGATCTCCAATTTCCTTTATTCCACCTTTGGGACAAGGTGGCTCTCCTTGGGGAGGGTAATGATGAGACCCCTTAAGTGCACGTCTTCAATAGAAAAAATAAGAGAGTGAATAAAGGATAGGGGCAAGATTTACCAAGCAGAGGACAGTCCTAAATAGCATTTTACTGCGCGTAAAGCAATGGATAGGTGGCATCTACAGATTGGGTTTAAAGAAATTCTATTAGAATGGGAATTGTGCATAAAAAGGGTTAACAAGGAATGTTTGGGATATCAAAAAAGTAAAAGGGAATTTGGGTTAGGGAGGTACTGGCCCTTGAAGCCAACTAGTTTTCTTTTTCTTTATTTTCTTATTGTCAATTTGCTTATTGTCAGTTGCTGTTCATTTTCTGGTTTGTTGCTTTGTGTAGTCCTTGTTGATGATTGAACTTGTGTTATGTTTTGAATATTCATAATAATACAGTAGAGGTATTTCAGTGAAGTTCTGGTTGAGAGTGTTTTGTCTAACCATTGTTGTTGAGGTGACTGGGAATTCTGGGAAATTGGGTGCATGTGTGGTTTTACAGGTTGAGATAGAAGAAGGTTTCTATCAGTCTAGTTTTCCCACACACAAAACAGTGCCCTTTCTTTTTGAAAGTGTTAAGGTTCTTGTTGTTAAACAATTTCTTGTTATTGTTCTTAAAACTCTGCGGTTTCTTGTTCTTAGGTTGAGGAGGAGCCACTTGGTTTTCAACAACATTAGCCTTGGATGTCATTCCTTGTCCTTATCAGCTTTATCTCTAAGCCTATTCATCTCCTCAATCCTAATATGTACTATCACATCTTCTACGCTCATTTGCTTCCGCTTATGTTTCATACTATTCTTATAATCTCTCCATGAATCTGGAAGTTTCTTATTTATACAACCAGCCACAAAAGTTTCAAGAAGAATTATTTCTTCATTTTTCAAGTCATTTATCAATAAATGAGAGTCATGGACTTGCTTTTCTTCTACCATTTTAAAATCTATGAAGTTTTCTATGGCATATTTTTGTAATCCAACATCTTTCTTTTTTAGGATTGTCCATATCTCATGTGCAGTTTTATAAGCGCAATAATCATCATAAAGCTCATTCGATAATGTACTGAGGATAGTATGATGACATACCTTATTTCTTTTCTTCCATGTGTGAAGTTTTTTATCAAAATTGTCTACTCTAGGTTTTGGTTCTTCTAATGTGAGGTACTCTACAAAACCAAGCATGTCCAGGGAGTCGAACACTTTTTCTTGCCACCTCTTGAAATGAGCTCCAGCAAAGAGCTGAATTTTGTAGATGCCAGGAAGAGACTTGGCGGTAAGAATTGCAACGTCCATTTCGGTAGATTGCACTTAAACTTCTGGTCTTAAGATTGTTGAGACTTAATCACAAATTAGTAGCAAAAGAGTAGAGAAAACAGCAAAAAATCTAGTAGTAAATAGTGGAAAATAGCAACAAAATAGCAGTAGAACAGCAGGATAACAACAACAAAACCAGCGGAAGAACAATAGTAAAAACAGCAGAATAATAGCATCAAAACATAGCAATGAAATAGCAATGATACAGTAACAAAATAGCAGCGTCAAGGCGTGCAAAAACACTATCCTTAAGATCAGAATTCCGCCTCTACTAGAAGAATCTTCGTGGGGCAAAAAAGGCTAGATAGCAAACTGACCTCCAGGATACAATGACGAATCTCCTTTTAGAGTGCACACTCTAAGAGAGATTTAGAACAGTATAAGGAAATGTAACAGTGGTGAAAGAGAGCTGGAAAGTTAAAAAAAACACAGAGCAAACAAGGATTTTTTCAAGTGAAAATTATGTCTTACAAATGAGAAAACCACCCTTTTTGTATTTGAAAATCTACCCGTTTTCCCTTAACTCATTCTTGCTGTAACCGAAGCCATTCAATTGCTTTTAAACTATAACAACCCAAGAATGATTTGAATTGCAATAACTGTAGTAATTCAATTGCTTTTAATACATATAATAGTCCCAAAAGCAATTAAAATATTCAATTGCTTTTAATACATAATAGTCCAAAAGCAATTAAAACTTGGTATTTTGAAATACCATAACAGCAGCTATTATCACAACATTACCATGTTTGGTTGCATTCCAGTAATCCTCCAATGTCAATATATAGTAATCACTATTGATCATATAGGTGGTTTTCTATGTTAAACCCTAAATATAGCTAATATTCCTAAAGAGGGGTGAATAGGAATAAATAAAAATATTCTCAGAATAAAAACTTATCAATGAAAGTTAAAGCAAACGATGAATTTATCAAAACAAAGTTCAATGACTAAACTCAACAACTAAAGTATGATAGAGATATTGTTAATGCAAATGAGCAATAAACGAACTCAAAAGAGAATAATAAATGCAATCAGCTTGAAGTCAATAAATATGAACAATGAATGCATGAACAAGTGAAATAAATGATGTTCAACCAATAATGCAATGAATGATAAGAGTTGAGAGAGAGAAAAAGCTCAGGATTTTAGTGGTTCGGAGTTATATCAATAAGCCTCCTATATCTACTTCTCAAGGTAACCTCCTTGAAGTTCCACTAGAATCGAGTGGCGCACTACAATAGTTTTCGCAAGGATTTTCACCTCACATGCTAGATTACAAGATAGTACCAGTTTAAAGGATTTCGCCACTAAGGAATGAATCAAAGTTGTTTGTGAATGATTGTCTCTTCTGTAGTTCCACTAGAATCGAGTTGCGCCACTACAATAGTTTTCGCAAGGATTTTCACTCACATGCTTAGATTTACAAGATTGTACTAGTTTTAAAGGATTTCGCCACTAAGGAATGAATCAAAGTTGTTGTGAATGATTGTCTTTCTGTGGCTTATACATACAATAAGAACAAGTGAATTCTAAAGGTTTACAAAATGAGTACAAGTGAGAGTTTCTGATTTGGATCTTGAGCTTAGAGAGATATGAGAATGTATTCTATTTAGTATGACTCTTCTCTCTTTTCCCTAAAAACACGAGCTTTTACAACCCTAAAAAGATTAGCCATTGCAACATTTAATGTAGTTCTGACAAAGTCTGCAGAACCCAGAGGAACGGTCATCCTGACCAATGATCATTTTCAAAGATCTAGGTTAACTGGAATAGTCATTCCACTACCTTCATTCCACCACATGGAACGATCACTCCAGTGCTCTTCCAAATCTTCTTAAATTTCCAGGCATGAAAGACCTCTGGAATGATGTCGTGAAAAACTCTTTAGATACGAACGGTTATTCCAACACAAGGAACAGTCGTTCCAATTTTGAACTTTGAGTTTTGACTTTGACCTTTGAAATGAAGTCAAGAGCGCAAGTGATCCGAATTTGAAATATCTTTACTTTCTTGAGTCATGATTTTGCAGGATGGTTTGTGAGTTAGTCTAGTCATGTGAGTGCCACTCAACTTGGCAGAGAGACTAACAACCAAGAGAACGATGTAATGCGACATTGCTGACAACTTTCTCTTATGATACGTCGTGCCTTGCTTGCACACGGTTGTGCTTAAGCAAAAATTTGCTTAGCAGGTCATACTACTTGATAAACCTATTTTGGTTTATTCATGACTTATGTATACCTTAGCATGTTATGGTTAGTGTTCAATCAACTTTTTGGATAGTTTTAGCACATCAAAAACACTGAGAGGCAACACTCCCCCTTTTTTATTGTGACAAACTAAAACAAAATTGAGTTTCAAATAAGCAAAAAAAATATATTCAATATGCATTTTTCGTAACCAAAAACTTGAGAAGAGATCCCCCTAAAATGTGACTCTCTTCCAAATATGCATTTTCAGACGTGAATTTTGAGCACAAATGCTCCCCTTTCAACAAGCATATTTTCAACAAACACAAAACACTTCACAATATTACATTCATTTCACAACAATCACAAACACAAACAACTTCAATATCAACAATCAACAACACTCAATATAACACAACACAACAAACAACAATTTCCATCTTTTCTCTTCCCCGTAATCTAAAATACATCCTTTACTCGATAATCGGATTACTCCAATATAGCCTACAGTAAACACATTGGCATTGAAAAATTACCGAATATTTAATTACCTAAAACTAAACACGGTAATATCCCTGTTTGAGATAGATACCGATGCAATCTTCCATTATAGCTAACCAAATGGCCCTATGTGTATTCCTTTATAATTTTGTTGTGGTTTTTTGAAAGTATTAAAAGGTGATTTATAGAAAATTTGATGAATTATGAGTTTAAGTTTTATGTAAGTTTTGCTTATGAATTTTTTTTTTTTTTAAATGTTTATAGAAAAAAGGACATTTTCATCTTTAAAAAAAAATTGATGAATTTCTTCATTATAAGAAAAGAAAAAACATAAACATAAAACAAACAAATATTTATATTTTATGAAGAAAAAGATGAAAATGTAAACAAACAAGCCTAATAAATCTCAGCTACTAGTTTTAAATATTTGGAATAATGAGAAAAAAAAAAAAAAAAAAAAAGAACTTCACCGCTTGTGGCAAATTAAGAAGGAATCTAAAACCTTTTAAAAACAAATTATGAAGTCGAATTTAGAGGAGATAATTATAGAAAAACCCTATGTAGATCGCCTAATGATGCAACCCCTCCCACATATGGAAAATGCAGCCCTAGCTCCCATTTTATTAATATTGCCTGATAAAGTTAACTAAAGAATATGTAAACTTGATATTTTCATTTTCTATAAGGGTAATTTTGATATTTAACTAACCTAGATTAACTTACTTCCTTAACCCCTACTCTTTTTTACTTTTACTCTTTCCCCTTTCCCCTTTCCTTTTTCTTTTTTCTTTTTCCTCCCTTTTTCTTCCTTCCTTCTTACCATTGTTAACCACTTCAAGGGTGTGCCCTGAGGACAAATCCATTCTCTACTGGCAACTTATAAGTTAGATCTGGCCTCCATCAACACCCAATTGCCAAATCCGACCTTTACCATCACTAAGAGCACGGATATAGCCTCTATGGTGTTGTAAGGCTAGATCTTGCCTATCGATGCCGTTAGAGACCTAATTCAACCTCTCGGCGCTAGTAGAGGTTGGATCTAGCCTCTATGGTGTTGTAAGGCTAGATCTCGCCTATCGGTGCCATTAGAGACCTAATCCAACCTCTTGGCACTAGTAGAGGCAAGATCTAGCCTCAATTTGCAATCGAGGACCTTATTGGGCCTCAATTACCACTTCCAAAAGGTTAGATCCCAGAAAATTGTATTTTCCTCATGTCCAACAACTTGCCAAAACATATTTGGCCAAACAAGTGTAACTAAGTAGGAGTTAACTTCGTTATGATGTTTTCAAACATTTCAAGCTCGCATTGGTTAGTAACTATTGCTCGATAGTGGTGGGCATGTGTAGGAGTAACCAAATCCTGGCTGATAGACACCATTTTAAACTTAGATGAGGAAAAATTCTAGAATATTAGAAAGCTTTACTAAACAAAAAAAAAAACAAAAAAACAAAAAAAAACAAAATACATTTTGCAGAATGTGACCGATACCTAAGTGTTGGTCATTATCAATTATTGTCAATCAGAGAGCTCTTTGTCTAAATGACCGATAGTATCCAAGAACTAGGTATCAGTCACTTTAATTGACCGAATGTTATGTGTCAACCACCAATACCTGTTATCCAATTGACCAATACATGTTATCGGTTAGTTCATTTTAGGTATCAATCACCGATAACTATACTTGATGTGACCAATAGCTTGTATTTGTTTATGCAAATAGTGATGATACCTTGGGTATGGGTCACTGTCGGTCATTTCGATAAAGGGCTCTTTGATTGAATAGGATCGACAGTGACCGACACCGTAAGTGTGACCGAAATTCATAGACAACTACACCACCCTTTTGAATCGTCATTTTCCATCATTTGGTATTTTGATTGATTATAATAAATCATTATAAATTTAATTTCTTTTTGGATAGCATATTATAATTTGGAGAAAATGGTAATAAGGACACAAAAAGACACAAAACCCCCAGGGATTCCCCGTTTGGGGAACAGACTTTATTCGAGGATTCCCCAAATTCCTCGAACGGGCTACGAGCCGGGATCGGGGAATCCCCTTGGGCTTTCGGGCCAGGGTCGGAGACAGGGGTCCCCAACCTTGGCTCGGCCTGTGCACATCCCTACAAATACCTAAACCAACAAACAAACAACCAATTTTAAGTTCTAAAACTACTACCTAGGTCAAAACATCACAATTTACCCCCCAAACACAAAATCAATCATTGTAATACTTGAAATAAACTAATATCAAGATAAAACATAACATACCTTCTAAATTCACGAATAATTCATTGGGTAATTGCAATGATAAAGAAATAAAATCACTTCTTTACTTGATTTTGGTCACAATCGATAGATTTTTAACTTAAGATGATTTGAAATTTTAAAGGAGGGAAGTGTTATGTTAGGTTAGGGTTAGGCTTAATTGAGGTTTATATATGGAGGGGCAGTTTCGACATTCAGAAAAAGGGAAATTGGGTTGGGCTAATCCTTGAGAGACTTTCCACACGTAAGCCAGTTTTCAATTTCCACCCCAATTTTAAATTATTTTTTACAATTTCTCTAATTTAGTTTCATCTAGTTGTTGACTAACATGATAAGGTTTGATACAATAACTTTTAAGAACGACGTATTTATATTAATTTTGTCCGTTTAGGTTTAAATTCTATAAGATTTTATTCATAAAACATCAGTTCGATCGAATAATATTTAATTAAATCAAATAATATTTATTAAAATCAAATAATAATGATTTAATAATATTTAGGCTCCATTTGATACATATATTGGGAAAACTATTCTAGTTTTTTCAATAAAATTAACACAAAATTTGTGTTTGGTTCACCTATTTTCAAAATATAATACTAAATTATTCAATTTTTTTTAAACCCTCTAAATTTGTTAATTTAATTAAATAATCATTTTTTTTTTAAATTGACAAAAACACCCTAACAATCCAAATTTACCATATTCCAGCCACCACTATCGGAAGCCGGTCAGAATCTGGTGTAATGGCGCACTACCGGCTGAATCTAAATGGTAGTGCACTGATCTAGCTTTTTCTGGCCAGTGGTAGTGCACTAATCTAGCCTTTTCTGGCTAGATCCATGGTGGATCTGGCCGAAAAAGACTAGATCTTTGGCCGTAGACAGTCATCGTTGACCATCAAGGACAGCCATATCTTTAGCTGTCGTTGACCAAATGCGGCCAGATCTAGCTATAGATCTAGCATTTTCCAATTAGATCCATGGTGGATCTGGCCCAAAAATACCATATAGGCACACGACCGGCAAGATCCAGCCGGTCATGCGTCAATACGGCGACTCTGACCACCCTTCGATGGTGGTGGCTTGCTGTCCGTATTTAATGAGTGGGTTGTAGGTGTTTTTGTTAACTTTGAATATTTTATTGTAGGGGTGTTTAGTAAATAAATATACATAGAGGGTATTTTTGTTAATTTTTAAAATTCTATATCGTAATACCCACCTAATTTAGTTTTTTTCAAAATATTATTCTAAAAACTATCTAATAATGAACTAATCGGAGCCTTAAACATGCTCACAAAATTATAAAATTTAAAAAAAAAAAAAAA